>NW_004444078.1:288259-328597 GCF_000243295.1 Trichechus manatus latirostris
ATAGATGCACACATCAAAAAAGAAAAAAAGGAAGGAATCAAAACGATAACTACACAACTCGAACAAATAGAAAGAGAACAGCAAAAGAAGCCCACAGTCACCAGAAGAAAGGAAATAATAAAGATCAGAGCAGAAATAAATGAAATAGAGAATAGACTAACAATAGAAAGAATCAATAAAACCAAAATTTGGTTCTTTGAAAGGATCAAGAAAATCAACAAACCACTGGCCAAACTGACAAAAGAAAAACAGAAGAGGAAATAACACAAATAAGAAATGAGATGGAGGACAACACAATGACTGAACTGAAATAAAAATTATCATAACAGAGTATTATGAAAACCTATGCTGCAACAAATTTGAAAACCTAGAGGAAATGGATAAATTTACAGAAACACATTACCTACCTAAACTGACACAAACTGAAGTTGAAAATCTGAACCGACCCATAACAAGAGAAGAGGTTGAAAAGGTAATAAAAAAAACTTCCAACAAAAAAAGCCCTGTCCCAGATGGCTTCACTGGAGAATTCTACCAAACATTCAGAGAAGAGCTTACACCAGTACCACTCAAAGTATTTCAGAACATAGAAAAGGAAGCTTCATTTCCGAATTTATTCTATGAAGCCAGCATAACACTGATACCAAAACCAGGCAAAGACGCCACAAAAAAAGAAAATTACAGATTAATATCTCTCATGAATATAAATGCAAAAATTCTCAACAAAATTCTAGCCAATAGAATTCAGCATCATATCAAAAAAATAATACACCATGACCCAGTAGGATACATACTGGGTATGCAAGGATGGTTCAACTTCAGAAAATCCATCAACTTAATCCAGCACATAAATAAAAGAAAAGAAAAGAATCACGTGATCACCTCAATCAATGCAGAAAAGGCATTCAACAAAGTCCAACACCCATTCCTGATAAAAACTCTCAATAAAATAGGTATAGAAGGGAAATTTCTCAATATAATAAAGGGCATCTATGTAAAACCAATGCAAACATCATTCTTAATGGAAAAAGGCTGAAAACATTCCCCTTGAGAACAGGAACAAGACAGGATCCCCTTTATCACCACTCCTATTTACCATTGTGCTGGAAATCCTAGCTAGAGCAATAAGGCAAGAAAAAGAAATAAAGGGCATACAAATTGGTAATGAAGAAGTTAAACTGTCTCTATTTGCAGACGATATGATACTGTACATAGAAAACCCAAAATACTCCACAAGAAAACTACTGGAACTAATAGATTCAGCAGAGTAGCAAGATACGAGATAAACATACAAAAATCAGTTGGATTCCTATACACCAATAAAGAGAACGATGAAAAGGAAAACAGGAAAACAATACCATTTATAATAGCCCCTAAAAAAATAAAATTCTTAGGAATAAATCTAACCGGGGATGTAAAAGACCTATACAAAGAAAACTACAAAACACTAATGCAAGAAAACCAAAGGGATCTACATAAATGGAAAAACATACCATGCTCATGGATAGGTAGCCTCAACATCATGAAAATGATAACTCTACCCAAAGCAATTTACAATACAATGCAATCCTGCTCCAAATACCAATAACATTCTTTAAAGAGATGGAAAAATTAATCATTAACTTTATCTGGAAAAGGAAGAGGCCCGGGATAAGTAAACCACTATTGAAGAACACTAAAGTAGGAAGACTTGCACTACCTGACCTCAGAACCTACTATATGGCTGTGGTAGTCAAAACAGCCTGGTACTGGTACAACAGATACATTGACCAGTGAAACAGAATTGAGAATCCAGATGTAAATTCATACACCTACAGTCATCTGATCTTTGACAAGAGCCCAAAGTCCATCAAACGGGGAACAGACAGTCTTTTTAACAAATGGTGCTAGCAAAACTGGATGTCCAGCTGCAAAAAAAATGAAACAGGACCCATACTTGGCACCATACACAAAAATTAATTCAAAATTGATCAAAAACCTAAATATAAAGCCAAAAACTATAAAGTTCATCGAAGAAAAAATAGGATCAACACTAGAGGTCCTAATACACAGCATTAACAGGATACAATCCATAACCAACAACACACAAACTCCAGAAGATAAGCTAGATAACTGGGATTTTCTAAAAATTAAACACTTATGCTCATCAACAGACTTCACCAAAAGAGTAAAAAGAGAACCTACAGACTGGGAAAAAATTTTTGGACTTTACAAATCAGACAAAGGCTATTCTCTAAAATGTACAAGAAAATCCAACACCTCTGCAACAAAAAGACAAATAATCCAACTAAAAAATGGGCAAAGGAATTGAACAGACATTTCACCAAAGAAGAAATTCAAGAGGCCAAGAGACATATAATGAAATGCTCACGATCACTAGCTATTAGAGAAATACAAATTAAAACCACAGTGAGATATCATCTCACCCTGGCATTTCTGGCACGAATCAAAAAAACTGGAAATAAGAAATGCTGGAGAGGCTTCAGGGAGATCAGAACTCTTATACACTGCCGGTGGGAATGCAAAAAGAAACAACCATTCTGGAAAACAATACAGCCGTTCCTTAGAAAGCTATAAATAGAAATACCATATGATCTAGCAGTCCCACTCATAGGGATATATCCTAGAGAAATAAGCACTTACACAAATAGACATACGCACACCCATGTTCATTGCAGCATTGTTCACAATAGCAAAAAGATGGAAACAACCTAGATGTCCATCAACAGATAAATGGATAAACTATGGTACATACACACAATGGAGTATTATGCAACCATAAATAAAAATGATGAATCTGCAAAGCATCTCATAACATGGATAAAATCTGGAGGGCATTATGCTGAGTGAAATAAGTCAATCACAAAAGGACAAATATTGTATGAGATCACTACTGTAAAAACTCATGAAAAAGTTTACACACAGAAAGAAACAATCTTTGTTGGTTACGAGGGATGGGAGGCGTGTGGGGGGAAATACTAAATAGACAATAGATAAGTTGTAACTTTGGTGAAGGGTAAGACACTGCACAGTACTGTGGAAGCCAGCACAACTTGTACAAGTCAAGGTTATGAAATCTCCATAGACACATCCAAACTCCCTGAGGGACCCAATTACTGGGCTGAGGGCTGTGAGGACCGTGGTCTCAGGGAATATCTAGCCCGATTGGCATAACATCTTTTATAAAGAAAATGTTCTACATTCTACCTTGGTGAATAGCGTCTGTGATCTTAAAAGTCCATGAGCAGCCATCTAAGATACTCCACTGGTCTCACCCCTTTAGGAGCAAGGGAGAATGAAGAAAACAAGATACAAGGGAAAGATTAGTACAAAGGAGTAACGGACCAAAACTACCATGGCCTCCATCTGACTGAGTCCAGTACAACTAGATGGTGCCCAGCTACCACCACTGACTGCTCTGTCAGGGATCACAACAGAGAGTCCCAGACAGAGTTGGAGAAAAATGTAGAACAAAATTCTAACTCACAGAAAAAAAGAGCAGACTTACTGGCCTTACAGAGACTGCAGAAACCCCAAGAGTATGGCCCACAAACACGCTGTTAGCTCAGTAATGAAGTCACTCCCAAGGTTCACCCTTCAGCCAAAGATTAGACAGGCCCCATAAAACAAAACTAGACTAAAGGGGCACAACAGCCCAGGGACAAGGACTAGCAGGCAGGAGGGGACAGGAAAGCTGGTAATAGGGAACTCAAGGTTGAGAAGGGAGAGTTTTGACATGTCGTGGTGTTGTTAACCAATGTCATAAAACAATATATGTACTGTTTAATGAGAAACTATTTGTTTTATAAACCTTCAACTAAAGTACAAAAAAAAATTGACAAGTGGCCCTGATTTAGGTAGTGTCATTTAGTTACCAAAAAATATGTCCAACAGTAATTAGAATCCAGGACTTGCTAAACTTTTTAAAAAGTGAGCTCGGTTGCAGGCAGTTCCTCACACTTTCAGAGTTAAATTGTACTGATTCTACTAAGTGCTGATGTGAAGGAAGACTTCAATGATCACCAGTGCTCTTTTTTTCCCCAGTGGCCCTCTATAAATCATTTCATACACCTCGGCAAAAGTCTAGAAGCGAAAAAAAATGAATACACAGTAATTTCTTTTTGACAATGATTTGACACTCGGCTGAAAGGAGTAGCTAAATGTATGACCTCCATACTCTTAGCTCTGCTAAAAGAGATTCACTTGAAACACCCATGGGGTTATGGATTCCTGCTAATAGCAGCAATAGAATAGATGATAAAATTATGGCAGGGTAGAAATTCTTTCTCAATTAATTTCCCATCATGTTAAGGCTATTATCATTGGATGTCATCCAGTGAAATGGGGTGGGGGGGAGGACTCTCCAGTACCTCTGATAGTTCCTCTTACTTACAGTAATGTATAATTTCAGATAACAGCAAACCAACCTCTCAGAACTGTTTACCTTCAAATAAAAGTTTCATAATACTGATCAGCAAACACTGACAACTGAATTTGTGTTAATCATGCATGGAGAAAGTTTAGAAACGTGCAGTAGTGAGTGGGGTAAGCACATGTCTGTAAAGAGAAATTGGAATTGGAAAATTCAAATGACAAATTGTCTGGCCAAAGCAATGGGAAAGAAAGACATACAAATATAAGGTAGCAGTGTTTTATTTCTTATTGGATTAACATGGTTTTCATGTAAGCTGCTAGCTTCTGATGAACAAAAGTAAAGAGAAATAATGAAACCAGTGTTATGAAACAATTTGGAATAAATTTTTGAATGAAAAACTAATTTTCACTATAAACTTTCAGCTAAAATAAAAAAAAGAGAGAGAAATAATGCTCTTTAATACTAGGGCATGACCATTCAAGGTCAACTGTTTGTAAAGAGAGTATATTTAATGAGATATTTTAATTTTATAACTATTTATTATATAACCCTAAAATGTAGTAAGAAAAAAAACCTAAAATGAAGTGTGAACATTGTTTGAACACAACTGTAGGTGGGCAAATGGGAGCTGTTATGGGCAAGGTGAGGTATCATTTTATGTTTCCATATATTCTGCAAATGGTAAAAGAAAAAAATGAGACTGATTAAGGAACTAGCTTAAATCTCTAGGTTTACATTAAGTTTCTTCAAAGTGGTAAGTCTTATTTTGATAAAATGGAGTCCATTAAAATCAAAATCAGAGATTATTTCTTCATCAACAGCATCATTTTTTTTGTCACTATTCTAGTTTGCATATTAACATACGTATTTGAGCCATGTACTATGAAGACAGAAAATAAATTCTAAAAAAATGCCCCAATACCCAAACATTTAAGATACTTACTAGATCTCAACATGGTCTAGACTCTATTTCCTCATCCATATGCCTCATCAGAATATAGATGAGGAAGTAGGGTCCTAGTATTATATTGCATTTGATATTTACTAACTGTCTTATTCCTTTGTTCTTTCCTTTTTGACTTGATTTTCTCATTTTTTGGTCCTCACACACTGAAAAAAATCTGTTTTGAATTTTCTCTTCTCTGAGGCATTTACTTGTCTTTCTTCCAAGGGAAATCAAATTCTGTATCCTAGCCATACTGCCAATTATCTTACAGTAATTTCCTTCTCAACTTTTTCCAGTATTTTCTTTCTAAAACTCTCATCAGCTTTATTTAATTTTTCTCTTATTCTAATTCATGGCTGAGCACATTCAGGGAAGACAACGATCATATACAACAAACACTTCTCATTTTCTTCCTGCTGCTTACTTCCAAGGAGTAATTAATATACTATAGCTTTGACACATAAAGACTATTTTTGTTTAAAAAAATCAATTAAAATCCTTTTATGTAAAAAGTAATCTTTAGATATTGTTATGTAGTCATTGTGGTCAAATATTAACAGGAAGATGATACCAAATTTATGTATGCACAATTGAATAACAGCTAGAATGGAAACGTTACTTTCAGAATACTAGCCCATCATTCTGCTTATTTTAACATATTTTAAAGTAAGACTTTAATGTTATATAAATTAACATTCACTTTTCTGTCAGATTTCTAGCCCCACACTGTTTTATTATAAAGTGAAAAACACTAGAAAGGAAAAAAGAAAACTTAGTATATGGTGGTTTGTTGTTGTTAGTTGCCCCAAATTCAGTTCTGACTCATGGTGACCCCATCTGTGCAGAGTAGAACTGCTCCATAGGGTTTTCAACACTGCGACCTTTGGGAAGGAGATCGCCAGGCCTGTCTTAACATCACATAAAAAACTATACTGTAAATAATTTGGTTTCAGGATTGTTTTAAAACTGTAAAATCATGATGTTAGATACTGAAAAATTCACAGTAAAGTATGTAAACATGTTTTCATTATGTTTTATATTATATTGTAATAGATTTTAATTTATTCCACTGATGTTTTCTGCTTTGACCTTTCTATGTTCTTTTTTGGAAAAAGAAAGTCAAATGCATGTTTTAGGTGCTCAATCATTATATAAAATGGAACTCACCAAAGAAGTTAAGCTGGTTAGAGTGATTCAGTATGGATAAGCATCTTGAATAACATAAAGACAAACAAACAAATCACACCTGTCTGTGAAACCATCCTGTGTTCTTGGTCAATGAGAAGATAATGAAAGTTCTTCATGAGAAAGAAAGAAAAGAAAATTCTGGTTGGTGACTTGGTGACTCAGTTTTAAAGTACAGAATATATACCAACTTAAGTTCATCACAATAAATTCAGTTTTAAAACAGTTTTATTTAGAAATCCATCATATTGTTACCAGATTGCATTTTCACAAATTTCAAATTTATCAATTCAGAATGAGTGGGTGCATATGAACTTGTGTAATGGCTCAAGTTTATGTAACTTGCTGTCCAAAAAGGAAAAACCACAAAGGTCAATACTCCTTACTCTAGGAATCCAGGGAATTTTTGTGTATACTTTAATTAAAGTATGTGGCATTTTGTTTTGAGATGTTTTCTTTTGTTTGTTTTACATGTCACTATCTCACATTAGGAGCCCTGGTGGCGTGGTGGTTAAGAGCTTGGCTGCTACTCAAAAGATTGGCAATTCGAATCCACCAGCTGCTCCTTGGAAACCCTATGGGGCAGTTCTACTCTGTCCTATAGGGTTTTTATGAGTTGGAACTGACTCGATAGCAATGGATTTATTGTGTTTGTATCTCGCCTTAGCCTCTGAAATCCTCAAGAGCAAGAATAGCTCTCAGGATTTGGTGCCATGCTTACATGGAGTAGGTATTCAAGGAAGGTTTGTTGAATAGCAAAATAAAACAGAATTATGTGCGGATCCAGTTCATGCCAATTCTCTCAAGTACACTCACAAACTTCACTAAATCCAGTTATGGGGATTAGGAGCAGGTTGGGAAGAACACAGAGCTAAATACCTCTGAAATAATTCTATCTAGGTCTTCTTTTCTGATCAATTTATTACTGAGGAGGTTAGGTTATCGTTTTAGAACACAACACGTTTAAATCAGATGACTTAAAGGAGAAGAACAGAAAAGAAAAAACACGGAAAGAGAAAATGGCTTACAAATTATATGAAGCAAGTTGTTTGAGTTTTCTCTTAGGTTAGATAGAAAATTCAGTTAAAAAAATTCTTCAGTTAGCATAGGAAGAATTTTAGGATTCTGTATGGCATTTCAGGCTTGTGCATGTAGATATATATAGGTGAGGTGGGGTGAAAAATGAGGTGAGGGTCTAGAAAGAAATGATTTCCATTTTCTTAGACAAAAGCAGCTCTATGTTTAATCAGGGTGGGGAGCTAAACCCACAAGGTTATTGATCCATAGAGTAGAGGAGTTTTGATTTCTCTGACTTAACATTTTTTCATTCATTATTCAAAAAGGTCAAAGGTATACATACTTAAAACTATTGCATCATTTTTCCAATTCCCAGGGGACAACTGTGAAATCTGCTATCTAGCTACTACCATTCTATACTCAGACATTTGTTGGAGGATAAAATAGGCATGTGTAAGGGACAGATGTCACGGCCATGGTCTTGTATAAGGTCATCCAGCTACGGTAGAGAACTGGAACCAGCATATTTACAATGGGCCTTGAAAGGAGTAAAAACGCTTTCAGAAGCCATGAACTCACCACACCAAAACAACTGTGTTCTTTTTCTTATGAATAAAGACACTGTTTAGTAATGATGAAGATAGTCAGCAATGTATGTATACTTTTCGCTATCCTTTTAATTCAGAGTAGCTAACTTAGGCATTTCTCACCGTTTTTAAGATCTATATCCTTTCTTCTTTTTTCTCTTTTCCTTTCTAACTCTGCTTCATTTAGCCAAGTAGTTGTCGTAGTCTGTTTCATGTATGCAAATGTAATATACATACTACATGATTTAGGTCCAGATGTTGGACATGAACTCTGCGATCCTCTCTTGGGCTTCTACTGATGTTACTCTAGTGAATAATTTCTCAAACAGAATCTTAGTAAGGAAACTATTCTTGATTTCCTTGGAACTTTTTAAGTTATTCTTTTAGGATATGTATAAGTTACTTCTATATTAGTAACATATATTTTAAGGATAAAATATAAATTACCTCCATATTAGTAATTTGTGAGATACTCAAGGACTAAAAACAGATGATTGTTACCTTATTGAGCACGCATCCAAATGAATTAATCAGATTTACTTTTGTGTTAGTTGCAACAGTTGCTATAACTGAGTCACCACCAGGAAAAGGCCAAATAGTGGGGGGTTTTTTGGATAATTCTGTTGTTGTTGTTGTTGTTTTTTTTAATTTTTATTTATTTATTTATTTTTTATTTTATTTTTTATTGTACTTCAGATGAAGGCTTACAGGACAGTTTCTCATGAAACAGAAGTACACATGTTGTTTTATGACATTGGTTAACAACCCCACAACATATCAACCCTCTAACTTCTCAACCTTTATTTTATTTTATTTTATTTTTTGGTGAAAATATACATAGTCAAAGATACACCCAAATAGTGTTTTTTTTTGCTTATAAAAACATAAGATCTCTTGAAGTCTGAATTTGTGTCCATTTTGATTTTTAGTGTCTGTGTGTTGATCTGCATAGGGTTAAACCCCAAATTATTACTTAGGTATTAAGTATAATTCCCTTGTTTCCAAGAATGTAAAGCTATTTAGCCTATAAACACTTAATTTTTAAAACCTTTACCTTTTTTGGTTTCAAGCAACAATTAGGGTATTATAGTAATAAATAAAGATTGAAATTAATGGAAAATTAGAAAATATCAAATTAATACAATCTTGGCACATTGTTTAAACCTTCACATTTTTATGATTTGGAGTTTGAAATATTTATTAGTTGCTTCAAGTTCATGGATTTATAGTAATGCATATTTTGCTGAGACACATATGTATCATGCACTCTCAGAGGACATCTCTTTGTCCAAAAAATTATTTAGCTTGAGGGAAAACATTAGGAAAATAGATTTTAAAAAATAATGAAATAAATAAAACTGAGCTTCAGTTTTGTGATCTATATAATGGGAATAATAATATTTACCAGTTGCAAATTTTAAATCAGAATATCACAGCAAAGGACTCCATACATTGTAAGTATTCAATAAATAGCAATTTAGAACAATGAGACACAATATGAAGCATTTTTAATTAGTATTAATTAACTTTTATTAATCTTATATTTGTAGCCCTGGTGGCCAAGTGGTTAAGAATCAGGCTGCTAACCAAAAGGTAGGCAGTTTGAATCCACCAACTGCTCCTTGGAAACCAAATGGGGCAGTTCTGCTCTGTCCTGTAGGGTTACTATGAGTTGGAACTGACTTGATGGAAACAGTTTTTTTTAAAAAAAAATCTTATATGTATTCATCTCACACAACTGAAATACTCCGATGACATGCAATAGACACTTTGCTTTATAAGAATTCTTTCAGTCATTTCTGAGCTTTTGTTCATTTCTCTTAACTAAGAGATAAGGCACGTTACTGAAATGTGAAGCATGACTAATTAGTTTACTTAGTCTGCTTTTCTTCACAATATGCATATCGAATTTCCATTACTTTCACCTTAAGTAGCAAAGGCTCCAAAGGATGGAGAATTTGGCCATATATTCATACTATACCCCGGGAGGGAGGGGTGAACAGCCTACTAATGGCAACAGCTGCTCAGCCAGAAGCCAAAACGTGGCTCCCAGCTCCATTTCCTTCATATTTATAGATGTATTTTATAGTTTTTAAAACCATTCTAACGGCTTTAAAGTTATTCTCTCAGTCAAACCTTTCTACTAAGGAACACTGCCTTCTTTTCACTTTCTATTTCTTTGAATGTCCAAAAAAATCATACTAGTTCTAAAGCAGATTCACAGGAGTTTAATCTCCGTTTCAGCGCACACTCAATAAATGCCAGACTTTCAGAAATACAATTGCTACTGTGCACAAGATAATAAGAGGTCTCAGAGTGGAAGGAGAAATGGATCCTTCTCTTAACTTTCTCGTAAAGTATTTATGTCATGGTGCCAGAGGATCTTATCTTATCCTGAACAGCACCCTAAGCATCCTGAATTTTTTGACACAAGGGAAGGTAATGCTGAGTACCCCTCTTGGGGAACCCTATACAGCTGGAAATATGCTGGTGAGCCTGAAATTTCCCCTAGGGTAACCTATGGGGAATGGCGGCACCTCCAACTTCTCCATTTTCCTAGATGTTGTTGTTGTTAGTTGCCTTCCAGTTGGCTTCAATTCATGGCTACCTTATGTATAACAGGGAAGATTGCCAGGTCCCGAGCCATTTTCATGATCCTAGGTATGTTTGAATCCATTGTTGCAGCTATTTTCTAGGAAACAGGTGGTATGAAAAATGGTTTCTCTCTATGTCAATTATCACAGACATTCCTCGGGCACTTCAGAAGGGCTAGGGTTGTTCTCCCTCCCCTAACCACAATCTATTCAGAAGAATTAAGTAGATGCTTAAGAATTCAACTATAATTAAAGTTCTAAAAAAGAGCAGTGATAACTACTTCTACTTAAACATTAAAATCTCAATTATTATATTTTCCAAAAAGTTTAAACATTTGGTCATTTATTTGTTTGATGTGTGTTTTGTTATTGAGGCTGAAAAATAAATTATCTATGTTTAGTTTGGATTTGTATGAACTTTCTTTTTCTAGGGAATTGTCAGAAGTAAAGGATATGTGTCTCACATGGAGTTAAAAAATCTATTAGCTAAACATAGATTTCATTCTGATTAATCTTTATACAGGACAAAATTGTTCACAGTAAATCTTATCACAAAACCATGAAATATTATCAAACACTTTAAAATGATTACAGCCTAGCAATTGATGAAGCTTAATTCAACAAGTAATTTTTTAAATATTAGTTTTACAACAATTCTGATTATAAAACATCAGAGTGATTAGGGGCTTCATAAAATTGGAATATTGTATACAATACGTTCACCAGCCATAGAAATCTAATTATCTGTATGTAACTGTTAAAATTAACATCAACAGTTGGTTAATATATATTTTATTAGCTTTATAATTCTTATAAGCAAACTTTCTCTTTAAGTAAAAAAAAAAAAAAACAGTATAAAGGTTAAACCCCTGATTTACAAATAATATTGGCATAAACAATAATGATGGGATAGTAGATTCTACCCACCTTATACAAATAATAGTTTGAATATTTTCCTTTCTAAAAGCATACAAAGTGAGCTCTGTGAATCCATCAAATTTTTTTTATGTGCTTTGGTATCTTTCCTACAGAGTGAAAGGTACAGTGATTTAATCTCTTCTTTTTTATTACTCAAGTATTTTATCTGTAAGGGCACATAATAATGACTGCAAACAACTTTAACATCTGACAGAACTCCTCTACTATTAATCCAAATACAAAAGTCAGAATTAATATTACTTGAAAATTTCCTATTTGAGGGTGAAAACACTTCTACTGTGTTCAGATATCCATAATACTACACAAAATTCAGATTGTCAGAGCCAGATAAATTGGGCCTCTAGCCATAAAATGCTGAATAATTTAGCTGACTAAGCTTAAAAAAATTGCTTAACAAAAGAGGATGAGAAAATACAAAAACATATGAAACAAATATCTGCATTCAAAGTTCAAAAGTTTTAACTAACAATGTCTCCTAAATCTCCAACATTTTGTGCTAAAAGCGTCAATGGGTCTGTCGACAATCCAATTCAGTTTCTCCAAAGGGAAAAATTATCATTAATCTTTAATTTACCTCCTTGTGCATTTTTAAATAGAACTCTTCAAACTTTCCTTTATGGAAAAAGTTTCCATATTAATCCATATTCTCAATGTTTTGGGAATGGCAGAAGTGCAAATTAAAGATTAGAATGTTTGTAATGAAAAATGCCTTATCTCATGCAGATTTAGTTTACTGAATTGTGAATCAAAGATACTATATGGTATTAAACACATTTTTCACCTCTTTAATTTTATGCTAATATTATATATGTATAATTATACAATTATTAACACTCAGATATAAGTATTAGCAAAATTAGCACACAAAATATAACAGGATGAACCATATGAAATTGCTGTGTTTGATGTAGGAAAATTAACAAATATTGACAATTTGTATGACTCAATTTAACACAAAAATAAATCCTTCAAACTACTTGCTGCCTTCTAGCATATGTAACATCTATATTCCCAACTGCCCTGATATAGACAGAGCAGATAATAGTACAATCAGTTTTGAGACGGCGTTTCTTTTGAAATGTAAATTTGTTTCAATGTGACTGATATATTAGGGAACAATTTGAGCATAAAGCATAATTTGAGCATAAAGCAAATTTTAGATTGTCTATGCGTGATTTTGGACGAGAAAAACTAACGAATGTAGAATACTGCTCTCAGCTGAACCAAGTCGCCAAGGAACACACAAACCGCACACAAGTTCATTCCTTAAACATCTGTAGGTTACCTAGGACCTTAAAAATTTCCTTCTGATTTCAAATAGCCTCCTTCCTTCCATCACTTACACAATTACTCACAAGCTGCAACCCTTTCAACTCGACTGTCACAAGCAAACTTTAAGTATTTTTGAAGGTAAAGCATCAACTTTATTGTAATATTTATGTATTTCTTAATATGTGTAAAACTATGTTATCCTTTTTACGATTTTGTGTCCATATCTCTTTTTTTGTCTTACTGATGAAGCTTTTAGTGTTATGCTCCTAACTACATTTTCTCCATAAACCCTGTAGTTTTCATTGCACTATTTAGTACAGTGTGGTGAGTTTTAGAAACACTTATGTCTAGTTATAGCAGAACTGATTGTATCATTTGGAATTAGAAAATCTAGCTTTAAAACTGTGCTCCATGCTTAATAGGTAAGTGAAATTGGACAAGTACCTTTTCAGTAGCAGGGACTTTAAATAGAGTCTGATAACTTGGTGTAGTGTTTGCTCCTATGTGTGATCCCTCATTAGATTTACTAATCCACTTGATTAGAGAAATCCTTACAGAAACTTCCAGTAAGCTGTCTGAATACAGGCATATTGATAAAGGGCAACCTAATCACCATGGAAGAATCCAAAGAATGGAGAAGGACCAGCAGTTTTCCATTGATTAAAAATAAATATCATTTTTGAGAAATATAATTGTGCTATATGCTTTGAAAATTTTTCAACAGGCTACAGCTGATGGGAGGAAACACAATTATACCTGTGCCAGACAAAAGCTATGGCACAAGACACTCAATCTAGGAGTACAGGAGTCATTTGGAGAGTTTGAAAGAGCATAGTCATAGGAATCCAACACAACATTAAAAGATACAAGCAGAGGGTCTTTATTAGGGAAGTTTACTGGAAAATTGTCAGGCCATTATTGCTAGGTTTTCTTTATCACATTTATAGCCATAGGCACTTGACAGTTCCTGGCACATAGTAGGAATTCAATACATACTGAATGAAAAAATAGTAAATAAGTTAATATTCTATTCCCTGTGAAATGTACAATGCAGAACCAAAGGAGTTAATCTATTTTACAAATGACTAAATGAATGAATGAATGGAATTTTTTGGATCTCTATGTGACTTCCAAATAAATAAAATAGGAAAACTTTATGGAGCAATATATTATTTGCTGGAAACACTTTTATTTGCAGACCTCTTTTAATGGCCCTGAACTTTTGCTTAACATTAATTTTGATTGTTGACTCTTTATAACCAACCAGCTATTTAGCTGGGTGTTCAGCAAGCTCTGATCTTTAAGTAGCAAAACCTTAGTGATGTGCAAGCTCTGATATTTAAGTAGCAAAACCTTAGTGATGTGCTGGTTTGACCAATAAATAAAGACAAATAAATATCAAATTACCATCTTCTAATAGATCTATATACAAAATTCAATTTAGATATATAAGGATAAGAAAACCACTAGAAATTACAAAAGAGATTAGTAAAAGAAGAGAGGTTATTATCTAAATACACTTCAGGAAACTAAAGGCTTAAATACATTTAATCAGAGTTCATAACCAGCTTCCAGAGGAGAAAGACAGACAAAAAAAATGCATTTCATAAAAGACACTCATGATAAAATTTACTTATTTCTACTTAGTTAAAATAAATGTTTGAGTCATTTTCCATATTATAGTAATATAGAAATTAATCAAATCAATGTACTGTGAAGATAAGGACTAAGTTTCCCTGTGGCAAGTATAAAAAACCACTTCCTTCATCAAAGTATACAACGTAAAGCTGAAAATACCAAATGATTTGTCATGATAATAGTCAGGTTTCTAACTTTCATTAAAAGGTTTTAGCGTCAGACAAAGCATGCTATTATGTGGAAGTCTACCATATTACCAGGCACACTGAAGACACTTAGCATGTAACACTTTCTTTTCCTTCCTTTCAGTTGACCACATTCCATTCTTTTAAATGCTCTGCTGTCTCCCACAGCACTATCTAACATCAATTCAACTATGACTGCTGCCTTAATTCCAATAAACTCTGCAATTTCATCTTTTATTTCTTCATTAATTGAAAAGAAGTAACAAATTTTCTAAGTGATGAAACACTGTGCTTAAATATTACATGATTGTTCCCCCAAAGGGTGTTACATAGGATCATATCCCCCAAAAGCTCTCTACAAAAAGAGGAGCCCTGGTGGTGCAAACAACATGTTGGAGGTTGGAACCCATCCAGTTGCTCCACAGGAGAGAGACCTGGAAATTGGCTTTCCTAAAGATTACAGCCAAGAAAACCCTATGGAGCAATTCTCCTCTGTCACATGGGTTTGCTATGAGTCACAGTCAACTCGACGGCACCTAAAAAATACATTTGAAAAATTCTATATCCTCTTTCGTGCAAATTCACAATAAACATAATAATAAATACTTGGAAGATCTACAGTAAAGAAAATTACATTTATTCATTAACAAATATTATTAAGAGACTCTTATATACGAGATAAATTGCTACTTGCTAAAGATGAAATGGTAAGCCAAACATACATTCCTTTGTAGAACTTATTTTACCAAAGGACCTATAAAACATTTTAACATCATACACTTTCCCATTGTATTACAATTCTAAGAACAATCAGAAAAACAGAACAAAACCTAGGTTGTTCAATAGAGAAGAATTTTAATGGGGAATGTATCTCAGTTTGTTGCTGTTGTTAGGTGCCGTCAAGTCAGTTCTGACAAACAGCAATCTTATGTACAATGGAACAAAACACTGCGTGGTCCTGCGCCATCCTCACAATCATTATGATTGGGCCCACTGTAACAACCACTGTGTCAATCTATCTCATTGAGGGTCTTCCTCTTTTTAGCTGATGCTCTACTTTACCAAGCATGATGTCCTTCTCCAGGGACTGGTCCCTTCTGATAACATGTCCAAAGTATATGAGAGGAAGTCTCATTATCCTTTCTTTTAATGAGCATTCCGGCTATACTTCTTCCAAGACAGATTTGTTTGTTCTTCTGGTAGTCCATGGTATATTCAATATTCTTCAACACCATAATTCAAAGGGATCAATGCTTTCTTGATTTTCCTTACTCATTGTCCAGCTTTCACATGCATATGAGGCGACTGAACACATCATGGCTTGTGTCAGGCACACCTTAGTCCTTAAAGAGATATCTTTGCTTTATAACTCTTTAAAGAGATCTTTTGCAGCAGACTTGCCTAATGCAATGCATCGTTTAATTTCTTGACTGCTGTTTCCATGGGTGCTGATTGTGGATCCAAGTAAAATGAAATCCTTGACAACTTCAATCTCTTCTCTGTTTATCATGATGTTGCTTGTTGGTCCAGTTGTGAGGATTTTTGTTTTCTTTATGTTGAGCTATATTCCATACTGAAGGCTGCAGTCTTTGATCTTCATCAGTAAGAGCTTCAAGTCCTCTTCACTATTAACAAGCAAGGTTGTGTCATCTGCATATCACAGGTTGTTAATGAGCCTCCTTCCTGTCCTGATGCCCCTTTCTTCACATAGTTCAGCTTCTTGGATTATTTGCTCAGCATACATATTGAATAAGTAAGGTGAAAGGATACAACCCTGACACACACCTTCCCTGACTTTAAACCACACAGTATCCCCTTGTTCTGTTTCAATGACTTCCTCTTGGTCTAAGTTCAGTTTCCTCATGAACACAATTAAGTGTCCTGGAATTCCCATTCTTCGAAATGTTATCCATAATTTTTATGATACACACATTTGAATGTCTTTGCATAGTCAGTAAAAACACAGGTAAACATCTTTCTGGTATTCTCTGCTTTCAGCCAAGATCCATCCTACATCAGCAATGATATCGCTTGCTCCATGCCCTCTTCTGAATGTGGCTAGAATTTCTGGCGGTTCCCTGTCCATGTACTGTTGCAACAGATTTTGAATAATCTTCAGCAGAATTTTACTTGCATGTGATACTAATGATATTGTTCTATAATTTTCACATTCTGTTGGATCATCTTTCTTTGGAATGGGTACAAATATGGATCTCTTCCAGTTGATTGTCCATGTAGCTGTCTTCCAAATTTCTTGGCATAGATGAGAGAGCACTTCCAGTGCTCCACCCGGGTGTTGAAACATCTCAATTGGTATTCCATCAATTCCTGGAGCCTTGTTTTCCACTAAGGCTTTCAATGTAGCTTGGATCTCTTTCTTCAGTACCATGGGTTCTTGATCATACGCTACCTCCTGAAATGGTTGAATGTGGACCAGTTCTTTTTGGTACAGTGACTCTGTGTATTCCTCCCATCTTCTTTTGATGCTTCTTACATTGTTTAGTATTTTCCCTGTAGAATCCTTCAATATTGTAACTCCAGGCTTGAATTTTTTTCTTCAGTTTTTTCAGCTTGAGAAATGCTGAGCATGTTCTTCCCTTTTGGCTTTCTAACTCCAGTTCTTTGCACGTTTCATTACAATACTTTGTCTTCTCAAGCAGACCTTTGAAATCTTTTGTTCAACACTCTTACTTCATCATTTCTTCCTTTATCTTTAGCTACTCTATGTTCAAGAGCAACTTTCAGCATCTCTTCTGTCATTCATTTTGGTCTTTTCTTTCTTTCCTGTCTTTTTAATGACCTCTTGCTTTCTTCATGTATGTTGTCCTTGATGTGCTTCCATAACTCCACTGCTCTGAGGTCATTGGTGTTGAATTCGTCAAATCTATTCTTGAGATGGTCTCTCAGTTCAGGTGGGATATACTCAAGGTTGTACTTTGGATCTTGTGAACTAGTTCTAATTTTCTTCAACTTCAGTCTGAACTTACATATGAACAGTTGATGGTCTGTTCCACAGTTGGCCCCTGGCTTTGCTCTGACTGATGATATTGAGCTTTTCCATCTTCTCTTTCCACAGATTTAGTCGATTTGATTCCTCTGTATTCCATTTGGCGAGGTCCACATGTATAGTTACTGTTTACTTTGTTGAAAAAAGGTATTTGCAATGAAGAAGACATCAGTCTTGCAAAATTCTATCATATGTTCTCCAGTATCAGTGGGTCCTCCAAGAAACAAAAACCAAGATGCAATCAGCTAGCAAGAGATTTGTGGGTGGGGAGGCATGCCTGAGGAGGAAAATGGGGGGAAAACCAGAAGTAGGTGGAAAGATCCTTCAGATCACGATGAAGGTCTGACACCACAAGAGGAAAAAAGGCAGGAGGGAAGATTGGGTGAGAAAAGTTTCAGATCACAGCACAGTTATGAGAAAGTCTAGGAGAAGCATGTGGAGAACTCCAGAGAAAATATTGCCCATTACAAGAAGGACCCGATTCTAACACCCCCCTCAGTCTTAGTCATTAGTTGGGTGCATCTTGGAGTGAGTGTGGCTTTGGCATGAAAGTCATAGTGCATCCAAAGGTGCAGCAACTAGAAGCAGTCAGTCAATTATACTCCTTTCAGCAGATTCTCTTGGAAAGATCCATTCCCACCCTAGATAATTAGTTACAAAGAAGTTAGATGAACTGAAAGACAAACATGGAATAGTGAACTAATCCAGAGATGAGTAGCAGCAGGAAGCCACTACCACCTTCAGGAACCAAGAGAAGCAGTGGTTTTACTAGACTCCAGGACCTGGAACAACCAGGCAAATCTGGAAGCACAGCAGTGGCTGTCTGATTAGAGCTGGTACCATGGAGGGAGGGACAGCCTGATGGAAGCTGGGATCACCGTGGAGACTCAGTCACTCTCAGAGACACCTACCAAACCTAGAGAGAGAGGGGGATTTCTCCCTTCATTCCTCCTATCTCACTCCAGTGTCTCTCATTGCCCAAACTTAAATGGAAACTAATTGGCAAGGGACTCTGAGCAATTAATTTGCAGGGGTCAGCACCTTGTAATACAGAACAGAGTTGGAGAAACACTAGGAAGGGATCTGGGAGAAAACCATGCGAGGACTGGCACAGACTATCATTGGATTAAAAAACCCTTAACTTATGCTGAATTAATAAACAAATTAGTACATTCATCATCAAAATAGTCAAGTGCTTAAAAGTTACTTAGGGCATAGTGTACAGGGACAGATATTATGCGTTCTTGTGAAAAACAATCCCAACTTAATAATCACATTTTCAAATGGTGGTGAGATGAAGCAATACACATAGTACCTTTCAAAATTAGAGATTCTTTTGTTTTTAACCTCATAAGAAATATACATGATGATTAATAAGAATTTTCTGAATATAAAGAAGTTGACAGTAGTTTAATAATTTGGGGAGCACAGATTAAATGTGGTTTCACAATTTACTGATTCTTGTATGAACTTAACATATCTGTTAATGAAAATGTTGAAAACTAGTAAGATCATTATAGAGAGCTTAGTCAAAATGCTTGTCAAAAGACAGGAACCATTTTAAAAAATCCAATAACATAAAGCCCTTTAATTCAGAATTCATGCTTCGTAATTGGCTTTGTTTATTTTAAAAATAATTCTCCTTCCATACTGTCCTCTAGTCTAGCCACAAGTAACACAGCTCTCTGTGCTCACATAAAGAAAAACCTCAAAGTCATTGTTTTTTCACAATGTTTTATGACAACACTTGCTTATCATACTGTTACTCCTTCCAAATTAAATGAGTGCCAGACCCAAAAGGCTTGAATTCTGGCCCAGTTATGAGCAAATTTTTCTCTCTTTGTTCTTGTTCTGGTTCTGGACAACCTCAGAATATTTGCATAAGAGGTGGAGAAAGAGTACAGACATTTGTCAGGAGCTTACTATTCAGCTGTTACACCTGTACCTGCATGCCTCAAAATGGGAGCAAGAGATAGTGAAGTAGGAGGGACAGATGCCAGCATGCCAGCTTTGTAAGGTGCTAAAAATACCAGACTGGAAATGATGAGGATGAAGGAATATTCAGGTGTTCGCACCTTAGGGGTGCTCAGAGCAGCCCTGTTGTTAATGTCCACTACGCCCATCACAAAGCTGTAATTGAGTGCCTTAGACAAGACTATAGGTTTGTCTCTTCTGGAAAAGACATGGTGTCCTCCCCCTGTGTGTGCACTCTTTCAATTTCACCATTGGACAACAAAGACCTGAGATGATGTAGTGATGTTTTAATACATCCCTTTGCAAAGGTGCATTGTTAAACACTGGCTTAGAAGCAAAAGGGGAGAGGGTGTGGAGATAATTTGCTATGCTTGTTCAGTTTAAAACAGGCAAAGCTATTTTATGTAGTGAGAACACTGTATCCTGATCTCTGCTGATATGTTATATAACTATCAGTCACCAACCTCTGCTTTGATGGCTGAGCCTGAGTTCGGAGAACTTTGATGGGGACAGAGATGAGGTTTTAATAGCAATATTGTAGTACTGCTGCCCATCTGCTTATAGCCAATAGCCGCTAGAGTAGAGAGACGAGAAAAATCTTTATTTTTTCATTTTTTTTATAAGAACCTTAAAAGTAAACACAAGATAAGGTTAAAGACAAAGTGTTACTGCAAATGTTTCAGCAGTTATTTATAGAAATGGAAACTGAGAAAACCACAGGAGAACAGAAAACAAACACATTGATGGAAGACCTGGATCCTAGGACCTACTCTGAATCTCCTTGGGACATTTACTGAAATGAAGTACAATAAACCTTAAAAGCAAACCACTCAAAGCCCCAGACAGGGAAAAAAAAAAAAAAGGTAAGGAAACTATACTGGCTGTGACCTTCTGTTTAGATCACTCAAAGCATACACACTACGACAGGAAATAAATGATAGACAGCAAATTGGCAGGTGGATCCCGGAGGACTAAAGAACGTAAGGTCATGTAGTTTGTAAAGGCATGGATATTTGTCACCACAGCCTGCATGAAGGACACACGCTGTGCAAACTTTTATTAATTCATTCCATTACTTTGGTGTGTGTGATTTGTTCCCCCACATCCATTATGTAAAACAGCCTGGCATTTGGCATATTGCTTAATAAGGTCTGCAGTCAACTATGCAAATACTTAATTATTATGGCACACACCTACACATTATAGCTTCCTTCATGAATTTTCTCCTACACTAAAATTATTAAAACTTAACCCTCTGTCCCCATCATAGGAGAATCCTGGTGCCATAATATTCAGGAGATACTGCGTGTAATTATAAGGATACAGGAGCCATTCTGCTAAACTGGGGGAACATAGCATGGGTTTTTTGAAGTAAGCAATAAAAAGAGTGGTTATAAATTATTTATTGAGTATGTTTTATCAAAGTTTATACAATAAAACTTTTCTTAATCATAAGTAATATTTTTTAATTATAATTTTTAAGAGTAGTATTTTGTAACTTCTAAAAATAGATAAAAATTGATGACAAATATTCTTTCACTTCAATATAGTGAAATTTTTTGATGAAGATAGGGAAGACATAAATATACACATTCATGTTAGAAAGAGCATGTTAATAACTATCAAACTAAGCTAACATATTGTTTTAAAATAATGATATATATTGACTTGAAACTATGAAACAGAAATATTTTAATATTATATTAGGTTACTTAATTTAGACAATATTTTTAATATTACAGGTCATCCCCAATTTATGACGTATTTGAGTTACAACGAACTGCACTTACAACCATTTTTTTTCACATATTATCCTTAATAATACGTTCTACATACAATGTTGGAATATGTAAATTGCTGATGTATCATTCTCAGATGTTCTCTCATGGATGTTTATATGTAATCTTTCCAACCCCCAAAGACAAATAAAGATCAGATTTATAAAGATACAGATTAAAAAAAGGCAACAATAATGAAAACTATAAAAAAAAAAAAAACGTATTCAGCTACATCAGAACTGACTTACAGCGTCGTCACTGAAACAGAACCCTGGGTTAAGTCGGGCACTACCTGCACATTTATTTATTTAATTTACATTTACCTGACCAAAATATAATTTAGGATGGCTTATAAAATATGTGCATTATAAGAAGTTCATTTTGCAACTAAAATGAAAGAAATAGAATAAAGAAAATAATATACCTAAAAAAAGTAAGATGAAGCTAAGAATGAGATTAGAGAACATAAGGTCCTACTAGAAAATGGGTCATAACTTTCACTCCTAGTTTTCTAGAAGCCAGCTCAAAGTAAGAAACCCAACCACTTCTGTGATTTTAAACCTAATAAAATGAAAACAAACTCTTTGGTTAAGAATAACTATTCTTGATTCTAGCACTTGAGAGGAAAAATCCCAGTGTGTTTTCTTAAATAAATCACTTTGTTTAGTGAACAATATGCTCATTACCATTTTTAAAGCAAATAAAAGTCAACAATGAGTAGCTTAATAAGGTTTCTGGCTATGTCTCTCAATACTGGCCTCTTATAAAATCTCTGAATGAAATTCTGTGAAAACTATTCTATGACACTCTAAAATTATGTAGTCTTTGTATTCTGGGCTCTGATAGTCTGGCACAATCCATGAAAAAGCATTTTAAACTCCCTCTTAATAATTTCATTAATATTTAACTCACAATTATTGTCTTGAAATTCATATGGTGTTGATACCCATGGTTGACACCATGAAAGTTGAGGTCAGGCAATGACATAAACCTGAATCGATCATTCTTCAACCTATTGGAGGTGGGGCTCTTGAACATCCAGATAGAAAAATTGTATCTATTTTCACAGAAAAAACAGGCAGAGCAAGGCACAAAAATATGGTAGCCAATTCCTCAAAAACACATTTTATTTTAAAGTTCTCACAGGAAATTTTGACAGAACAACAGTAACATATAAAGTTTTCAGATATTATCAATAAGATGTAACTGAACAGAATGCAATATTCAAATTCTTTCTACCAAAATCATCCAGAGAAAGTATATTAGTAACCCCAAATCATTTCATTGATAATCTCATAGTAATTTTTTAATCCATATAAATTCTAAAGTCTGGTAAACTTGTCATCAATAAGTATGCCTAACCAACTCATCTCCATATTCAGGACCTTCTGAATTGGTATCTCCAGGAAATCACATCTCTGTATATTTAACAAACCACTCTGGTTATCCTGCTAAACACCAAAGTCTGAGAATCACCTCTCTGGAATGGACTTCCTACTGAAAGTTTCCTAAGAAGTTCTAAATTTTATCCTTGTATGTGAATTTTTTTCCAGACTACTACAATGTTTTTGCTTCAGGATTGTTGTTGTTAGGTGCCATCGAGTTGGTTCTGACTCATACCCACTATATGTACAACAGAACAAAACTCTGCCTAGTCCTGCGCTATCATGATCATTGTTATGCTTGAGCCCATTGTTGCATCCACTGTGTCAATCCCTCTCCTTGAGTGTCTTCCTCTTTTTCACTGACCCTCTACTTTACCAATCATGATGACCTTCTCCAGGGACTGAACCCTTCTAATAACATGTCCAAAGAATGTGAGATGAAGTCTCACCATCCTCCCTTCTAAGAAACATTCTGGCTGTACTACTTCCAAGACCAGTTTGTTCATTCTTCTGGCAGTCTATGGTATATTCAATATTCTTCACCAACACCATAATTCAAAGGTGTTAATTCTTCTTCAGTCTTCCTTATTTGTTGTCCACCTTTCAATGCATATGAGGAAACTGAAAACACCATAGCTTAGATCAGGCATAGCTTAGTCCCCAAAGTGCCATCTATGCTTTTTAACATCTTAAAGAGGTCGTTTTCAGCAGATTTGCCCAATGCAATGTGTCATTTGATTTCTTGACTGCTATTTCCATGGATGTTGACTTGGATCCAAGTAAAAAGAAATCCTCTACAACTTCAATCTTTTCTCCATTTATCACGGTGTTGCTTATTGGTCCAGTTGTGAGGATTTTTGTTTTCTTTATGCTAAGGTGCTATCCATACTGAAGGCTGTGGTCTTTGATCTTCATCAGTAAGTGCTTCAAGTCCTCTTCACTTTCAGCAAGCAAGGTTGTGTCTTCTGCATATCTCAGGTTGTTGATGAATCTTTGTCCAATCCTGTTGCCACATTCTTCTTCATATAGTCCAGCTTCTCAGATTATTTGTTCAGCATACAGATTGAATAAGGATGGTGAAAGGATACCACTCTTATGCACACCTTTCTTGACTGTAAACCATGCAGTATCCCCTTGTTCTGCCCAAACAACTGCCTCTTGGTCTATGTACAGCTTTCTCATTAACCCAATTAAGTCTCTTGGAATTCCCATTCTTTGCAATGTTATCCATAATTTGTTATGATCCACACAGTCAAATGGCTTTCTTTTACCATCTGTCTTATACCATCTTTCTGGGATTTTCTGCTTTCAGCCAAGAGCCATCTGACATCAGCAATGATATCCCTTGTTCCATGCCCTTTTCCGAGTCTGGCTTGAATTTCTGGCAGTTCGCTGACAAAATATTGCTGCAACCGATTTTGAATGATCTTCAGCAAAATTTTACTTGTGTGTGATATTAATGATATTATTCCATAATTTCCCCACCCTGTTGGAACACCTTTCTTTGGAATGGGTACAAATATGGATCTCTTCCAGTTGGTTGGCCAGGTAGCTGTCTTCCAAATTTCTTGACGTAGACAAGGGAGCACTTCCAGCACTCCACCCAGCTGTTGATACATCTCAAATGGTATTCTGTCAATTCCTGAAGCCTTGTTTTCCACCAATGCTTTCAGTGCAGCTTAGACCTCTTCCTTCAGTACCATGGGTTCTTGATCATATGCTACCTCCTAAAATGGTTGAATGTGGACCAATTCTTTTTGGTACAACAACTCTGTATATTCCTTCCATTTCTTTTGATGCTTTCTGCATCATTTAGTATTTTACACTAGAATCCTTCAATGTTGCAACTCAAGGCTTGCATTTTTTCTTCAGTTCTTTCAGCTTCAGAAACGCCAAATGTGTTCTTCCTTTTGATTTTCTAACTCCAGGTCTTTGCACAAGTCATTATGATACTTTACTTTGTCTTCTCAAGCCACCCTTTGGAATCTTCTGTTCAGCTCTTTTATACATCACTTCTTCCTTTTGCTTTAGCTACTCTACTTCCAAGAGCAACTTTCAGTGTCTCTTCAGGCATCCATTTTGGTCTTTTCTTTATTTCCTGTCTTTTCAATGACCTTTTGCTTTCTTCATGTGTGATGTGCTTGATGTCATTCCACAACTTGTCTGGTATTTGATCATTAGTGTTCAATACATGAAATCTATTCTTGAGATGGTCTCTAAATTCAGGTGGGATATACTCAAGGTCACTTTTTGGATCTCATGGACTTGCTCTGATTTTCTTCAGGTTCACCTTGAACTTGCATATGAGCAATTGATGGTCTCTTCTGCAGTCACCTTCTGGCCTTGTTCTGACTGATGATATTGAGCTTTTCGATCATCTCTTTCCACAGATGTAGTCAGTTTGATTCTGGTGTATTCCATCTACCAAGGTGCACGTGTATAGTTGCCATCTTTGTTGTTGGAAAAAGGTATTTGTAATGAAGAAGTCGTTGGTCTTGCAAAATTCCATCATGCAATCTCCAGTGTGGTTTCTATCACCAAGGCTATATTTTCTAACTACTGATCCTTCTTCTTTGCTTCTATCTTTCACATTCCAATCACCAGTAATTATCAATGCTTCTTGATTGCATGTTTGATCAATGACAGAGTTGTTGGAATGGAACCCCATCATAAGTCGAGGACTATCTTATATATGTTATGTATATACAGTAAAACCTGTGGAAGTAAGAATCTGTGTAAGGTGGAAATCTATCAGAAAAGGAAAAATCAAATATTTTCCACTAAATAGAGCAATAGAAAAGTGGTAAGGCTGAACCCTATCAAATGCAGAAAATTTACGAGACCCAGAAAAACTAGGCAGTCCTATCGAGTTCTGACTGTTACAGGTTTCACTGTTTATTCCACAGACTCCATTACACTATCCGAGCTCCTGTCTCCCATTCAATGACTATTCACAATAGAAGGAAAGTGCCTACCAGCTGCTCTTTTGTAGTATGGACAGACTGTAGTGTAATGGAAAAAAAAAAAGATCTTTGGAGTTTCATTTGAGTTCACAATTTGTCTCTCCTATTCTACTTTGAGCCAATCTGAGATTCAGTTTCTAATCCGTAAAATCCTTAGCTGTTGGAATTTCATGGGAATAAGTGAGATACATGATAAAATTCCTGTCACATAATTGGAACAGAACAAATGTTAGCATTCTGCATTTTTGACGGAGAGACTCTGATACTCTTATTAGCACCTTTAGGCAGAAAGTCAACAACTGCCATTAGAGAATTCATTCAGAACTGAAATTGATACCATCAAATGAAAAAAATTCATTTGACATAATAATAAAGTAAAATCCTCTTATAAGGCATTGTGCTCCATTGGATAAAACACCTTTATGAACTTCTGTGCATTAGTAGATTTTAAGGATGAAAGGAATACCCAAAGTAATTAGCAATTATTATTTCACAACAAATCATAGTTGTCTACTCACTAAAGTATTGTACTGGGAATCAGTAGACCTGAATTCTATTCCCGTTTCTGCTATTCTCTAGTTTTATGACATTGGAAAGTCACTTCACCTTTCTGTGTCAGAGAAAACTTATAATTAACTTTCCTTGATCTATAAGCCTTCTTAAAAGCAGCTAGGTAGCTAGAATATTACCAATCAGAATGTAAAGTGCTAAATATTTCTTATAAAATATTCCTAGTTCAGTGTATTTTGAATTTTTAGATACCGTAACTTAATCAATGACCTATTCATATTTTTTAGTAATATCATATTTGATTTTATACTGTATAGCCAGGTATGGCAACAAAAATAAGCTTTATATCTAGAAGTGGTATATATTGAAAATGTCTTCTTCAAATCAGCAAGGAGACCAATGTACCCCAATAAAAATGGTCAGAGGAATTAAGTAGCCAAAACCAAAAAGAACAATAACATCAAAAATATTCAACCTCACTGTAATTTAAAAAAAAAAAAATCACATTAAAACAACAGTGAGACTCACTGTTTTGTCTACTAAGTTTTTAAATAAAGTTTAAATGATAACCCCTACAATATTTATGGGACAAATCAGACAATAAATCTGAGAAATGTTAAACATATCCACACACTTTTACCTAGAGTTTTCACTTACAGAAATTTAAACTAAGAACAGAATCGGAAATACACAAAGTATTAATGTGAAATATTACTCATAAAACCACTACATATAAAGATGTAAAAGGCTAAACACATAAATGTCCAACAAAAGGGTAATGGTTAAATAAAACACGGTTTATCTGAGCAATAAAGATATTTTTATTAATGAACACTTAAAATTGTCTGATATTCTGTAGATTGTTGGATTATAGCTCTTGTTAATTTAGGAACACATATTGCATCTTCATGAACACAAAATATTTTCTAACAGAAAAACAAGTATTACTCCAAAATATGATTGTGCTCATGATCCCTACAACTCACCAATCTGTTTATTTAAGATTAGATTTTGCCCCCTGCCATCTTTTCTTCCATTCACATCAAAAAGGATGGAGCTGACTGTGAGGAAGCTAGGATGTTATCAGTTGTTCTAGGTTCTTTTAACTCTTGGGTGGCTTACCTGCAACCAACAAGTCTGTCTGTCTGTCTCTCTCTTTCTCCATGCACTGTATATATTACTACATTTCTGTCAGTGCTCTCCTGACTAAATTGAAATTCTGGATCTTGGCCTTTTCCTGCAAATATGCTAGTAACTGCCTGCGTTCTCCTGTATGATGTAGATCTCCAGTTACAGATCTTTGTCTGACTCCTCATATTCCTTATCTTCTCTGCCTCTTCATTCAAGTTTGTGATTGCTGATCTTGACTTCCTCCTGAGCATTCACAGCATTTACAAAACCCTCTATTCATGTTTCTCAAACTTTTTGTGGTAAAAAAATTTTCCCCCAATTCCACTGAAGACCAATACTTCTGTAATATACAGTAAAATACATTACTGGAAACAAAATTTTAAAAAATCAAAGACATAAAAATATGAACTCATTTGCCATTGAATATCAATAATTCTGTAGTATATGTTAAAATAAATTACTAGAGAAATGAAATTAAAAATTAAAGACAAAAATGCAAGCCCATTTATTTTTACTATTAGCTTTAACAGACATAGAATTACTCTGCAAATTTCTACAAGTTTTTGGAATGTTACTCTCAACTTCCATATTTACTTCGTTTACAATGTAACCAATAGTTTGTGGACCAGCACCCATCCATAGATCACTTTAGCACTTGCTTCAAAGCCACACCCAGTTTTTCTCGTTACTTTTAATTTTTAACCAATGTTATAAAGTCAAGTTTTAAAAAACTTTAAATTTTGATTACCATTATACACATCCATTCCTTTCTGCTTTTTTCTTATTTTGAATGCTAAGAACATGGGTATAGCTTGAACAGTTAACTTATTGCTATACCTAACTATTACAATAACATAATAATTAAAAATGTAGGGGCTCTTACTCTTTAAAATTAAGTTTACAAACTTTCTCCTCTTCATTCAGTTAACGGGAACAAACAACTAGTAACTATAGTGATTACAAAAACCAGAAACCAAAACCCACTGCCTTCGAGTCGATTCTGACTCATAGCAACCCTATAGGACGGAGTAGAACTGCCCCGTAGGGTTTCAAAGGCTGTAAATCTTTATGGAAGCAGACTGCCACAGCATTCTGCAGCGGAGTGGCTGGTAGGTTTGAACCACTGACCTTTTAGTTGGCAGCCAAGAGCTACCAGGGCTCCTTTTGATTACCAAAGGAGTGGTTATGTACACTACAAGAGCTTTCCTATCAAAGACTAGTCTCAAATCTAATGTTTCAGTACTTGTTCCCTGCTTGAACCTGGTCAAGCTATTCAGCATCACTGATTCATGGATTCCTTGTTTATGAAAAGGGGGAAATTAAACCCATATCAGAGGGTTATGGAGAAGATACAGCATGTGAATGTGTGTGTGTGAGAGAGAGAGAGAGAGAAATGAGAGAAAGTCTCAGAAGCCTTTGAAATAATGATAGGTCCTAAAATAAAGGAAGGCTAGGTAAAAACCCATGGTATCTGAAAAATCTAGAGGCTCTTAGTTCCCTTGAGATGAAACACAGCTTCTTAAGGCCTATTTTTGGCACCTTCTGGAAGCCCATAGACTTTCATCACCAACTTCTCTTCTTGGACCATGTGCCTTAACCATTTTCCCCCATTCAAAGTATTGTCTGCCTTTCCAAATACCATTTCACTGTCTTCCCAATATTATCTAAATAGTTCCTTTTTCCCTTGCCTTAGATTCCAATTAGTAACATTTACCATCAACACAAAATTTATTTAGTTGTGCTATTAGATATTTTCTACAATTGCCCAGGTTTTTTGACATCAGGGAATATAATCTCTACGCTTCCTAGATTATTTCTTCCATAAGTAATTATATTTCTCACAAGGAAGTTGGCTTTAAAATGCATGCTCTTTTAAAATTATAACTGTCTATAGTTGACAAGTTTTCTTTTCATATTCTTCTTTAATATTAAGAAATTTATCTACCTGTCTCCTTTTTTTACATTTCCTTCCTTAATGTTTAATTATTCTCTTATTCAATTGTGAGGCAGCATGGTGTAGTAGAAAGCTCTGTAAGGATGGCCAACTTTCTTCAAATGGGAGTATAATATCTATCACATAGGAATATTTTGAAAATAAAATCACAGAAAAAAAGTTAATACATTATTAGAACATAGAAGTTAAATAATAAACATTTCAAAATCCTACATGAGCTTTTTGTCTACCTGATCTTTCTGTTTAATTCTAAATTCTCCCATGATAACATTTTCTGCTTAATGAGACACATTGGTAACTGTACACGTAGTAAGATTTTAGAATCCTTTTATAAAATATTTTAGTTTATAATAGCCAGTGGTGTTTAATTTCGTTCTGAAGCTTCCTTTTGTAAATTACCAATTGATGTTGATTTTTTTAAATAAATGTAACAGCAGCTTTCTAGGATTATGTAATTTATGAAGTAAACCAGTTATAAATTATTAAAATTTGAAGTGAGCAATTTTTTTACCAATAAACTTCTTTCGCAAACCTTTCTTGTCAATTCAAATGCTCTAAAATAATCCCATGTCTTCCTCACTGATACAGTTTACCAATATCTTTCTCAAGTTTTTACTTCTATGAAAAAATCCTTTCAGCTCTGTTTTGAGCCCTGATTCCATGTCTGTGACTAATTGATGGTTAGGACTCTTTAATAAATAATGGTATTGCTGTTAAAGGTGGTTGTTGTTGTTATTAAAAAAAAAACAAAAAAACCTGCTACCGTAGAGTCAATTCTGACTCATAGTGACCCTATAAGACAGGGTAGAACTGTAGTACAGGGTTTCCAATGAGCGGCTGGCGGACTCCAACTGCCAATCTTTTGGTTAGCAGATGAGCTATTAACCACTACACCACCAGGGCTCCACTGTTGTTAGGTGCCACGAAATGATCCTATGCGCAGCAGAAGGAAACACTGCCCAGTCCTGAGCTATTGTCACAATTGTTGCTATGTTTGAGCCTATTATTGCAGGCACTGTGTCAATCCATCTCCCTGAGAGTCCTCCTCTTTTTTGATGATCATCTACCTTACCAAGCATGATGTCCTCTAGCAACTGGTCCCTCCTGATAACAAGTCCAAAGTACATAAGATGAAGTCTGGCCATCCTCCTTTCTAAGGAGCACTCTGGCTGTGCTTCTTCCAAGATAGATTTGTTCTTGTTTATTCTTCTGGCAGTCCAGGGTGTCTTCAATATTCTTCATCAACACCATGATTCAAAGGCATCAGTTCTTCTTCGGTCTTCCTTATTCATTGTCCAGCTTTCACATGCATATGAGGTGATTGAAAGTATCATGACTTGGATCAGGTGCACCTTAGTCTTGAAAGTGACATCTTTGCTTTTCAACACTCTAAAGAGGTCTTTGGCAGCAGATTTGCCCAATGAAATGTGTCATTTGATTTCTTGACTGCTGCTTCCATGGGTGTTGATTGTGGATCCAAATAAAATGAAATCTTTCACAACTTCAATATGTTCTCTGTATAACATCATGTTGCTTATGGGTTCAGCTGTGAGGATTTTTGTTTTCTTTATGTTGAGGTGTAATCCATACTGAAGGCTGTAGTTTTGATTTCATCAGTAAGTTCTTCGGGTGCTCTTCACTTTCAGCAAGCAAAGTTGTGTCATCCACATTTCATAGGTTGTTAATGAGTCTCCCTCCAATACTGATGCCCCGTTCTTCTTCATATAGTCCAGTTTCTCTGATTATTTGCTCAGCATACAGATTGAATCAGTATGGTGAAAAGATACAACACTGACGCACACCTTTCCTGATTTTAAACCATGCAGTATTCCCCTTGTTCTGTTCGAAGGAATGCCTCTTGTTCTATGTACAGGTTTCGCATGAGCACAATTAAGTGTTCTGGGTTTCCCATTCATCTCAATGTTATCAATAATTTGCTATGATCCACACAGTCAAATGCTTTTGCATAGTCAATAAAACACAAGTAATCATCTTTCTTGCATTCACTGCTTTTAGCCAAGATCTGTCTGACATCAGCAATGATATCCCTTGCTCCATGTCTCCTTCTGAATATGGCTTGGCTTTCTGGTAGTACCCTGTCAATGTATTCTGCAACCATTTTTGAATGATATTCAGCAAAATTTTACTTGTATTTGATATTAATGATATTGTTCAATAATTTTCACATTCTGTCGGAACACCTTTCTTTGGAATGGGCACAAATATGTAACTCTTCTAGTCGGTTGGCCAGGTAGCTGTCTTCCAAATTTTTTGGCATAGCACCACCAGTGCTGCATCCATTTGTTTAAACATCTCAATTACTATTCAATCAATTCCTGGAGCCTAGCTTTTCTTCAATGCAGCTTGGACTGCTTCTTTCAATCCATTAGTTCTTGATCATTTGCTACCTCCTGCAATGGTTGAACATTAACCAAGTCTTTTTGGTACACTGATGCTGTGTATTCCTTCCATCTTCTTTTGATGCTTCCTGCATCATTCAACATTTTGCCCATAGAATCCTTCAAAATTGCAACTGGAAGCTTGAATTTTTTCTTCACTTCTAGTGAAAAAACTGTGAAAGGTACTGTCCTTCAAATCAAACCTTGTAGGTAATATGTACTATAAAAATATGCCTTTAAAAAATTGTCCATAACTTATCAAGTGAAAAACTAAGTAGGTTTAAAAAGTGCCTGTACTGTATGATCCCATTTATGCAGAAATGCATATACATTAAAATATTTACCAAAAAGAGATTCCATTATGTTGATAGAGACTTAACGACTGTTATGTTCTTGTCAGATGAACATACTTTCTTTTCAAATCTTACTGAGGTAGGTGTGTTTATTAGTAAAAAGACGCAGGATAGGAATAGAAAGTAAAAAGGATTTAATACAAATGGAGCCTCAGATTTTCGTGTTTCACTAAAGACTGCAAAATACTTTGACAATACAAAGTGCTGAGCAAATGCTAAGAATCTTTATCAGGTGTTGGTCACTTGACAAAGCACAATAACATGTTTGATGGATGAAAGACTTGATATAACCTGTCCAAATCCTGATTCCTACTAACATCTAACCTCGATTTGAGAATGACGGGGAATTAAAAACTGAGTTGCAGCACTTCATCGGAACACCTGTCCCAGTCTCCAGTCTTGCCTCCTGCCACCTTGAATTCTCTGTGGTCCTCAAGTTTAGAACACTGGCACAGGTGTGCTTTACTTTAGTTTTAAACTCTATTAAAATGATGTTTTGTCTGTTTTCTCCAAAGATGAAATCATAGACACACTCAGGTATTTATGATGCTTTTAGCTGAGTGATAACAGAAAACCTGTAGGCAGAAAAAGCAAGTAACACCTTCATTCCAGGCTTCTCTGCAGTTACTGAACCAGAGCACACTTTAATGTAAATAATTCTGTTGATACTGACACGGAAGTCTTCTCTAGCTTCATTTAGAAATTAGGTATTTAATTATTTAATTACATTTCTTTAATGGCAGAAAATGCAACATATTCACTCTCATTTGCCTTTATTTGCAACAGTTTTGGATGCCTGGGGTGGGAGGGAGCACTGGTGGTTAAGATCTATGCTGCTAACCAAAATGTCAGCAGTTTGAATCCACCAGCTGCTCCTTGGAAACCCTATGGGGCAATTCTACCCTGTCCTACAGGATCATTCTGAATCAGAATCGACTCGAAGGCGGTGGGTTTGGTTTTGGTTTTGGGGTGGGAGAGTACAGGATTTCTAGCGAGGAGAAAACAACAAAAACATAGAAGTACTCAGGCTTCTCTATTACACTCCCACAGAATAGAAGCAGAACTGCTCAGCACAGAGGTGACCAGGGGGTCATATGCATTCTCGAGTTATAACCAGTTCAACCATTATTACCAGTAGAAATTATTTTAAAATGGGCATGACGGTGCATTGTGCACCTTAAGTCATTCTCCTACAAATAGAGAGAACATCTTTACACTTTCATATCACTTCGCCGTAGATTTCTCAGAACTATAGACATGGACAGTAGGCACCCTGGTGGTGACGTGATTAAACACTGGGCTGCTAACCTAAACGTGTGTGGTTAAAAACCACCAACTGCTCAGTGAGAGAAAGATGTCGCAGTCTGCTTCTGTAAAGATTTACAGCCTTGGAAACCCTATGGGAAAGTTCTACTCTGTTCTACAGAGTCACTACGAGTTGGCGGCAATGATTTTTTTTTTAAAGAAATGGATAGAAACAGTACCAATTACTAGATCGCCTACCTAGGGTCGGAATTTTTTTTTCCCTACAGTGTGCTAAACTGGTGAAAAGATTTGTTTCAAAATGATCCTGTGGGATAGGTATTTTATTTTCTTTTGAAGAAATGAGCTTTCTCCTATAGCATGCTGCCTCTTAACTGAGTAAGAGAATGATTAAATACTAAGAAAGGAAATGTAAAAAGGAGAGAAGGTAGATTTCTTGATAAATAAACATCTAGCATTGGTAACTGAGTGAAAACATCAATCTCATATTTCAAAATTATATGTGAAAGCTCATATTTTTTTTTAAATTCAATAAGCAAAACTTAGGGAAGCTTTTTAAAAACTAGCATCCATGAATCTGAAAAAGTATAATGAGATTCATGAATTCCTTGAAATCCAAGGCAAGGTTTTGTGTGTATGCGTATTTTTTATAAATAAAGCGTTTCTGGTTTAATTCTTCGCTTTGACTGGGTTTTACTCTTTGACAAACAAACATAATAACTGCCTCTTAACACACACCCAGACATACACACGTAAACTTCCTTTATTCCTAAATATCCTTCCAGCCGTACCCCTAACTTTCCAGCTTTTCTTCATAGTCAAACTTGTGGGATACATTTTACATACACATAGCCTTCATTTCTTTACCTTTCATTTCCTCTTCCCCTCTCAAACATCTATTTTCCTTCACCTCGACACTGCAAAACGTGCTGTGACAAAAGGCAACAACAGCCTCTGTGCTGTCATATTCATTGACAATTTTGAGTTCTTTTCTGAGACCTCTCAAGAGAATTTAAAGCAATCAGATACAATCTTCTGAGATCTTTTCTGTCTCGTCTTCAATAATATTAGATACTCTGAAGGTCTTTCAACTGTTCAAGGTACACTCAATAGAAGTTTAGTAAATACCTGGTGAACTGGACTGAGTCAGTTGGCTATAATACCTTGATGATTAGCATATGTTTTATTTTCTATTCCAAGTTTTATATCATTTTTCTCCCAATAGAAAATCAAAGTATTGATTTTTTTTTTTTCCTTACAATTTTGGAAAACTTTTCTGCTGTTTCTTTCGCTGTCAATTAGTTCTTAACAATCTCTTCAACTTCTACATTGATGAACATTTTTATATTACTTTGTAAGATTAAGACTTGGGCTAGATTTTTCTCTAAAGTGTGATTTGAACATTTCAAAATAGCAAGGGAGGTAGTTATAAAATGACAAAGTCTTTCTTAGGGGACATCAATAAGCAAACGACTGTCCCGTGTCAAATCCAGAAGTCTCTTTCACACTTTGTCCTTTCACCACATGCTGTTATGTGAAACTTGTGGCTGTGAAAAACAACATCCCATGATAAAACATCTTCATGAAATGATTCTGAGAATGATAGTGCACGAGTCTTTCAGCATCAAGCAGTTCCCAGGAAAAATAAAACCAAGAGACTAAGAAGGAGTGTGTTGAGATTATTTGACAACTCTATCAGCGTGAATATTATAGTCTCTGCTGATTTTAGCATCAAGCTCACCCATCTCTCTCCTCTAAGACTCACTATGGCAAACCGTAAATGTCAAACACTCCAATTGACGAATGGAGGAGAAAAATATAGGACCAATAGTAACTAGATGCTGCAGCACAGGAAATGTACTTGCTCTTTTCTTTTTATTTCTGAGCGAAGAGAGAGATTTTAGTATACACTATTGGGTTTTTTAAATCTCTTGTTTATTGCAAAAATGATAATACTATGAAAACTATAGTGAGGCTTGGTCTCCAATGAACTTGCTACATTGAAAAAAATTGTACATTTCTTTTATCGTTGCACACAATCAAAGGGCCCAGTAGGTGCTCAGTGATACGAGACTCCATAGATCATTCTAGTAGTGACTACCAAAATACATAGCTACTTTTACTACCTTAGCCCCTTCTTAAAATGTCTATAGAAGGTAGCCTTTCCCATAAAGTCAGTACAGTAGGAAACAAAATCAGCAACCATTTGAAAAGAAAATTACTTTCCATAGCAATTTTATTTCATATATAAGTTTGTATAAAATGTACAAAATGTGCATTCTTATTTTTGCTTTGTATTGATTTTTAAGGGAAGTTTAATATGACCTGTTTATTTATTTATTTTTTGATCAGAAAAAATACAAATTCTGGCCTCTAATAATATATCTACCACTGAAATAATGGTGCACTTGAGTTTTAACTACTTTGATAATCAGTTTGTAACCCAGTTGCCAAATGCCCCCTCTTTCCTTATAGCCTGTATCTGTCTAGCTCATTCAAATCACTGTAAAGACATCAACCTCTTCACTGTTTTATTTTTAAATCTTTTCACATTCATCATTTCATGATTTTTCTTTTCAGTTTTTGTCTTAGTTACCTAGTGCTGCTGTAACAGAAATACCACAAGTGGATGACTTTCAAGAACAGAAATTTACTTTCTCACAGTTCTGGAGGATAAAAGACTAAATCAGGGTCTTAGCCATTTTGTTTCTTTTGTTGTCAGTAGCCCTGGATATTCCTTTTTTCCTTGGATATCCTCACATGGCATCTTTTTCCTCTCATATACTTGTTTCTGTGTCTAATCTGCTCTTCTTACAATTTAGAACCCAGTCTCACTTGGGGGTGATCTAATTAATATAAAAAACAAAACTCTATTTCCAAACAGAATTACATCTACATATGTAGGGACTAGGATTCCAACACATATTTTGAGGGGACGCAATTTAATCCATAACAATTTTATTAAAGATTTCTTCAGGAGGATGAGAAGATGTTTATATCACACACATTTAGCATTTCCTCTATAGACACTCCTTGCTTGTTACTCTGCTTCTTCTTTACAGTCAAGCTTAGTTTCTACTCTCTTTCAGCCCTTCCTGGGAGCTGTGGCTATTTCCACAAATTCACCCTTCTTGTTTATTGATCAAAGTATATTTCCTCTTCTTTTTAAAACCTGAGCATCAGATCAGTACCTAAGACAGAAAAACAAGATTTTTACCCCAAAGTAGGCTTATCAATGCTAATGACTTAAGCCACAAATACCAGCCCATACACACATTGCTGTTCTTTGTTTCTTGCAAGCCACCTTAATTTTAATTTTTGGAGCTCCAGACTCTAGGAAACCTTAATTTCCATCATTCCAGAGGTTTCCCTTTTCCTTAGATTCTGCCACAAGTGAAAGTTTTACCCAATGACATCACATTGGTGAGGAAGTTATATGCCACTGAGATGTCCCTCCTCGCTGTCCCAGTGACTGTTCAGGTGATTCTCGGCTGTGTGGGCCAAAGGCATCTTGTGAAGTAGACTACAACCCTGTCTGCCTAGATGCATCAGGTAGATATTCCTGTCTCATAGTTCCCCACATCCTTGGTGGGCCCTCAAGATGTTACTCAGGGAAACATAGTTCTCTCTGTACCTCTTCTCCAGTGCAAGAGAAACTATTTTAGTCTGGGGAAGAAGCTCCACTCATGCATGTACCCCCTGTTGCTTAATAGACTCAGTCTTTACCCCATCATAATCATCTTCTCTCTCTCTTTTCTCCCATTTGGGCAAAACTTCTAGGCTCTTCTAGAATTGAAATTTTGGAAATCAAAACCAGGAAAATTTACATATTATTTCTGCTTTCAGCCTTGACACATACATAAGAGATTTAAGTGAAGAATGGCAGCTACCTATGTGAGAAAGAAAGTAGAGGTATTAAAAGACAAATTAATAACTAGAAACGGGATCTAGTCATAAAAATATATTTTTAAAATATTTGGATCTCTCTTTCTACAAAGGAATTCTGATACTCTATAGAAAAGAATATTATTTTCTCATTATCATTATAAATTCACTAAAATTATCCACTACCATCTTCCAGCATTACTATGTCCTTGTAACTCCTTGGTCTTTTTTTATTTCGGCCATACAGATATAGTACCTAAACAACGAGCACTTTGAGGCTAAGGACTACTTTATTTAATCTTTGTATTCTAAGCACTGACTTTGGGCATTTGCCAGGCATTTAACATATCATATATGCTAGACATATATTAGAAGGAGCCCTGGTGACACAGTGGTTAAGCACTCGGCTATTAAATGAAAGGTCAGCGGTTCAAACCCAACAGCTGCTACGCAGGAGAAATACGTGGCAGTCAGCTCCCATATAGATTTGCAGCCTTGGTAACCCTATGAAGAAGTTCTGCTTTGTCCTATAGGGTAGTTATGAGTTGGAATCAACTCAGTGGCAGCAGGTTTGTTTGTTACTTTTTAACATATATAACATATTATGTGTATAATATATAATAGGTATATATTATGTGTATAATATATAATAGGTATATATTATATATGGAGCCCCAGTGTCGCAATGGTTAAGAGATTGGCTGTTGATCAAAAAGGTTGGCAGTTTGAATCCTCCAACCCTCCTTGGAAACCCTATGGGGCAGTTCTACTCTGTCCTATAGGGTTGCTATGAGTTGGAATCCACTCGACGTCAACAGGTTATACTACATATACACATACATACATATTACCCGTTGCCATCAAGTCAATTCCAACTCATAGTGACCATGTAAGACAGAGTAGAACTGCTCCATAGGGTTTCCGAGGAGCAGCTGGCAGATTCAAACTGCTTTATGTCTATTTCAAAGAAAGGTGATCCAACCAAATGTGGAAATTATTGAACAATATCATTAATATAGCACGCAAGTAAAATTTTGCCAAAGATCATTTAAAAGCTGCTGCAAAAGTACATTAACAGGAAATTGCCACAGATTCAAACTGGATTCAGAAGAGGATGAGATACAAGGGATATCATTGCTGATGTCAAATGGATCCTGGCTGAAAGCAGAGAATAGCAGAAAGATGTTTACCTGGGTTTTATTGATTATGCAAAGGCATTCAACTGTGTGGATCATAACAAATTATAGATAACATTTTGAAGAATGGGAATTCTGGAACACTTAATTACTTAATTGTGTTCAAGAGGAACCTGTACTTAGACCAAGAGGTAGTTGTTCGAACAGCACAATGGGATACTGCATAGTTTAACATCAGGAAAGGTGTGCATCAGAGTTGTAACATTTCACCATACTTATTCAATCTGTATGCTAAACAAATAATCTGAGAAGCTGGACTATATGAAGAAGAACATGGCATAAAGACTGGACGAAGCCTCATTAACAACCTGCAATATACGAATGACATAACCTTGCTTGCTGAAAATGAAGAGGATTTGAAGCACTTACTGATGAAGATCAAAGACTACAGCCTTCAGTATGGATTACATCTCTATACAAAGAAAACAAAAATCCTCACAACTGGACCAATAAGCAACACCATGATAAATGGAGAAAAGATTGAAGTTGTATACGATTTCATTTTACTTGGATCCACAATCAATGCCCATGGAAGCAGCAGTCAAGAAATCAAAAAGCAGTTCCGGCAAGATGGCGCTCTAGGCAGAAGCACCACGCCATCCCTCCACAGCGAAGATCCGAGAAACTAAGCCAAACAGAGAATGCAACAATCCTGAAACCCTAGAACATCAAATGAAGAGATAAAGAACTCAGCCAAGCACCAAATGGAGTGAGAAAACTGACAGAGAATGGAGAGCGAGGAGAGATTCATGCAGAGGTCCCCTACCAGCTAACGCAGCACAGATCCACCATCTTGGACTCCTATTGGAGACCAGCAAACTGGGGTACGAGAAAGCAGCCTCACGGAGCATCCAGTGGGAGACAAAACAGCTGGTAATTTGCGGTGTGCGCTTTCCCTTCCCCCCACTCCTCTTCGCCCCGGCTCGGCCTCCTCTGCTTCCCGTGGCCACAGTCTCTTGACTGGGAAGCGCTGGCTGCTTGGATTCCACACACCCAAGCGGGCAGCTCTCTGGGTGTCATTTGTTGGCTGCTAGTGTTGCTTTTTTTTCTGCTTCTTTTAATTTCTCACTTGCCTCTCGCCGTCTCCCCCTCCTTCTTCCTTGCTTCTTCCTGAGGGGCTGCAGAGCACCGGCAATTTGTGATATATGCTTTCCCACTCTCCACCCTCCTTCACCCACACTTGGCCTCCTCTGCTTCCTGCGGACACAGTCTCTTGTCCAGAAACACCAGCCTGCACTGGCTGGCTCTCTGAGTGCCATTTGTTGGCTGCTGGTGTTGCTTTTTTCTTTTTTCCTGCTTCTTTTGCTTTCTTGCTTGCCTCTCGCCACCTCCCCCTCCTTTTTCTCAAGTGCCTGGCTCCGAGCGCCATCTTTGCTTCTTCCTGAGGGGCTGTGGGGCTCCATTCGAGTGTGCAGCTGCTTCCCAGTCTGGGCTGCCACACTGGTGGGATCCCGGGGCTCTTGTTCATTTGTTCCTCTGCTTCCCGCGGCCAGGGTCTCTTGACCGGGAAGTGCCGGCTGCTTGGATTCCACACACCCAAGCGGGCGGCTCTCTGGGTGCCATTTGTTGGCTGCTAGTGTTGCTTTTTTTTCCTGCTTCTTTTGATTTCTTACTTGCCTCTTGCCACCTCCCCCTCCTTTCACTCAAGTGCCTGGCTCTGTGCGCCATCTTTGCTTCTTCCTGAGGGGCTCCAAAGCGCCAGCAATTTGTGATATACGCTTTCACACTCTCCACCGTTCTTCACCCACACTCAGCCTCCTCTGCTTCCCACAGACACAGTCTCTTGTCCAGAAACACCAGCC
>NW_004444078.1:336039-384597 GCF_000243295.1 Trichechus manatus latirostris
AAAAAGGTTGAGAATTTACAGGGTTAATATGTTGTGGGGTTGTTAACCAATGTCATAAAACAACATGTGTACTACTGTTTCATGAGAAAGTATTTGTTCTGTAAGCCTTCACCTGAAGTACAATAAAATAAAAAAGAAAAAAAAAAGAAATCAAAAAGCTCATTGCATTGGCCAAATTTGCTGCAAAAGACCTCTTTAAAGTATTAAAAAGCAATGATGTCACCTTGAAAACTAAGGTGGACTTGACCCAAGCCAGAGTGTTTTCAATTGCCTCATATGCATGTGAAAGCTGGACAATGAATAAGGAAGACTGAAGAAGAACTGAGGTCTTTGAATTATGATGTTGGCAAAGAATATTGAATATACCATGGACTGCCAAAAGAAAGAACAAATCTGTCTTGGAAGAAGTACAGCCAGAATGCTTCTTTGGAGCAAGGATAGCAAGACTTCATCTCACATACTTTGGACATATTATCAGGAGAGACCAGTCGTGGAGAAGGACATCATGCTTGGTAAAGTAGAGGGTCAGCAACGAGCAACCCTCTACGAGATGGATTGACGCAGTGGCTGTAACAGTGGGCTCAAGCATAATGATTGTGAGAATGGTGCAGGATCAGGCACTGTTTAGTTCTTTGTATATATGGTCACTGTGAGTAGGAATAGACTCAATGGCACCTGACAATGACAACTACCTACAGATATATTAAAACAGGCATTTAACAATTATTTGTTGAATGAACGAATTATACCAATCTGTTGCCTTCGAGTTGATTCTGACTCTTAGCGACCCTGTAGCAAAAAGTACAACTGCCCCATAGAGCTTCCCAGGAGCAGGCTGATGGATATGAATTGCCAACCTTTTGGTTAACAGCCAAGCTCTTAACCACTGTGCCACCAGGGCTTCAAATGGATGATGGATGAGTTAAATTTACAGGCTTAACACAGACAGACAGACACATACACATGCACAAAATTATTCAAAATCTATAAAATGCCTATTGTGATAGATTCATTTTTTTCCTTTTCTGTTCACTTTTTTGAATTAAATATGAGATATACGTAACTATTACCTGGTTAGTGGTACTAACTGTTCAAAGTTTAATAGGTCCAGTGAGTAAACTTGTTCTAAGCATTAGGAATACGGTAACATTTGGCTACGTTTGCCAAAATCAGATGTTTAGTTCAGTTTCAGCCTTGTGCTTTTAAAGGTTGAATAGTCAAAGTCATTCTAACACAAAAACTGTGTGTGAGCAATGATTATGTAATCACATAGGTTACTATCTTACATAATCAATTTAATCAGTAATATGGGTAAAGCATTTTTTCAGGATTATTATTATCTGATTGTTTTTGAATGCAGGGGTAACTTGGAATGAAAATCTTCTGACATGTTTTATGTTATAAAATGATCAGCCTATTGAAGTAAAACTGAAGTTACACTTATAAAATGAAAACTGATGTTTGCACACAAACCTGTACATGAATGTTCATAGAAGCTCTATTCATAGTAGACAAAATCTAGAAATGGCCCTGATGTCCTGCAATAGGTGAATGGCGAAACTGTGGTATACCCATGCCAAGCCAAGGTACAGTGTGAGGCTTCTCCAACTATAATATGAGTACAAATCACTTGAGGATTTTGTTAAAGTGCAGATGCTGATTCAGTAGGTCTGGGATGAGGCTGGGAGTCTGCATTCTAGCAAGCTCCCTGGGGATGCCTATGCTACAGCTCTGTGTACACACTTTGAGTAGTCATGTTGTCAGAGATACAGGTTCTAAGCAGGCCTTGTCCCTTAAGAAGTTTATAGTCTTACTGGAGAGAAAAGACATAAAAACAGGAACTAATGTTCTATCAGGGCTGAATATATAAGTAATTTAATCTGTATGGAAAAGTATGGTTGGAGCAAAATTGAATTGCGTTTCTGAGTCCTACTGACCCAGGGTTTCCTTTAGACATACTGCTCCTTTGTGTTGCTTTAACAGATTTTATGCCAATAAAAGCCAAAGAAAATAAGCTCAATTAACTTAATTACAGATTAATGGATTTTGTGATTTTAGGAAAAGGACAGAAAAACAGAAACACTAATAAAGTGAATTTCAGTTTTGCCAACCATTGATAAGTTTAGGAAACTTTGGGAACTGTTCCCAAGAAAGGAGAGTTTGAGAGACAAAGTAGCTCAGGAGGGCAAGCTGTTCTTTAATATATAAGTTTTAAGAGTGTAAGAAAAAGCTACACTAAAGAATAAGAGGAATAAATATAATAAGAAATCAACTTGGCTAAACTGAAAGCTGACTATTAAAGTCTAAAACTCTAATAGGGAACTAGGTCAGATCACTAGGATTATATATTAGAAAAGTCTACCGCTTCAGTGAAAAAGACAAGAGAGACCAACAGTGAATTTAAATGCAACTTGCAAAAATGAAGATCAAGAAAACCATGAAAATCTTAGAGAAGACTTACAACAAAACTCAAGAAAAAAAAAAGATGAGAAAAGCCAACTACAGAAAAATAAAACAACTATGTTTTTATAAGGAAATCTGAGGTAAAAAACTTAGAAGATGGAAAATCTTAGATTTCATTAACGTAACTTTTGAACAGTGAATTTTTTATTGAACACATTGCAAACATTAACTTTATAATAAATTATTTGAGTCTCTAAATTATCAAATTGTTTTAGAATTATGTAAAATCATTTACAGATAATTTATAGATATAGCATTGTGACAGCCTATATCCAAACCAATATGAATTTTTTTTTAAATTATTGACAATTTTATTAAAAATAATAGGAAAATATTTCATATTATTGTTATTTTATTGGCAATAATTCAATTACTAGTGAAGTTTACATGTTTACTTACTATTCATTTCAAATGTGTCATTTTTGGATTGTGCTAGCCTTTTTGTCTTTTGGCAGAGTTTACCTATTATTGATTTGAAAGATCACTGCAGTTAACAGCATAAATCCTTTGATTACAATATGCTTCCAAGTTTTTTAGCATGTCCTTAAAACATATGCCTTTATATATTCTGCATTTTTCTGTCCAGATTATATAGTCAAATAAGTCAAACATTTAATCTATGTTTTCTGTTTTTTCTGTCTTACCTGGAATGATCTTTGTGGTCCCATGATTTTAAATCTGTATTTCTGTTCCTTTTTTTGTATGTCCATTTAAAAAGATATTTTCAAAATAAAGCATAATCCACCATAATACAAGAATATATCTTATTTTTTCATCTTATGCATCTGTTGTTACCACATCATTTATATATTAGAATACAGGATATTGGATAGAATATAGAAATATCAGACATACAGAATCTTAAACTATTTTCTACCCATGTACTTTATTTTAGAAACCCTTGGAGGAGATGTGCTATCAGTGTGAGGTAATAAACTAAGAAGGGGAAAATGGAAATCCAGAAAAAGTAATTTCAGCACAGAAGAAGACATTACCAGGATAATAGATGGAAGGTGATTTTATCTTTCCATCAGGTAGGGCAACCCGTCTAGACTGCAGCAGATCAGAAGATTCTAATAATGTCTTCTTCAAGAAGATGGAATTGATAAAAATAAATATTTTAATAACAAAATAAGTTATTACCAAAGCGTTTGAAGTTGAATCAGTGATAGGTACAAAGGAAACTAAGCAAACCAAAGAGAGCAATAGAATGCATGAGAGGGCAGGAGGGAGAGAAGGGAAGAAAACGAAAGAGACCCAAAATGTTGACTAGGAAAGGAAGAGTAATAATGTAATGATTCACTACATCACTCAGCTGTAAACAGCGTTCATTTAATCAGGATAAACCAAAAAAACAAACCCGTTTCCGTCGAGTCTATTTTGACTCCGTGACCCTATAGGACAGAGTAGAACTGCCCCGTAGGGTTTTCAAGGAGCGACTGGTGGATTCAAACAGCCGACCTTTTGGTTAGCAGCCGTAGCTCTTAATGATTACACCACCAGGGCAAATATCAATCAAAATACTTGATTTCACTATAACCAAAATTACCATAAAATTACATTGGGGGAGGAGTGGGATGGCGGGATGGAAAGAGTGTGAATTATGAGGGAAGAGTAGGAAAAGGGCTACATCCTTATTTCCCTGTCATTGTTGTTGGATGCCATCAAGTTGATTTTGACTCACAGGAACCCCATACAGTTTTTTTCTAGGCTATAATTTTCATGCAAACTTATCACCTGGTCTTTCTCCCACAGAGCCACTGGGTGGGTTCGAACTGCCAACATTTTGGTTAGCAGCCAAACACTTAACTGTTGGGACACCAGGACTCCTTTATTTCCCTTTTAGGAAGTCAAAACTTATACTTCAAGCTGAATAAAGTATCACACATGTGTTGCACATGTGTTGTTTAGAGATATGGAAATAAATCAGAAATAATAAATAATCAGCTAATAGAAGTAAAATTATTTATTTTTCCTAAATTTGAGAGTTCAGTTTTTGTGATTATCATTGTTTCTTTTTGTTGTTGTTATAAAAATGCTTAAGCTGTCACTTTTTCATATAATAATATTTAATATTATCATTAATGTCCTATTTTCTATGTTCAGTATTTATTTACTGTTATACTTTCTCATGTGTGGTTATAATATTTTGATTCCTTTTTTAGTAAATGGATCATATATAAGGTTTCATTTTATTTTGCCAGATAAATAAATACAAGCCCACAGTGTGTGTATGGCAAAATTCCACAGGTACCCTCCATATACCCAATAATGTGACATCCCTGAAGCTGTTGGTAAAAAATCTTGACCTATTGCATATTTAAGGTTATCTTGCTGTTGGCTTTGTACGTAACTTGACTGTTTATACAATTCTCAGGGTACCCTCTTTCCCTCAAAACTTTATATATTTTAAACTCTCTTCTGATTTCAGTAAGCCTGCATTTTATTTTTAAAATAAAGATATTATTATTGAACTGTTTATTATTATTATTGAACTGTTGCAAAATAAACTTGCTTACAGAATAATACACAAATATATCATATTTTTCATTGTATGCATCTATTGTAGACCCATATGCCCACAGAAATCAGTATTTTATCTTCAGTTCAAAATTTTACCAGGAGGTGCCTTGGAATTGGTCTTTCCAACATACAGACTGATTTCCTTTCAACTAACCATGCTTCTTTCATTACATAAAATGTTGTCTTATTATAGTTTTGTATTTGTGTCCATTTCACGTGTTTCAATTTCTTTAGCAAACTTGCAAGTGTCTATACATTGGCTCTCTGTCACCTGCCTTGCTGCCATGCTTCTTCTCTTTTCGCTGTTGACTCTTCATCTCTTGGTAGTTTATCTCTGTGTTCCATGTGATTGTTCTCCAGGTTGTGGTCCATCTACTTCACTGACTTTTGTTTTTTCTTCTTCTTATTTGCTTGTTTTTATGTGTTTGTTTTTGCACATAGATGCTGCATTTTGCTGCACATAAATATTTTTAACTTGTTCAGAATCTCGATTTTTCTATTTCTTTTCATAACCCTGTCAAATAATTTTTCATCTCATTCTGCTGTTTTATCAACTCCCATTTCATTTAGCACCTATTTTCAGTGTGTGGCTTCTTATATTTTGCTCTAAATTTTGTACTGTTGTTCTTTTTTTTGAATTGTTTACCTTGAAATGTGGGAAATCCTATCCCAGACTTGTCATTCCTCCCAAAACACTGTGAGCGGAATATCCCTCAATGCCCTTTGGACCTTCTCTTGGCACTTTGTTTGAGGAAGCACTGTTTCTGCTTCCTCATCTTTTCACAGCAGACTTCTCGGAGGAGAGGCAACATTCAACTTCATTCAACTCACCCTTGATTAATATTAGGGTAGTTGATATTGCTGTTCATGCCATCAAGTGAGATTAATGTGTTAGAGGTTATTGTGCATGTGGCTCTATCGCTGGGATCTATTTTTCTTTAATGACAAGTGACCATTCTCAATGCTCTCTCCTGTATGAGGTATGCTCACCAAGGCATCTCTGCCTCTGCATCACTCTAGCTGCTTTTCTTGCAACTGGGTGAATAAAATCAACTCTGCTGGGTAAGTAACAAGAAAACTGTTTAATTCTTAGGCCCAAGCTTGTCTCCAATAAGGGGAAAAAAATGACCATAACTAAATTTCCTCCTAGATTCTTCATTTATCATTTGGTTCAGAATCCAGAAGGTTATTGATTAGATTTCTATTAAACCCTGAAACTCTTGATAAAATAGGTTGTCTGTTTTTCTCCTTAGTTGACCAAAAGAGATTGGAAGGGATCTAGGGACACTGAAGGCACATTTATGAGCTCTTATGAGATTTCTTAACAAATTTTTGTAAAATGCTAACTTCTAGGCCATTTATGTTGGGTTGGGAATATGCTGTCTTCCATAAATATTGATGTATGAGTATTACATATCTGAGAATTAGTTTGCTTTCTCCCTTCTAAATCAACCCTTTTTCTAATGATAAAACTAAGTGAATATATAGCTAGTAAAGAAAGGGGCTAAGCAATCCCCCCAGAAACATCGGTATTATGCTTGTCAATCACACATATCGAGAACACTAGTCTGAATACACTGCATACAAAGCACTGAGACACTGGTATTTATGTGCTTTCTGTTAAGATAAAGTTAAGGATTATAATTATATAAAGTACATATAGTAAGAAGTATAGTAAATGTGGGCAAGCAAAGTATATAGGTTCTAAATGGAAATGGAATAGGATGATTACAGCTGGTAAAGTCAAACAGCAAAAGCTTTTTGACAGACACAAGTTTGGAATAGGGATTTTAGGAGAGAATGACTATACTAGCTAAAGGAACGAGTTAGAAATTTTGATTGAAAGGAAAAATCTGACAAGGTAATAACACATCCAATTCTTGTTGGGGAATAATAGAGGTTAAAATACAAGGAGCTTATATTAAGCTTATACAAATGTTTGTTGAATTGAAGAGCAGTCTTAATCTTCTCTATCTCAAGAGACTAAGGAATAAATTGCTTTAAATGACTAAGATAAATTTAGAATCAAAATAATTAAAATGGTATATATGTAAAATCCTTGAACATACATAATGCTAATAGAGGTCTAAAACCAACTTTGAAAAGGAGATACCTGCCCTCTAAGGAATTTATTTTCAAATGAGAATGCATAAGTGTCTAGGCAAACATATGTGAAGCAGGTAATAGGTTATGGTTGGGAGTTTTGGAGTCAGGGAGAGGGCTATGATTTTAAAACACTAAGCTTCTCTTATTGCCAGAAAGTGGTTCATGAGCCTTTGTTATGATTGTATTCAAAGGAGATTTAGCAAACAGTTCATGTTGGACCTTGTATTTGAGCACCACTCTGTAAATTATGCCAAAAGTTGTCTCTACACCTTGAGGGCTCTAGATTTTTGACAGTTTAAAATAGATATTGGTCCCTGGGTGGTGCAAACGGTTTATTATTACTAAACGTTGGTGGTTCATATCTGAGAATTATTTACGGAAGAAGGCATATTCCCAACCCAACATAAATAGTTTGAAATTTAGAATTTTACAAAAATTTATTAAGAAATCTCATAAGATACCATAAATTTGCCTTCAGTGTCCCTAGATCCCTTCCCATCTCTTTTGGTCAACTAAGGAGAAAAACAGACAATCTATTTTATCAAGAGTTTCAGCTAATCAATGACCTTCCGGATTCTGAAACAAATGATAAATGAAGAATCTAGGAGGAAATTTAGTTACTGTCATTTTTATTCCTGTATTGGAGACCAAGCTTGGGCCTAAGAATTAATATTAATAAACTCAGAATAATAAACTGGGCTTTCAAAATTGAACTACAGACTTTAAATTTCCTAGAAAATACCTATATCTCCCCTGTTTTCCTTGGATGAGTTGCTGAGACTGACATGTCTAGGAATCCTAGTGATTTTTCACTTTTGAACATTTAATTTTCTTCTTCGATTAAATCTAAATAAATACTTCTTGATTAGGAGAGACTGCTGGATATTTGAACAGGTGGTTGCAGAAGATTATGGAGTAGCTTCTCAGGAAAACATTCCTAACTAGATATACAGCCATCTGTCAGAGATTGTTTAAATATTCTTGTATGTAGGAAAAAAGTATGAAATGAGCTCTTAATGACACACATATTTTCAATAATTCAAAAAATGGGTCATATAAGAAGAGGGAGGTGTTAAATAGCCTAGGTTACTTTCTAACAAAATAATTGTTCTAAGTCAGAATTTTCTAATGTGAACTCCATGAATTCTAAAATTAGGAGTCTAATACATGTTATTAATAAATAAATGAGATCTCTGGTAAATAGAGCTGAGAAATCCCGGTGTAAACATAGTAAAAAAGGGTTTTTCTGTTTGTTTTGTTTTATATTAAAAATCCTTACAGCCTTTAGGATGTTAATGTGTAATGTGACTTGCTAAGTAAGAAGTGGATTCTGTGGAAAACTGACCGTTAAGATAAAGAATTTGGATCTGGACAGATAAAAATTTAACCAAAATTCAGAACAAGACATATCATTTCCCCAATCTTTTTCTGATTCAGACAGTGGGGAGATGGGACACAGACCAGTAAGAGAATAAGGACTGTCACTCTCCACCTCTGTGTGGTGGACAGATCTACCCAGGTCCTGAGCACTCCTGCCCCATCGTATCACCATGTCATCTACAGCAGGAAAAAAAAAAAAAAGACAGAAACTACAAGAAGAAAAACAATTAAGAGTGTATATCCTGATAGCTGTACTTCCTGTGTAGTACCTACAAGAGAACACTATAGATTATGGACAGAGAAAGGAAGACTCATTTACATATGTGTGCATGAAGTCATCATTTAACAAAAACTATCAGCACAGAAACAGGCAGGATTGGACGGAGATTGGGAGGAGTTGTCTCAGGGCAGCCAAAAAGCTTGGTGGATGGAATCTAAACAGAGGCACAGAGGTGCCTAGGAAGAAAGTCCTGGCAATCTGCTTCCAAAAGGTCACAGCCTTGAAAATCCTAAGAAGCAGTACTACTCTCCACACATGGAGTTACCGTGACTCTGAATTGACTGGAAGACAACTAACCACAACAATGTCATCAAAAACAGTTAAATAGGATTGAGAGTTCTACAAACTAAGAATACAATGGCGGGAATTAAATTTACACTTGAGACTGTTGAAAGCAAAACTGATGTTGAAGAAAATTTGATCCATAATGTAAGAGACAGGCTTGTTTGTGTATACACTACTTTGTTGTTTTAGTATAAAGATCTATTACAGATATGTTTTCTTGTTAGGGTAAACACTTACCAGAGTAAGTAAACCTTTTTGTGCCAATAAAATGATGCTTTTTACGTTGATATTAGATTTTTCATTCATTCATGTTGTAACTTTTTTTTCCTTTTTCTTTTTTTTGTAAACTTTCGGTCATGCCTTACTTTCAACTTTGTATCACAATTTAAGTGTGTCTTTTATAAATGTAATACTGTCACATTTATTTTATATTTTGGGGGAGTGGTGAAAGTAACATAACTTGAGAGTCTCTGCATTTTAATAGTAGTTTTAACATAATTAAAACCCAAAACCAGTTGCCATGGAGTTAATTCTGTCTCATAGTGACCCTATGTGTGTCAGAAAAGAACTGTGCTCCATAGGGTTTTCAACGTCTGATTTTTCAGAAGTAGATCACCAGGCCTTTCTTCTGAGACACTTCTGGGTGGACTCAGTCAAACTTTCAACTTTTCAGTTAGCAACTGAGCAAGTGAACTGTTGTACCACCCAGGGACTTAATATATTTAGACCACTAAAATAATTACTGATACATTTACTTATTCTTACCATCTCATTTTGTTTTTGTTTTTTGTTTGATTGTTCTGTTTTTTAAGCATATTTTCATGTTGTTGGCTCCCTGTTCCCGCTCTTCTCTCAGTTGTGTGAGAGATTCTTGCTATTTTCTGTCAGTATACTAATTAGAGACATCACAGGCATTCTTTCTGATTTTCTTTAAAAAAAAATAAGAAGGTGAGTTATGTGAACCCAGGACAATGGTTTTAGCATAGATCATTTTCAAATATGGTTTGTAAGGATTTAGGATAAAAAAAAGTTCACTAAATATACCATAAGAGCTTAAGTTCTTTTGTTGTTGTTGTTGTTGTTACTGAACTGGTGTCTCAGTTGTTGTTGTTGTTAGGTGCCATTAAGTCAGTTCCAATTCATAGCCACCCTATGTACAATAGAATTAGACACTATCTGGTCCTGCATCATCCTCACAGTCGTTGCTATGTTTGAGCCCATTGTTGCAGCCACTTTGTCAATCTATCTCATTAAGAGTCTTCCTTTTTTTTGCTGACCCTCTACTTTACAAAGCATAACATCCTTCTCCAGGGGCTGATCGCTCCTGATAACATCTCCCAAGTATGTGCGATGACGTCTTGCCATCCTCGCTTCTACAGAGGCATTCTGTCTGTACTTCTTCCAAGACAGATTTGTATGTTCAGTAAGCTGACATAAACATAATTTCTGGATTCAGCTTTTGAATGTATTTTTCAAAAGTTCCTATTATATCATTGAGGTTTAGATGGTTAAATGTGAGAAAGATGATAATATGATTCAGTGCACTTCTAATTTATTAAATAGCTCTACCCAAGATTGATGACTAAAAAACGGATGTAAACCTGGTGGGAGTTATGCAATGGTAGGTTTCTTATATCATTTTGATAACTCACTTGGATGAGCATATGATTGTAATTCCTAACAAATGTTCACATGACATGATGATTGAAAGAATTGATAAATAGGCTAAGTGAAAGTTTTGCATTTCAAAAATCACCTCAGAAACAGACTGAACTCATTAAGATGAAATGTCATTATTTTTTAAGTATTCTCCTTTGATTTAGTTAAACAACTGTTCAATATTTGCTGCTGAAAATATAGCTTAACAGCACATATAAAAAAGGTTTAAGAGTAACTGTTGAGATAAAGCTAGATTTGCATCAACAGTGAATGTCACAGCCAACATATCCGATGGCGCCTTAGACTGCTGCTGAAATGGAAAGCTAAGAATGAGAAGGACATTAATCTCTTATTTTTATGATGTTTAGACCATGGTGGGTGTTCTGTGTTCAATCTAGTGTTGAACCCATTTCAAGAGGGCCATTAAGAAACTACAACGTGACCTCAATGAAGAAGTGATTCAAAATCATTTAATGAAATGGAGATTTATCAGAGATTGTAGGTTCACATATAGACTGGACAATGATTTCACAGCGCTCTTGTATAAGAAATCTTTTTTTCATTCAACAAGCTTTTAAAGGGCCTAAACTGGACTAACTAGCTTCTAGGACAATATAAACAAATGTACTGGATTTTCTCCAGTCATAGATTGTAAATGGAAAGGTTTCAAAGTGAAGATGCTTATGTCAGACTAAGAATGATGAGGCCAACATGCATTCTGAGGAAACAAAAAGTCAGGATGTAAACCATTTAGGAGGAGTGTGTCAAGATGTAAATGATTGTTCTCAGGAAGAATGTATTCATAACTAACCTAACCAGTCAGGATATAAACCATTTGGGAAGAATGTGCAAACAATTTGCTCCCAGAATAGACTACAATTATGAATTAAAAAAAAAAAAAAGACCAAGCCCGTAGCCATCGAGTGGATTCTGACTCATAGCGACCCCCTACAGAACAGAGTAGAACTGCCCCATAGAATTTCCAAGGAGCGCCTGGTGGATCTGAACTGCCAACCTTTTGGTTACCAGCCATAGCTCTTAACCACTGCACACCACCGAGGTTTCCACAATCATGAATAGTGACTACAATTCTACAAGTATAACCAAACTGGCTGGTGTCTCACACTTAAGTAGTAACTCACTTCTCCCTAACCAAGTGATTCACCTTTGTATTTCAAAGGTTTCAAGCTTAAGCTGATCTTATTTATTATCAATCTTAACCCCTACCTTTCCTTTGTTCTCTGTGTGTACAGACCCCTCTCTCCACTTGAACTGCTGAGTACTTTGTATCTTTACCTAGTGTTTTCCAACTATAGCTGTTATTATTCCTCAATAAAATTTGTTTTCTTTCACTCTTAACAGAGTAGGAGATTTTCTTCATTGACACAAATAAATAACTGCAACATAATGTAAAATAAGATGAGTTTCATAAGACATATTTATATCTATTGTGCTACCAGAGAAGGCTGGAAAAGCATAATTTTAAAGAGTAAATGGTTTCCTTTGAATTCATTGTTCTTGAATTTTTAACAAATGAGAAAAATACTCCTGTGGAAAGATTTTTAAACTTTTTATACAGTTTAACTAGTATTTCTCAGTTTAATTTTATTATCATGTCTAATGGAGAAAATGTATTTTAATGTAATGTAAATTTAATTTAATATCTCTCTAATGAGAGAAATTAAATATTAAGGAATAAGATTTTGTCAGGTACAGTTGAACTTTGGAGTGTTACAAACCATTGTGATATCTTAGATTTTTTTGCCTACCCTACCCCCTACCACACACAGACACACCCACACACACACAGAAACCTATTTTTTCCTATTTGAGGCAATATCATCCCCATTGCCTTACAAGATCCATTCATTCTATTTCACTAAGCATCTCCCAAGTTTTATGCATATTGTTCTTTCAGCTGGCATCACTTTTTTCCTCTTTTGTTTATCTATAACATATTCATACCTGGGACACAATTCTAATTCCTCTTTCTGTGAGCATTCATTTATGATAATAATATAGATTTTAAATTGATTTTATATGTTAAATGTTATTTATATTTAATTTACATGTTTATTAATTAAATTCATTTAATTTTAAATAATATTTCATTGTGAAGACCAGTGATACTATATGAGTAAAGCACTTACCAAGTGGACACATAATAAAAAGAAAATTGCCATTGAGTCGATTCCAACCATAGCAACGCTATAGAACAGAGTAGAACTGCCCTGTAAGGTTTCCAAGGCTGTAAATCTTTACAGAAGCAGACTACTACAGCTTTCTCTCTTGGAGCAGATGGTGGATTCCAACTGCCAACCTTTTGGTTATCAGCCAAGTGCTTTAACCACTGCACTACCAGGGCTCCTCAGACACATAATACGAGAGTTAAAACTGATAACAATTATTTTTGTATTATAGCTTTATAATTTTTGTTATATACTGTACATTTAAGCATTAAATTATTTTCTAATTAATACTGTAAATCATGTGTTTCATTGTATTAAAAATTATACAATGACATATTCATTAGCAGATCTTTAGTCATTTTACAAAGTATATAAATAATTCTGTAATCCCTGAATCTAGCAATTCCACCCTGAAATCATCCTTTCTATGTCTCCTACTTAGAAACTTGACCTACAGATCTCAAATCATGTCACTGTAGTAGTAGTTCAAAAGTGTACAAGATAAAAAGGACAGATAAGATCAATTCTGGTGACAATGGTAGCTTAAAAAATCCAAATTCAAAACCAAGCAGAAAGCCCCGTGGTCCTAGAGGAGATTGCCAGAAGCTATGTACTTTGAGAATATAAAGGATGAGAGAAGGCATTTTTCTAAAAGGGAAATGGCAATTATTACTGCTCAGATTTAGAACAGACTCTACTGTTGTGTGACGGCTTGATTGTACATCTGTGACTTATTCTCCCTTTGGTATTATGTATTTCCATCAGATAACTGATATTAAAGTCCCTCTAGCTTTTCAAGGTCTAGTTTCAGTTGATTTTTACATATGCTACTTTGCTTTTACACCTATTGATATCTTATTTTTATCCATTACAACTGGGGTGACAAATGGAGTTTCCAAACTTAATTCAAGCTTAAATAAAAGAGAAATATTGTTATATGTATTGTCTTGGTGATTAATGTGTTTGTATTATACACGAGTTATATATTCAGAAATGCTTTGAACGAAAACATTAGCTCTAAAGAGTGAAAATAAGAAAATACAGTACTTTCTTTTCAAAAGTTCTTTATACCTGTGACATTCATGCTATAGTTCACATATTCTAAAACGCTTTTGCGTTTATAGTATTAATTAACTAAGTTTAAATGAACTAAATTTTCTTTAGCCATATCATTCAGTTGTGTTTGAGCCAAAGATGCAGCTGTGGGTAACTATAAAGTCATTTATCAGTCATACATTTATATCAAAGAACTGATATACCCTTTTTTCCCAACAGAATTAGTTCCTCTATACTTGCATGATGATTTCATAAGCCTAATGTGAAAATAATATGATAGACAATTCTTCCAAAGACAAAGAGGTTGAATTACTATATTTAACACATCAGAAAGGAAAAGAATTTGTAGCTCACAGATTTCAAGATGCTCAAAGAATTAATTGAGCCCTGAATTTGAAACCACAAATATTTGTTTTCTTTCCATTATTCAAATGTTGTCTTTCTTAAGATTTGTTAAAACATAGAAACTGATCTTCATCACCTAAGAAGCAATGAGGAATTTATTCTGTCTTTTATGCCTGGGTCAGAATTTAGAGCATGAAGAAGCAATAAATTGGACATTTCTTTGGTTGTGCAAGTGGGATGAACTGTGAATTTTCTTTCCCTTTTAAGTGTATTTCAACACACTTTCTCATTTTACATCAGTTGTCTTTGAAAGTATGGAAAGACAGAGAAAATGGAAATGATTCCAGTGTGCTTACAGACAGAGTTGTAGCATATCACAAAGTCACTTCCTCTCTACATGTCTCTCTTGTACACCATTTTTCATTTCAATATCACCAATATTTGCCACAGTTTTTGTCATCACCGATGTCTCACTCTTTTCAGTCCTAATTATGAACTCATCCAGTTCACAAGTTTAAGACATTAGTAAATTAAGCTCATTAGAGAACAGAGAGAACAGCAGTTTATTTAGTCAACAGAGTGCTGTAGTTTAAAGCTGGTATTTATGGGAACATAATTATCCAGGACTAGGCAGAGACTTCAAAACTCTAATACCTCAGCGAACACCCTAGACAACATTTTTGCAAACCTGGTTAAGTGATATTGATGAAGCATTGTGTCATGCCTTACACTGCACTGGACCCTCTAGAGTATATACAGCTAAAAGGCATGGCCCCTCTCTTAAACCATAGGAGCAAGTTAGGATTAAGAACATAGAGTTTATAATAAGCAATCAGGAAAAAAAGAAACAGCAAAGTACCCTTCATAATAAAAAATAAAGATTACTGGTAAAAAGTAGACAGAATAGAACAGAAGGAAACAGAACAGAATAGATGATAAATAGATAGATAGACAGATAGATAGATAGACAGATAGATAGATAGATAATTGATTTAACCAGACAAAATGTATGAAAGGAGCTATAATTTGCCTTAACTTTTAAAAAAAAGTATTTGTGATATACCGACAGAAAGAAGGCAGGTAGGCAATGCATAGGCTAAGGAAGACATGATGAAAAGAAGGAAGGATTGAGAGGGAAATAAGGAGAAAAGGAAGAAAGAATAAAAGAAAGGAATCAAAGCATTGCTTTCCTTAACCACTCAAGAAAATTCATTCTTATCCTTTGGAACTTTCTCTTCAATCTGACCACCTTCTAAAATATGGAGTTAGCCTATCAGGTCTTAGGTGTTATTGTACAGCTAATGGAGGTATCCACATGCATCTGTCAGTTTGTCCTACTGTGGTGGCTTGCATGCTGCTGTGATGCTGGAGGCTACGTCACAGGTATTTCAAATACCAAGCAGGGTCACCCATGGTGGACAGGTTTCAGCTGAGCTTCCAGACTAAGAAAGTCTAGGAAGAAGGACTTGGCAGTCTACTTTTGAGAAAACATTAGCCAGTAAAAACCTTACGAATAGCAGTGGAACATTGTCTGATATAGTGCTGGAAGATGAGCCCCTCAGGTTGGAAGGCACTCAAAATACAACTGGAGAAGAGCTGCCTCATCAAAGAAGAGTCAACCATAATGAAGTGGATGGAGGCAAGCTTTCGGGACCTTCACTTGCTGATGTGGAATGATTCAAAATGAGAAGAAACAGCTGTAAAAATCCATTAATAATAAGAACATGGAATTACAAAATATGAAACTTGGAAAATGTCAAAAATGAGACAGAACACATAAATGTCGATATCCTAGACATTGGTTAGCTGAAATGGACTGGTATTGACCATTTTGAATCAGACAATCATATGGTCTACTATATCAGGAATGATAAATTAAAGAGGAATGGCATTCCATTCATCATCAAAAAGAGCATTTTAAGAACTATCCTGAAGTACAATGCTGTCATTAATAGAATAATATTCACACGACTACAAGGAAGATCAATTACTATGACTATAATTCAAATTTATGAACCAACCACTAAGCCCAAAGCTGAAGAAATTAAAGATTTTTACCAACTTCTGAGTCTGAAATTGATCAAACATGCAATCAAGATGCATTGATAATTACTGGTGATTGGAATGCGAAAGTTGGAAACAAGAAGGAACACTAGCTGGAAAATATGGCATTGGTGATAGAAACGAAATCAGAGATAGCATGATAGAATTTTGCAAGTTTAAGTTCTTCATTGAAAATACCTTTCTTCAGCAACATAAATGGCTACTATACACCTGGACTTGCCAGATGGAATACACAGGAATTAAATTGACTACATTTGTGAAAAGAGACGATGGAGAAGCTCAATATCATCAGTTAGAACAAGGCTAGTGGTCGGCAGTGTAACAGATCATCACTTGCTTATATGCAAGTTCAAGTTGAAGCTGAAGAAAATTAGAACAAGTCTACTAGAGTCAAAGTACTACCTTGAGTATATCCCATCTGAATTTAGAGACAATCTCAAGAGTAGATTTAACGAATTGAACACCTATGACCTAAGACCAGAGGAGTTGTGGAAGAATATCATAAATGAAGAAAGCTAGAGGTTGTTAAAAAGACAGGAAAGAAAGAAAAGACCAAAATGGATGTCAGAAGAGACTCTGAAACTTGCTCTTGAACATGGAGTAGCTAAAGTGAAAGGAAGAAATGATGAAGTAAAAGACCTAAACAGAAGATTTCAAAGGACGACTTGAGAAGACAAAGTAAAGTATTATTATGACATGTGCAAAGACCTGGTGTTAGAAAACCAAAAGAGAAGAACATGCTCGGCATTTCTCAAGCTGAAATAACTGAAGAAAAAAGTGAAGCCTCGAGTTCCAATATTGAGGAATTCTACAGGGAACATATTTGATATTTAAAGTACATAGGAATCATTAAAAGAAGATAGAAGGAATGCACAGTCACTGTACCAAAAAGAACTGGTTGATATTCAACCGTTTTAAGATGCAGCATACGATAAAGAACTGATGGTACTGAACAAAGAGGTCCAAGCTGCAATGAAGGCATTGGTGAAAAACAAAGCCCCAGGAATTGATGGAATACCAGTTGAAATGTTTAAACAAATAGATGCAGAGCTGGCGATGCTCACTGCTGTATGTAAAAAAAAAGAATTAGCAAACAGCTTCCTGGCCAACTGACTGGAAGAGATCCATATTTATGCGCATTCCAAAGAAAGGTGTGATCCAACAGAATACAGAAATTATCAAATAATACCATTAATATCACAGACAAGTAAAATTTTGCTGAAGATCATGCAAAAGTGGTTACAGCAGTACCTCAGCAGGGAACTGCCAGAAATATAAACCAGATACAGAAGAGGACGTTAAACAAGGGATATCATTGCTGATGTCAGATGGACCTTGACTGAATGCAGAGAATAGCAGAAAGATGTTTACCTGTGTTTTATTGACTATGCAAAGGCATTCAACTGTGTGGATCATAACAAATTATGGTTAACATTGCAGAGAATGGGAATTCCAGAACACTTAACTGTGCTCATGAGGAACCTATACAGAGACCAGGAGGCAGTCAAGGGGCTACTGCATGGTTTGAAATCAAGAAAGGTGTGGGTCAGGGTTGTATCATTACACCATACTTATTCAATCTGTATGCTGAGCAAATAATTCAAGAGGCTGGACTATATGAAGAAGAACGCGGCATCAGGATTGGAGGAAGACTAATTAACAACCTATAAAATGCAGATGACACAACCTTGCTTGCTTAAAATGAAGAGGATTTGAAGCACTTACTGATGAAGATCAAAGACTACAGCCTTCAGTATGGATTACACCTCAGCGTAAAGAAAACAAAAATCCTCATAACTGGACCAATAAGCTACATCATGACAGATGGAGAAAAGATTGAAGTTGTCGAGAAATTCATTTTACTTGGATCCACAATCAATGTCCATGGAAGCAGCAGTCAAGAAATCAAACTAAATATTGCGTTGGGCAAATCTGCTACAAAAGACCTCTTTAAAGTTTTAAAAAGCAAAGATGTCACTTTAAGGTGCTCCTGACCCAAGCCATGATGTTTTCAATGGCCTCATATGCATGTGAAAGCTGGGCAATGAATAAGGAAGACCGAAGAAGAATTAATGTCTTTGAATTATGGTGTTGGTGAAGAAAATTGAATATACCATGGACTGCCAGAAGAATAAACAAATTTATCTTGGAAGAAGTACAGCCAGAGTGCTTCCTGAAAGCAAGGATGCCGAGACTTTATCTCACATACTTTGGACACGTTATCAGAAGGAATCAGTCCCTGGAGAAGGACATCATGCTTGGTAAAGTAGAGGGTCTGCAAAAAAGAGGAAGACCCTCAATGAGATGGATTGACAAAGTGGCTGCAACAATGGGATCAAGCATAACAATGGTTGTGAGGGTGGCACAGGACTGGGCAACGTTTCATTCTGTTGAGTAGGAACTGACTCAATGGCACCTAACAACAACAAAAATGGAGGTATAAAGCTGTGGAAGAGCTAGAGACATCAATATTAAAAAGTAGATTACTTACCAGACAGAATAGATATTCAAGAAAAGAAAGGAAAGGAGAAATTAGGAGAAAGTCTATGTGCTTTATGGAGAGATAGAACTAGTTGTTGTAGAATTGACTCCAGTTCATGGCAACCACATGTGTGTCAGAGTAGTACTGCACTCCACAGGGTTTTCAATGGCTGATTTTTGGAAGTAGATAGCCAGGCCTTTCTTCTAAGGTGCCTCTAGTTCTGGGTAATTTGAAACTGAAGGTGACAGTCTTCAGGCAGTTGATCTCTAATAAAATTTAAGAGATCAAGGAATAGAAAGTATAATTTGAAGACATTTTGATGTAATTCTCAGGTAAATATTTCTTAGTGTTTTAAAGATACTTTGGTGATTTTAAGACTAATTCCATGAAATTTTCTCACCTACTTGCTTAAAGGAAATTGTATACAACACATAATATATATCATAGATTTGTGTATATAATCTCATTCTCCACCTCAAGCCCCTCTAATTACTTTCAGGTCATAACAGAGCAATTTTAAAAACAGGGGGATAGGTGAATTATTCAAACAACTGGATCCAGGTATGACGATACATTTGATTACCTCCGTTAACCTCAGAGTTTGTTTCTTTTCTCCCCCATTTGCTAAAAACAGTGATTTTCCCATGATGACACAGCAATTAGTAGCAAACCTAGGTAGAAACCAGATCTCCTAATATTTCTCCCTTACTTGAGTGATTCTTTCATTGTTGAATGATGTCTTAGAAAAAAAGCAGTTTTATACGATATATAAGTTTGATCAAGGGCAGTTGTTCGGACAGAACAGGGGGATACTGCACCGTTTAAAGTCAGGAAAGGTTTGTGTCAGGGTTGCATTCATATACCATACCTATTCAATCTGTTTGCTGAGCAAATAGTCTGAGAAGCTGGACTATATGAAGAAGAACAGGGCATCAGGATCGCAGGAATACTCATTAACAACCTTTGTTATGCAGATGATACAATTTTTCTTGCTGAAAGTGTAGATGACTTGAAGCACTTACTGATGAAGATCGAAGACCACAGTTCTCAGTATGGATTACACCTCAACATAGAGAAAACAAAAATCCTCACACACGGACCAATAAGCAAGATCATGATAAACAGAGAAAAGATTGAAGTTCTCAAGGATTTCATTTTACTTGACCCACAATCAACTCCCATGGAAGCAGTGGTCAAGAAATCAAAAGACACATTGCAAATCTGCTGCAAAAAACCTCTTTAAAGTGTTCAAAGGCAAAAATGTCACCTTGAAGACTAAGATGCACCTGACCCAAGCCATGGTATTTTCAACTGAGTCATATGCATGTGAAAGCTGGACAATGAATAAGGAAGACCGAAGAAGAATTGATGCCTTTGAATCGTGGTGTTGGCGAAGAATATTGAATATACTATGGACTGCCAAAAGACCAAACAAATCTGTCTTGGAAGAAGTACAACCAGAATGCGCCTTAGAGGCAAGGATGGCGAGACTACATTTTACATACTTTAGACATGTTGTCAGAAGGGATCAGTCCCTGGGGAAGGACATCATGCTTGGTGTCTTAGCCATCTAGGGCTGCTACAACAGAAATACCACAAATGGATGACTTTAACAAAGAGAAATTTATTTCTTCACAGTAAAGTAGGCTAAAAGTCCAAATTCAGGGCGTCAGCTCCAGGGGAAGTCTTTCTCTCTCTGTCGACCTTCTTCTCAACAGTGTTCCTCCGGACTAGGAGCTTCTCCACACAGGGAGCGCAAGTCCAAAGGACATGCTCTGCTCCTGGCACTGCTTTCTTGGTGGTATGAGGACCCCTGTCTCTCTTCTCTCTTTTATATCTCAAGAGATTGCCTCAGGACACAATCCAATCTTGTAGATTGAGTCCTGCCTTACTAACACAACTGCCAACCATCCTCCCTCATTAACAGCATACAGGCAGGATTTACAATATAGGAAAATCACACAATACCAGGAATCATGGGCCAGCCGAATTGATACACACATTTTTGGGGGGACATAATTCAATCCATGACACTTGGTAAAGTAGAAGCTCAGTAAAAGAGAGGAAGACCCTCACGGAGATTGATCGACACCGTGGCTGCAACAATGGGCTCAAGCGCAACTACGATTGTGAGCATGGCACAGGACGGGGCAGTGTTTCGTTCTGTGGTACATAGGGTTGCTATGAGTCAGAACCGACTCAATGGCACCTAACAACAGCAACAACAATAACAACATAGGTTTGTGAGAAATGGAGAGCAGAATGGAAACTGACAAGATTCATAAAATGATTACAAAGTAGTATTTTCATCTAGAATTTTCTTTCTTTTACAATTCCTGCTTTCTGGGCACCTTTGTCTCATGGGATGAAAAATTAGGAATGTATTATCACCCCAGCTCATTGCTCATGCCTCAAATCAGACTGGGAAGCGTGTTAAATTTTTCAACAACTCTTACTTCTAGCCTAAGAGAAGAAGGAGAAGACAAAGACAAAAGAGGAAGAAAATAGGAAAGGCAGCAGTGTAAAGATAGAAGAATGAGTGTATAGTGGTTGCCACCTCTTCACACAGTTGCTCACTAGGAGAATCCAGCAGCTTCTTTTACTTAATTTTTTGCCTTTACTCAAAATAGGGCAGGTATTTTGCACACTATTGTAGTTTAAAAGGTGAAAAATTTAAAGTAACAAGAGTAGAGGATTTTACAGTGAAAACATCACTCTTAAAAATCTATATATGTGTGGAAATTTTACGAAGACAATAAGCGATGAAAATAGTAACAGTGGCCTTTTCACTAATTATGGACATAGATAGGATTTGTAAAAAGAAAAAAAAATGAAGTTATGATATATTGGCCTCTATATCCCCTGGAATACCATCATATGATATACATTTTTGATGATATCCAAGCTGCATAATAATAGTATTATCTAGCTAGTATCATGCCATCTTCTCTGAGTTTTACCATTTCCTTGTTTGCAGGCCCTTAGCACCACATTTGGATTTTTTTTTTTAATGCTGTTCACCTCGTTTTGCCGTCTCCAGCACACTGACAAATATTGAGTATGCAACTGACAATACAAGGACACTAATCTAATCTTCAGAATTGACCTTTCATATTGTAAGGTTTAAAAATGATTGTCAATTTTCATTGTAAGAACTTTGAAAGTTTTGCTAAGCCTTAACTTCAGAATCAGATTATTTGTAGAAAGACTCAAGAATTTAGAAAGCCATTAATTGAATTTGCCAGGAAATAAAATAGTCTGTTTTACTCAGGTGGTTCATTTTTCAAGGGTTAAGTGAATTAAAAAAAAAAAAAAAGACAAAAAAATGAAGTACCTGTTACTGGCATTAGATTGTGCTACTTCTTTATTTCACCTCTAGCTGGTATACCAAGGACAAATGACCCACAGATGAAGACATCTGGCCAAGTGTACACCCATTCTTATCTAACAACTTTCACTGTGATGTGGAAAAACACAGAAGAAGGAAAGAAAGAAAACATAATGAAATTTCGTTTTGTCACTAAGGGTTCTTTGAAGTTGCTCATTAATCTTTTAGACCATTTTGGCATGTTAATGTCCAACTCCAGAATACTAATGTCTCTAAGCTAAGAAAAAGTGATGATAATGTCATTAAAGTTCTCTCTGTAACCCAGCTCTGTGATAACTCTTCCTATTTGAGTCATATTTTAATTGGTTGTGACTTTGAGTTTGACTATTCCAGCAGTTTGGCAGCTGTTCTGTTTTATACTTCAGAGATTTTTCAAGAGAAAAGTGGAAGAATGAAAGAAATTTGAAAAGCGTTTAAGCCCTAAACTACCAGCATAATTTTTCACAGCCAAAAAAACCTGTTGCTGTCAACACAATTCCGACTCATAGCAACCCTATAGGACAGAGCAGAACTGCCCCATAGGGTTTCCAAGGAGCAGCTGGTGGACTGGAATTGACAACCTTTTGGTCAGCAGCTGAGCTCTTAACCACTGTGCCACCAGGGCTACAAACGAATGTCAAATGGGTCTGGATAAGCAAATAACTTTCCATAAGACCAAGTGACATTTATGGAAAAGGTAGGTGTAAAATGACTATTTCATGCTCTCCTGGAAAAAAGGACTAGTTCTCTATTGATCTATGACCAAGGATTTCCTACAGTAACTTAGCTTGTATAACAAATACTTTTCTGGCCATCAGTCACAGCTACTTTTTTTAATGAAAATGACTGATTGTCATAATAAATGAAACCCAAGAGTAAAGAATAAAGATGTAACCTGAGTATTCATCACAATTCTTTTGTTTGTTGTATTAGTTTCCTATTGCTGCCACAACAAAGTACAAAAAAAAAATTAGTGGCTTACAACAACATAAATTTATTATCTTACTGTTTTGTAAATCAGAAATCCTAAAAGTCAAGGTGTGAGCTGGAATACACTCCTTTTGGAGGCTCTAGAGGAGAATCTGTTTTCTTGCCTTTTCCAGCTTCTGAAGGCTACCAACATTCCTTGGCTTGTGGCTGCATCACTCCAACCTCTGCTTTAGCCTTCACATTGCCTTCTCTGACTCTGTTCCTTTGCTTCTCTATTATAATGATCCTTGTGATTACATTGGGCCCACACAGATAATTAGGATAACCTCTCCAACTCAGGATCCTTAACTTAATCACATCTGCAAAGTCTCTTTTGTCATGAAGGTAATATATTCACAGTTTCCAGGAATTAAGATGTGAGCATCTCTGGGTGGACTCAAACTGTCGACCTTTGAGTTATTGCTGAGCATGTTAGCCATTCCATCACTATGTCATCTCACCATCATCATTAACATCCTCACTTATCATCATCACCATCACCACCACAAACCAGAAGAGAATTATCAATTACTGCACCGGGGGAGGGAGGGTGAAAAAAATAAATAACTTGAAAAGGAAGTAAGTGTAGCTGAAGACTTTACCATTCTCCACCGTACCCATTGCTGTCAAGTTGATTCCGACTCACAACAACCCTATAGGACAGAGTAGAACTTCCCCATAGGGTTTCCAAGGAGCAGCTGGTAGATTCCAACTGCCGACCTTTAAGTTAGCAGCCAAGCTCTTAACCACTGTGCCCCAGGGCTCAGTGTTATTAATACAATGTATTACATTCCTGTCACTTCTTAACACTACAAAATAATTCATTTCAATTAAGTATAAGAAGCCTTGGTGGTGCAATGTTTAGGTGCTCAGCTGGTAACCAAAAGTTTTGTGATTAGAACCCACCCAGCAGCTCAGATGGAGAAAGATCTGGTGATTTTCTTCCATAAAGATTATAGCCAAGAAAATCCTGTGGGGCAATTCTACTCTGTCACATGGGGTCACTAAGTTGGAATCAACTTGATGGCAACCAACAACAATATTTTTTTTTTATGTTTTAGCAGTCCCGGAATGAGCATCATCAATAATTCCCACTTTATATTTGTTTATCAAACAGCCCCTTTTAATTTCCTGTCAAACTCTGATTTTCTTTTCACCATAGTGTTTACTAGGAGGATATAATAGGCTACTGCTAATATTTATATTTTATCTTTAAGAAAAATGTACAATATTTAGTCAAAAACTATACTGCAATTATGACTCTAATTGTTACATTTTTAAAACTAATTAACTTTCTTTCTGAAAATATCGATACTAATATTTTATAATTGAGTCAATTTTTTCGTAATGCATCTTTGCCTCAAAGGTTTCTAACATCTCACCTGGGAAATCCTGAGACTGAAAATTTCCCAGAAAGTGTTGTGGTGAGATGAATTTATCAAGTTCACAGTCTGTGCCTATTCGTGTTTTTATTTCTACTATCTTGTATAGTTCTTGTCACATTGTAAATGCCCAAAAATATTCATTGTACTGACTTTCATTATTTATAGAAAGGACGCTCATGACTACATACCTTCAGAGCCCATCAACCAAAAAGGAATCTTTTAAGTATAGGAGACCTTTAAATTTAAACCTCAATATTCTAGTGGCTCAATGAAATAGCGTTTCTCTTATTTATTTGGTGTAAAGTGCTATATAATAAATTCTCTCTTTTTAAGAGCTCAAAGCTCATTGTGCTTATTAAAATTATTACACTTTTCAAAAGTAAGAATGTTAACCCTGGTGCCTTAGCCAACCACTAATTGTTAATATGCATTCTGTCTATCTTAAGATCCCCCACCACCAACTTCCACTAAGTGGAGAATTCTTTCCACTTGTGCAACATTGCTGTGTTCTGTTAATCACTTGTCATGTTTCACCCAAGAGATGCCTGCATTCCAGAAGCAAGCAATGTCATTTCTATAATAGGTATACTGTAAATTGGTTGTCAAAGTTTTTCAAAATGCCTTGAGACCTTTCTGTTTGCAAGGTGATTTCTAAATATAGCATAATTATAATATTTCAGAAGTTGCTACTAGTAGCGGCAAATGTTGTATTTGATTGGAGTTATTGACCCACTGCTCAGTGAAAAAAAGTCAGATGCTAAGTGAGAGAACACCAGTCCCATTCAGTATAAAATGTAAGATTGCTTCTACTGTCACTTCCCAGCTATAAAGACATCAGGTCATACAACAAGGTGCTTTGTCTTTTCAGTAGTGTTAGATGAAGTTCCCTGAACTACAATGTGTGTTCCTAATTAAAACTCAGTCATTTTCTCAAATGTCTTTAAAGGACTGGCTCTCATCCTAAAATTTCTTACTTGCTTTTTGTTTCAATTCACGTATTGTGTTTATAACTTTTGAGTTCTTATTTTGTAAGTGCAGTAGTACATGCTATTAAAATTTTCAATTGCATAGTGAAAATGTAACAGCTGCAAAACCAGTTACGAAAATTTTGAGTCCTAGACACTTAACAATGAGGTGTTAAATCTGATGGCCAAGGGGGAAGATGAGTTTTAAAAAAAAAAAGAAAAGACAAAGAGGGAGAGAACGTAGGTGAATGTTTTTTAAAAGACTGATAAATAACAAGGAAAATCTGGGTTTGTTGTTTTTGGATTGTTGCTTGTTTGTGCTGTTAAAAACAGTAATACTTCAATAAATGAAAAAGAGGAGAGCAGTCAGACATTGAAAACCATCAATTACCAATAAGGTTAAGTTTTACAACTTTCCAGGTTATACATTAAAAAAAAAAACCTAACTTCTACAATTGTTTGGCTGTTTCAAATGATTGCGTAGCTCATTTTTATATAAATGAATATATCCTACTTAAAATAAGTGCATCCATTTGTCCATAAAAAATATCAGTAACAATAGTGATGAAAAACAGTTAAATTTTGTATTTGGTGTATTAGCTTCTTAGGGCCACCATGACAAAATACCACAAACTGCGTGGCTTATAAGAACAGAAGTTTATTATCTCACTATTATAGAGGTTAGACGTCTAAATCAACATGTCGGCCATGTCGATTCCTTTTAAGGGTCTGAGAGAGTTTCATGCCTGTCTCCTAGCTTCTGGTGCTCCCAGACAGCCTTAGCCTTCCTTGGTTTGCAGCTACATCTGCCTCCATTGTCACATGACCATTCTTCCTCCGTGTTTCTGTCTCCGTGCATCTTTTCTTCTTTTATAAGGACATCAGTCATGTAGGATTAGGACCCACTCAGCACAGTACGACCTCATGTTAACACAACTTAAAACATCTTTAAAGACCCTATTGCCAAATAAGGTCACGTTCAGAGGTATAGGGGTAAGGATTTCAACATTTCTTTTGTGGGGGACACAATTCAATCCATAACATTTGGCATAGTCATTGTATAGCAAGATAATTCTCCCAGAGTCTCTTGCATTTCAGCAAATCTTGTGAGTAAGGCTAGCCCTTGTTTCAGACTATCTTTTCAAAGAAGTTTGCACAGCAAAGTGCCAAGGAAGATAGAGATAATGTGTCTGGGTCTGGCACACTTACTGCCCACTTTAAAAGATTCAAGTTCCCTAAGTCTATGATTTCTCTCCTAGCATGCAAACTACCGCATGCGCAGGTGTCACCTAGCCCTCTTAGTGTTCCCTGAGGGAATTGCGGCTCAGAGAACAGCATAAAAATGCTAATGTGCTCGATACTGGTATCACTGTGAATAATAAACTGTTTCTGACACAGGAGTCTCATGTTCTCTCAGCATCCGTGAAATGGTGACAAGTTAATGTGTTAGCTTGCACGTAGGTCAAAATCTCAGACCTACTATTCTTCCTTTTTTTTCAGACTGGCCATTGGCAAATAGTGATAGACACCATTGTGTCTTTAGCATCTGACTCCATATTCATATTTTCACTTATTTTCCCCCAGGCTTATGGTTTTTTCATCCTATTCAGAGCTCTGAAATAAGCACTATGCATCCTGTCTAGAATGCTTCTCCAATATCATCTACCGCCTTTTAAATTGTGCACCTTAAATATAAGGCATCTGCAGGAAGTTTCTTCAACACCCTGGCTTCTAAGTTCCTTGAATTCCTTTCCTTCCCTGATGATGACTTCAGCAATACTGCTGAACACATAACAAAAATAGTTTAGAGTATTTGAATATTCTGTGAAATTTTTCAATTCTGGTTTAATTTCAATAGTTTCAGTAGTCTATAAGCAGTCAAATCCTGACTTTTTCATTTTATTTCAGATTAAACAAACATAAATGTTCTCAAAAATTAATTTCATACTGTTTTGTCAATGTCATTGATTTTCAACAATATATACTGGCATTCTCAGATGTTTTTAAAAATAATGTTGATTTATAAAATAGGTTTGTTTTGCACAAAATTAAAAGTCTTCTCTCTACAGGGCATTTATTTAGAAATTTATTAAATCACTTCTTGGTAATTTGAGGCTTAGACTCAAGGAAAAGAAAAAATATGGATGTTCAAATGATCTGAAAGTATTTTAACTTGAGAACTGGCAGTGAATAAGTGAGCACAAAAGGGTCACTAGGCTAAAAATTCCATTTTTATGAATATTAAAACTTATGATCATCATTGACATAAGTTGAATTTGAACCAGCAGTATAGGTTAAAATACCCCATATTGCATGCTTAGTCAAGGGAATTTTTATCCCTTTATAAGTATGGGAATTAAGCAGGATTTTGTTAGTTTTTGTCAGTTTACCCCAATGATTTATGGCTATAACAATATCCCCATGGTCATCTTGTCTCAGTATTTAAAATTTACTTTATGTATTTCCATGAAAAAAATCCATGATTAATCATTATTCACAGAAAAAATATCTATGCATAAAAGAATACATGTTAACTAGAAATGCAAAAGTCTAAAGCATGAATTTATTTTGTATTGCTTTGTTTATTTTGCAAGAAATCACACTGAGTACAGTAAAAATCTTGCATCCCTAAAAGAGGAACTTTCTGCAATGTAATAATGAAAGCATATTTTTGGAGTAAAATTCTTATTGATCTGATAATAATGATCAATCACTATAGAAAAAATAACTATCTCAAAGGCTCTAACTGTAAAAAAAAAGAAAATCAAAGAAAAACATACTAGAAAGTTACAATATATAATGTTTCTATATATGGTCCTCCCTGGCTACTTACTTCATTACTCTCACTAATGTACATTTACGTATTTCAGCTAATCACATTCTAAATGCTTATGAAATTTAAAAAAAAAAAGTCTGCATTTTGCCAATAGTCTCCTACAAAGTTTGGCACTAATCAATGTTGCTGTCAGAGTAATTAGGGAATAGAAATCACTTGGGGTATCATACAAATCTGTTTTGGCTTTCTTTTTAAAATTCTGAAAGGCAAATGGCTAATATAGTTCATTACAGATAACTTCAGGGCATTTATTTTTAAATTAGCATGAGACAGGCACTCACAAAGTATATATTGTTAGAAATATTTTGCTCTATTTACACTTTTCTTGAATAATGCAATGTGGAAACGTGTAACCTTATTCTTTTATCCAAAAAAAAAAGAAAGAAAGAAAAAATGAATTGGGCCTCTGATTTCCTTGAGCTACCACGATTTTTCTGGATGTGATGTTTTCTTTTAATATTCACCAGCATGTGAAAGGGATCAGAAAGAGGTAGTTAACATGATTGTCACTTAAAAAATTAATCTTTAATGATATCTTGAATTTTAAAATAATTATATTTATTTGCATTAGGTCAAAATATTTGTGATTGGGTGGAGAAGTAATCAAGATGCTAATTATGCTTTTTTCTTTTTTTCTATTTATGACATCTATTGGATTGCATTTTCATGTCCTTGATAATTTTGAGACATTGTTGGCAACTTTTTGTGTGATACAATTGATGTAAAATAAACTTCACAAATTGATGGTTTGCCATATGTATACCATCATCACAATCATTTTGGCAAGGTTCTGTTAACAAATTCCATGTCTTTATTAAATATAGGGCTATTCCTATTTTCTCTTTCTTCCTGTATAAATTTTTGTAATTTTATTTTTCAAGAAATTTTTCCGTTTGATCTAAGTTGTCATATACGTTGGCATAAATTTATTTGTAGTTTTCTCTCATTTTTTTTTTAAATGTCTGTAGAATCTGTGGCAATAACCTTTTTTTTTTTTTTTTCATTTGTGATATTGGTGATTTATATTCTCTCTTTTTTTCTTGCTCAATATAGCTAAGAGTTTGCTGGTTGTCTTAGTTATCCAATGCTGCTGTAACAGAAATACCACAAGTAGATGGCTATAACAAACAGAAATTTATTTTCTCACAGTTTAGGGGGCTAGAAGTCCAAATTTAGAGTGTTGGATCTAGGGGAAGGCTTTCTCTCTCTGTTGGCTCTAAAGGAAGGTGCTTGTCTCTTCTGAGCTTCTGCTGCTGGGCAATCATGATGTGGCTTGGCATGGCACTTCCTCATCTCTACTTCCTAGCTTGCTTGTTTCATCTCTTTCATATCTCGGAAAACATAGGTTCAAGATATACCTACATTAATCCTGCCTCATTAGCATAACAAAGACAACCCAATCTTCAATGGAATTATAACCACAGACATAGAGGTTAAGATTCTCAACACACATTTTGGTGGACATAATTCAATCCATAACGTTCCACCCTTTGGCCTCACAAAATTCGTGTCCTTGTCACATGTAAAACACATTCACCTCATCACATCACCCTAAAAGTCTTAAATAAGACTCCATGTCCAAAATATCATCTTCTGAATCATCTAAATCAAATATGGGTGAGACTTTAGATGTATTCCATCCTGGGGCAAAATTCCTCTTCATCTGTGAATCTGTGAAATCTAGACTACAAGTTATCTGTTTACAAAATACAATGGTGGAACAGGCTCAAGGTAGACATTTCTATTACAAATGGGAGAAATTGGAGGGAAAGAAGGATAATTGACGCTCAGCAAGTCCAAAACCAGGAAGAACAATTTACATGGCTCTCAAGGCTTGAAAATAATCCTCTGTTCTTTGGGACCATCTGGGCAAGGACCCCACCCTCCAGACTTTGGGTGTTGACTATGCCCTATGGATACTGGGTGGAGGCCCTTCAGCCCTGGGCTTCAGTTTCACCTTCCAGGCCCACTGGGAAGGCAACTCTGCTCCCTGAATTTTGGGCGGCCCCATTCTCCTAGTCCATCTGAGTGGCGATCCCACCAATTTTGCCCCTTGGGCATAGCTGTCCCACTCCCTCAGCTTTGGGCAGTGGCCCTATTCCCTTGGCACACCATAATGGAAGCCGCCCATTCCAGAACTGAATTGACAAGTATCTAACTTTGAAACCTAGGAGGCTGTGTCTCCATCCTTTGAGATCCAGGAGACCATGGCCTTACCCTTTGAAACTAAGAAGGCCTTGCTTCCCATGCTCCTTCCAACAATTCTGCTGATCTCTGGGCTGCTCAGGGATGGTCCTGTCCTTTTCTTAAAGGGCAACAGATGCAGCTCCTTTGCTCTGTTTCCTGCCTGTAGAATTCCGAGAAGCACTGTTCTTTTCTTTCATTCTTTCTCTGTCCCCTTCAGTCTAAGATGATGGGTTTTCTGCTGTGGTAGTTGGTTAGATCCATCAGTCACAGGCTTAATCTCTTTAACAAAACATTGTGTAGCCACGTCCTTGGTGAAAATTCTAGGACATGTGTCCTTAGTTTGTACAATAGAATTTTCCAAATCTTTAAGTTCTGTTTTCATTTTACATGGTTCATTTTTAAGTCCATCTCTTTCCTCATGTATTTTACTATAAGCAGCAAAAAGAAACCATGTAGCCACTTTAAGATCTTGCTTAGAAATCACCTCAGCTAAGTAACCAAGTTCATCACTTATAAGTTGTACCTTCCACCAAACATTTGAACATTATCCAGACAAGATCTTTGCCACTAAATAAAAAGCATCTCCCTTCTTCCATTGTCCAATCACATGTTCATAATTTTCTTTTAAAGCCTCACCAGCAGCACATTTAATGTCCACATTTCTAGCAACATTTTGTTGCTGGTGCCATATACATTCTCTAACATGATAGAGACTTTCTCTGTAGCTCTCCTTACTTCATTCTGAGCCCTCATCAGAATTGCCTTTGAAGTCCATAATTCTACCAACAGTCTCTTTAAGGCAATCTAGACTTTTACTATTAAACATATGTACATATACATATATATACACATGTATATGTACATATGTTTATATATACACATATATGTATATGTACATGTTTATATATACACATATGTACATATGTTTATATATACACATATAAACATATATATGTATATGTGTGTGTATGTGTATATATATATATATATATATATATGGAGAGAGAGAGAGATTTAACTCAAGCAAATGGCTCGCACAGTTGTGGAGGCTGGCAAGTCCCAAATCTGTGGGTCAGGTGTTATGCTGGAGGCTTCTTCTGACTCATGTGGTTGCAGGGGATGACAAATCCAAAATCAGCAGGCAGGCTGCTGGTTCATGGGCTACGGGAGCTTGTGAATCCCAAAATCTGCAGATCAGATGCCAGGCTGCTAGCTCATGTCCAAAGAACCAGAGATCAGAGGATTACAAGTCGAATGCAGGATCCAGACATCGAAAGCCTTGCCAGAACATCTGTATATATTGGATGTGGGCCACACCCACAAGGAAATTCCCATTTCAACTGCTTGGTTGCTCTCATAAGATCACAAAATGGAGGATGATTGCATCATTACATAACTGCCAAATCACATCATTTATAACTGCCAAACCACTGAGAATTATGGCCCAGCCGAACTGACACACAACCATAACTGTCACAATTGTGTTGACTTTTTCAGGAAAACAGCTGTAGACTGTCATTTTTCTCTAAGTTGATTTTGTTTCCTATGTCATTGATTTCTGTCCTTATCTTTATTATTTGTGTGTGTGTGTCTCTGTGTGTGTGTGTGTACTTGCTTTGGGTTTCCTTTGCTCCTCTTCTATATTCTTAAAGAAGAAACTTAGTTCATTGATTTTACATATGTGTTTTTTTTTAATATAAGTATTCAAAATTTTATTCTTTATAAATATGATCAGTGCTTTCTCTCTAAGCAATGCTTTAGCTATATCCTACTATTTTTATGTGTTATATGTTAGTGTCACACAGTACAAAATCAATTAGGCTTGTTATGTTTGTTTTTTACCTACAAATATTTAGAAGCATGTTGTCTAATTTCCATATATTGAGATTTTCCTAAGTCCTTTATTATTAATCTTTTCTTAATTCCTTATGGTCAGATAATATACTCTGTACAGTTTTAATCCCTTACTGTTTATTGAAATTTGGTTTATGGCCCAACTAATGGTCTATCTTGGTGAATTTACCATGTACGCTTTAAAAGAAGGTGAATTCTACAGTTGTTGCAAGTAGTATTCTATAAATCTAATTAAGATAAAAGTGGTTGATAGTGTTGATCAGCTCTTCTATGTCTTTACTAATATTTTTGACTAGTTGCATTGTCAGTGTTGGATAAAAAAACAGTAAAATCTATTATAATTGTTTATTTAACAATTACTTTAATTCTGTCAATTTTTGCTTCACATATTTTGAAGCTCTATTATTAGGCACATATACATTTATATTTTTTATGTCTTGCTGATGAATTGTTCCTTCTATCATTATCAAATGTCCCCCTTTTTTCTTGTAAATCCCTTTGTCAGGAAGCCTATTTCACTTGATCTTAAAATAGTCACTCTGTTGCTGTTGTTGTTGGGTGCCGCAAGTTGATTTTCGACTCATAGTGACCCCATGTGACAGAGTAAAATTTACCCACAGGTTTTCTAGGCTGTAATCTTTACAGGAGCAGATTGCCAGGTCTTTCTCCTGTGGAGCTGCTGGGTGGTTTCGAACTGCCAACCAGGTGCTTAACTGGTAGTCACTCTAGCCCTTATATATTTTCACTTTTCATGGTATATCTTTTTTCTATCAATTGCATTTAATTTCTGTTTCTTTATATATCTTCCAAGCAACATATAGTAAGGTGTGGCATATTTATTCACTGTCAATATCTGTCTTTTAATTGACAAGTTTAAACTATTAACATTTAACGTAAATATTTATATGGTTGGTTTTATGTCTACCATTTTCTAATTCATACACTTTATTTTTTATTTCTTCTGTTTTCAGAATTTTTTGCTATATTTAAATGTTTTTATTATTATTTCTCATTAATTTATATAATGATTTTTTTGGCTTTTTTATCTGTATTTAGTGGTTGATGTAGAAATTACAGGACTCATGCCTAAAATTTCACAGTCTATTTATATTAACTTCGTACAACTTCATGTAAAATGTGAAAACATTGCGACCATATTCATTCCTGTACTCCTCTGAACTTTGTTACTGATAACATATATATCCCATCTAAATGCATTGAAAACCCCAGTATACAGCTGTATACAAACAGTCATGATTATTTGGTTAAGGGCTTAAGAAGGTTAAAAGTATATATATGAGCAATTTACTCTTTCTGTTGCTTGCCCGTTATTCTGAAAGATTTAAGTTTCATTTTTCCTTCAACCTGAAGAATCGGGTCTCCACATGGAAGGTGAGAATTCTCCCACCGAACTACCGGTGCTCCCTAAGTTTTAATCTAAGCCACTGCAAATAAATTTACAATCTAAGTAAAATAATCATTTCTTATGCAAAGGCAAATTCAATACAGATCCCCTGGGCTCCCTTTAAGCCTTTTTTTGCCACTCCTTAAGCTTCTGAAGCAACAAATGCTTCTTTTCTCCACAGGAATATAACTTTTCTTCAATAAGTTACAATTCTTGCTTTAACTAGTTATTTCTGCTTTAAGTAGAAAGTAGTTCTTTTTGAAGGTTGTGAGTCTCTTCATCATCTTGATAATGTTCATATAAGCATATTCCAGTTTGTAGATATTACTTTTAAAGTGAGATTCCCAAAACAGAGTATAGTTCACTGGAATTTTATGAATGCAACACAGAGCATTATAATAGTTCTCTGTTTCTCAGTATTATTATTCTGTTAATGCAGACCACCTTATCATTAGCTTTTGTGGGGGTCACTTAATAAGTAATAAGATATTTGATATAGGCAGTTGAAGAAGGTTCAGCACCTCAAAAATTAAGGTCCTAAGTTTTGTTTTTTTTTTTTAATCTTTCTACTTTGTTATCATTGCATTTCGATATAATTATACAGTCACAAATTGTCTCCTGCACTGTTTCATGGAGTCTAAAAGCCAGATAGAATAAAAGGTGAGATACCAAAATGCTTTCCTTGCCAGTACATCCCCCCAGTGACTACAACTTTTATGTTATTGAAAGTACCTCAAGCACTTCAAGCAGTAACATTTTTTTACTACATGCAATAATTTCCCACCAAGTGTTCATGCTCCTTAAATGTTGAGTCATATTGGGGTTGCAAGATGAACACCTTTCCAATCTGTAACTGTGCACGATATTCTGACATGCCCTACCCCATTTGAAGAGTGTTTTCCAATCTGTCAGTGCCCACAAAGCCTCCCATTATTAATCTATTCTAAACTTCATTTTATTCTCTGACTTCTTATTTCAGAAATAATAAACAGATTTTTCCTATTCCTATTTTCCATAACCTTTCTTGTCTTCCAGCTTCCTCAAAGATCGTCATCAGTGTTTTATATGCAATTAGCGTACAACGTAATGAATTATAGTGAGATAAATATTTGTGATATGAAGCATCACTTTGATTCTGAAATTTGTTACATTTCGGTGGTGCAAATACCAAGAAACAAATCTCATGTTTCATCCTCTATTCTGTATTCTTCTAAAAGAAAAAATAACTAAACCTCACAATTGCTGTTTAGCTAAAAACTTAGATAATATGCTAAACACTTTTTAAAAAACTTATTCCATTAGTAACATTGATTATCACCCACATAAAAATGAGAACAAATGCCATGGAAGAAAGAGAAAAGTAGTCATCAATTTAAAAACTAGCATTTTACTTATGATAGCTTTTTCAAATATTCCATTTTATGGTGCATAAGTATGTCTTCACAACATTTATTTAAACACCAACCACTAATGCCAAAGATGAAGAAATTGAAGATTTTTACCAACTTCTGCATTCTGAAATTGATCAAACATGCAATCAAGATGTATTGATAATTATTGGTGATTGGAATGCGAAAGTTGGAAACAAAGAAGGAGGAACAGTAGTCGAAAAATATGGCCTTGGTGATAGAAATGATGCCAGAAATTGCCGTACAGAATTTTGCAAGACCAATGACTTCTTCATTGCAAATACCTTTTTTCACCAACGTAAAAGAGGACTATACACGTGAACCTCACTAGATGGAATACACAGGAATCAAATCGACTACTTCTGTTGGAAAGAGACAATGGGGAAGCTCAATATCATCAGTCAGAACAAGGCCAATGGCCGACTATGGAACAGACCATCAACTGCTCATATTCAAGTTCAAGTTGAAACTGAAGAAAATTAGAGCAAGTCCACAAGAGCCAAAATACCACCTTGAGTATATCCGACCTGAATTTAGAGACCATCTCAAGAGTAGAGTTGATGCACTGAACACTAATGACCGAAGACCAGACGAGTTGTGGAATGACATCAAGGACATCATACATGAAGAAAGCAAGAGGTCATTAAAAAGACAGGAAAGAAAGAAGGCCAAAAAGGATGTCAGAAGAGACTCTGAAACTTGCTCTTGAATGAAGAATAGCTAAAACGAATGGAAGAAATGATGAAGTCAAAGAGCTGACCAGAAGATTTAAAAGGGTGGCTTGAGAAGACAAAATAAAAACAACATCATGATAAATAGAGAAAGTGTTAAAATTGTCAAGGATTTCATTTTACTCGGATCCACAATCAACACCTGTGGAAGCAGCAGTCAAAAAACCAAGTGATATATTGCATTGGGTAAATCTTCTGCAAAAGAACTCTTCAAAGGGTTAAAAAGCAAAAATGTCACTTTGAGGACTAAGTCGCGCCTGACCCAAGCAATAGCATTTTCAATTGCCACATACGCATGTGAAAGCTGGACAATGAATAAGGATGACTGAGAAAGAATTGGAAACCCTGGTGGTGTAGTGGTTAAGAGCTATGGCTACTAACCAACAGGTCAGAAGTTCAAATCCACCAGGCACTCCTTGGAAACCCTATGGGGCAGTTCTACTCTGTCCTATAGGGTTGCTGTGAGTTGGAATTGACTCGATGGCAACAGGTTTGGTTTTGGGTTTGATGAAGAATTTATGACTTTGAATTATGGTGTTGGTGAAGAATATAGAATAAACCGTGGATTGCCAGAAGAGCTAACAAATCTGTCTTGGAAGACGTACAACCAGAATGCTCTTTAGAAACAAGGATGGTGAGATTTCGTCTCATGTACTTTGGACATGTTATCAGAAGGATGAGTGCCTAGAGAAGGACATCATGCTTGGTAGAGGGTCAGCAGAAAGAGGAAGACCTTCAATGAAATGGATTGACTGAAGGACGGGACAGTATTTCATTGTGTTCTTTATGGGGTTGCTATGAGTTTTAACTCACTCAGTGGCACCTTACAACAACAGCAAAGTATATCTTCATGCATAAAGCAAATTTTAACAGTATTTGTTCCTAAGTGTTTTTCCTATTGAATATTGGAGAAAATAATATCCAACTAATTCTGAAATATTCATATATTTATAGAACTAGATGGGAGACAAAAAGAGAAAATTTTCCAAATTTCAGCAGGCAAGAGACTCTGCAGTGATTTTTCTGTACTTGTAGAAATATAATATATAAATTAATGAAATGAGAGGATGAATTGCAAAGTTATAGCATGGTGACCTGCCTGGGAAGATCATAGAACTACCAAGGATTCCTATCAGAGATGGACTCAAACATATTATCATTTCTGCTGATAATTGAAAGCAGCTGGTAAACATTGGTTCTGACAGAAAGCTCAAAGGTTGAGAGCAAGTGAATAATTTGTATAAAGAAAGATTATGATCTTATTATTGTCAAATGATCTTTATTATGATGATAAATTATAAGATAGTAATAGTAAATATTTTCTATTATTTTATGATATTTGACGCATAAATTCTTTTTTTTTTTTTCTTCATTCTTGATAGACAGGATGATTCATTATCTCAGAGCTACAAGGAAAAGAAAATCTCTCCATAACAGATACAGCGAATAAACCGATAAAGCCAGCCCCTATGGTAATGTTACTCAAATGCCTCCTTTCAGAAATTTATCTGAGCAAACAAAATGGTGTTTATTCAAATACTTGAAACCCTCATAAGCAAGTACTATGTAAATGCAAATACTGCTATGGTTGTCATTTCTCTTAGAACTCTAGGCAGAGTTTCCTTAGAAACATAATTAAAATTTGCATACTCTTATTAAATGAAACTATTTGAGGGCAGTCATTTGGTTTCTCTCAAAATAGAACTTTGTTTTCAGAAATAGTTTATTAATGTTATTAAATCCCAAGGCTTCAAAAGGAAATTATCAAGGGACCACCTTCGGGAGCTCTGCCTAAAATTCTCTCGTGTCAGCTCGATTTTGCAAGGCATATTTTAAAATGGAGGACACAGCATCGTTTCATAATTAGAAATCAACAACCTTAGGTCAATACAAGAGGACACAGCAGGATTTGAATTGTATAAATCGTTTAAGTATAAAAGGTGAAATTATATTGGCCAAAAGGGCTACTTATGAGCTAAAGACAAATGAAAGTATGATCAGTGACCTTTGCATTATCAGCTTCCCAAATTGCAGTACTGTGCAGTACAGTACCTGCTAAAAATTGACACTTGACTTAGGAGTCAAGTAAAGAAAACAAAGGGGTAAGGGAGCACAATGATAGGTGAATATACTTTCAAGGTAGTTTCAAATTGCAAATCTTTAGCTGGGAAAAATTACTCAATGTAGCATGCTGAAGGGTCAGGGTAGGTAACCTGGCCAGCCAAAAGGGTGTATTGATATAAAAGGAGCATAAATACGGTGTCCTTTAAGATTTGAAAAGAATGAAAAGAACCATTTTATCTGTAGCTAAGAAAAATATAGCCTAGTAAAACCGTTCTCTTCAATGTATTCCCTTATTGCAAAGTGGAAAAGTAACATTGCACATATAAAGAGAGAGGAAGCTTTGTTACTGCTTCAAAAACATTTCAGAAAATAGGAAAAGAAAGGAAATAGAGTGAAATCAGGTCCTTTGTAGCACCCTTTGAGAGTTCCTATGAATTTCATAAAGCAAGCAGGTGTGTACATTTAGCCTGCTTGACAGTTTAGGTAAACATGTAGTCATTAGTACATTTACAAAATGCTCCCTTGCTATAGTTCTTAATCTTTACGTGGACACAATTATACAAAGTTTTAAAAATAAAATATATGGAAATTTTTTAATTAAGTAAAGAGAAGGTGAGGTAGGAAAGAAAAACTCACAATTTAGAAACTGTAGATAAATTAAGTAATAAAATGTACAAAAATTTAAAATGTGAAAACTGACCCACAAGAGAATCAAGCAACTTAATGAAAATGATCTTAAGCAATTATGATAATTCCACATATAAATAAACATAAAAGTTTTTCCAACTGCATAATATATTGTGTAGGTTGTGAAGTATTTTTGTGTGCAGTACTTTAGAAAAGTCCAAGTCTTACAGTGACTATTCAAGACAGAATCAGAATTATCTAAAGACTCTTATTGTTCAGTAAATATTTAAAAAGAGGAGATGGGGAAGGTATCTTCATAATATTGTCTGTTTTTTCCAGTCAAATATTACAAGAAAGGAGAAAAATATTATTCATTGGCAATGCCAGAAAAACAACCAGAATTTGTTTAGATGATGTAGAGTAGTGCTGTTCAATATAAACATAATATGGGCAATGTATAGAACTTAAAAATTTAAGTAGCCACACCGAAAAAGTAAAATTAATCCAAGTAGTATATTTTTAAATCTGATTCAAAAACTGAGCTCCAAATTTTTTTTTTTTTCTGATGTTTGTCACATACTGGTGTTGTTAGTTGCCATGAAGTCGGTCCCGACTCATAGCTACCCTATGTACTACAGAATGAAACACTGCCTGGTCCTGCGTCATGCTCACAATAATTGTTATGCTTGAGCCCATTGTTGCAGCCATTGTGTCAATCCCTCTCGTTGAGGGTCTTCCTCTTTTTCGCTGACTCTAGTTTACCAAGCATGATGTCCTTCTCCAGGGACTGATCCCTCCTGACAACATGTCCAAAATACGTGTTTTAGTCATCTAGGGCTGCTCTAACAGAAATACCACAAGTGGGTGGCTTTAACAAAGAGAAATTTATTTTCTCACAGTCTAGTAGGCTACAAATCCAAATTCAGGGCGTCATCTCCAGAGGAAGGCTGTCTCTCTCTGTTGGCTCTGCAGGAAGGTCCTCGTCATCATCAGTCTTCCCCTGGACTAGGAGCTTCTCTGCGCAGGAACCTCAGGTCCAAAGGACATGCTCTGCTCCCGGTGCTTCTTTCTTGGTGGTATGAGGTCCCCCTGTCTCTCTGCTCACTTCTCTCTTTTATATCTCAAGAGAATGCCTCAGGACACAATCAAATCTTGTAGAGAGTCCTGCCTTACTAACACAGCTGCCACCCATCCTTCCTCATTAAAATCATAAAGGCAGGATTTACAACATACAGGAAAATCACAGAATACCTGGAATCATGGTGCAGCCCAACAGATGCACACATTTTTAGGGGGACATAATTCAATCTATGACTACGTGTAAGACGTGGTCTCGCCATCCTTGCTTCTAAGGAGCATTCTGGTTGTACATATTCCAAGACAGATTTGTTCATTCTTTTGACAGTCCATGGTATATTCAATATTCTTCACCAACACCACAATTCAAAGGTATCAATTCTTCTTTGGTCTTCCTTATTCATTGTCCAGCTTTCCCATGCATATGAAGCGATTGAAAATATCATGGCTTGGGTCAGGTACGTCTTAGTCTGGAAGGTGACATCTTTGCTTTTCAACAGTTTGAAGAGGTCTTTTGCAGCAAATTTGCCCAATGCAATGTCTTTTGATTTCTTGACTACTGCTTCCATGGGTGCTGATTGTGGATCCAAGTAAAATGAAATCCTTGACAACTTCAATCTTTTCTACATTTATAATGATGTTGCTTACTGGTCCAGTTGTGAGGATTTTTGTTTTCTTTATGTTGTGTAATCCATACTGCAGGCTGTGGTCTTTGATCTTCATCAGTAAGTGCTTCAAGTCCTCTTCACTTTCAGCAAGCAAAGCTGTGTCATCTGCATAACACAGGTTGTTAATGAGTCTTCCTCTAATCCTGATGCTCTGTTCTTCTTCATATAGTCCAGCTTCTTGGATTATTTGCTCAGCATACAGATTGAATAGGTATGGTGAAAGGATACAACCCTGATGCACACCTTTCCTTACATTAAACCATGCAGTATCCCCTTGTTCTGTCTGAACAACTGACTCTTGGTCTATGTACAGGTTCCTCATGAGCACAATTAAGTGTTCTGGAATTCCCATTCTTTGCAATGTCATCCATAACTTGTTATGATTCACACAGTCGAATGTTTTTGCATAGTCAATAAAATACAGGTCAATATCTTTGTGATATTCTCTGCTTTCAGCCAGGTTTCATCTGACTTCAGCAATGATTTCTGTATTTCCACATTTTCTTTTGAATCCGGCCTGAATTTCTGGCAGTTCCCTGCCGATATACTGCTGCAGCTGCTTTTGAATGATCTTCAGCGAAATTTTACTTTTGTGTAATATTAATGATATTGACAATTTCTGCATTCTATTGTATCACCTTTCATGGGAATAGGCATAAATGTGGGTCTCTTCCAGTCAGTTGGCCAGGTAGCTGTCTTTCAAATTTCTTGGCATAGATGAGTAAGCACCTCCAGCATTGCATCCGTTTGTTGAAACATCTCAATTGATATTCCATCAATTCCTGGAGCTTTGTTTTTCACCAATGCCTTCAGTGAAGCTTGGACTTCTTCCTTCAGCATCATCAGTTCCTGATCATATGCTGCCTCCTGAAATGGCTGAGCATCGACTAATTCTTTTTGGTCTCATGACTCTGTGTAGTATTCCTTCCATCTTCTTTTGATGCTTCCTGCGTCATTTAATATTTTCCCTGTAGAATCCTTCACTGTTGCAACTCGAGGCTTGAATTTTTTCTCCAGTTCTTTCAGCTTGAGAAATGCCAAGCGTGTTCTTCCCTTTTGGTTTTCTATCTCCAGCTCTTTGCTTATGTCATTGTAATAAACATTACTTTGTCTTCTCAAGTCACCCTTTGAAATCTTCTGTTTAGCTCTTTTACTTCATCATTTCCTCCTTTTGCTTTAGCTACTTGATGTTCAAGAACAAGTTTCAGAGTCTCTTCTGACATTTATTTTGGTCTTTTCTTTCTTACCTGTCTTTTTAATGACCTCTTTCTTTCTTCATGTATGATGTCCTTGATGTCATTCTATAGCTCATCCAGTCTTCAGTCATTAGTGTTCAACGTGTCAAGTCTATTCTTGAGTTAGTCTCTAAATTCAGGTGGGATATACTCAAGGTTGTACTCTGGCTCTCGTGGACTTGTTCTAATTTTCTTCAGTTTCATCTTGAACTTGCATATGAGCGATTGATGGTCTGTTCCCTAGTCAGCCCCTGGCCTTGTTCTGACTGATAATACTGAGTTTTTCCATCATCTCTTTCCTCAGATGTAGTTGATTTGATTCCTGTGTATTCCTTCTGGCAAGGTCCATGTATATAGTCCTTGTTTATGTTCCTGAAAAGAGGTATTTGCAAGGAAGAAGTCATTGGTCTTGCAAAATTCTATCATGTGATCTCTGGCATCGTTTCTTTCACCAAGGCCATATTTTCCAACTACCTATCATTCTTTGTTTTCAACTTTGACATTCTAATCACTAGCAATTATCAATGCATCTTGATTGCATATTCAGTCAATTTCAGACTGCAGAAGCTGGTAAAAATCTTCAATTTCTTCATCTTTGGCCTTAGTGGTTGGTACATAAATTTGAATAATAGTCATATTAACTCGTCTTCCTTGTAGACGTATGGATAGTATTCTATCACTGACAGCATTGTACTTCAGGATAGATCTTGAAATGTTCTGGTTGACGATGAATGCAACACCATTCCTCTTCAAGTTGTCATTCCCAGCATAGTAGACCATATGACTGCTTGATTCAAAACAGCCAATACCAGTAAATTTCAGCTCACTAACGCCTAGAATGTCAATCTTTATGCACTCCATTTCGTTTTTGACGATTTCCAATTTTCCTAGATTCATACTTCGTACACTCCAGGTTCCAATTATTAACGGATGTTTGCAGCTGTTTCTTCTCATTTTGAGTCATTGCCACGTCAGCAAATGAAGGTCCTGAAAGCTTGACTCCATCCACGTCATTAAGGTTGACTCTACTTTGAAGAGGCATCTCTTCCCCAGTCATTTTTTGAGTGTCTTACGATCTGGCAGGCTCATCTTCTGGCACTATATCTGACAATATTCCACTGCTATTCATAAAGTTTTCACGGGTTAATTCTTTTCAGAAGTAGATTGCCTGGTCCTTCTTCCTAGTCTGTCTTAGTCTGGAAGCTCAGCTGAAACCTGTCCGCCATGGGTGACCCTGCTGGTATCTGAATACCAGTGGCATAGCTTCCAGCATCACAGCAACACACAAGCCCCCACAGTATGACAAACTGACAGACACGTGGGGGCATCACACAGTAGAATGAAGTAATAAACATAAATTCACTTTTTAAAATTTAAATTTAATAATTTAAAAATTATTTTATTTAACATAGCTGGGACACTATCTATCATAATAGAAACAATTTTTTAAATATCTAACTAGAATTCTCCATTGTTAGATGTAGAAGACTGTTAGGTATGCTTTTTGTGATGCTCTCAAAAGGGCTATGTATAAGTCATTATTATATATGCTTCTATAATGGTTTTACACTTCTATAATGCTTTTAAACCCCTATGTATGTCACTTATAATGTGAAGTTAGAAATAGAGAATTTCTAAACTTAGAAATAGAAACATCTATGAAGCTCTGTAACCATTAACTATAAGTTATTAGGAACTATAACTCTAAGTAGTTAGAAAGTTCTTCTAACTTTAGAAAGAGATAAGGGAACTATGAGAAGTTTGTGAAGTATATAGTAAACAACCTTCTTAAGATAGCTGTGGACCTGTGCTCTGTGATAAACAAATGCAATATTAATCAAATCTCTGTAATTGGCCTGAGACATAAATATGTCCCTTAAATAACCCCCTTAATTTTTAATAAATCAAATCTTTATAAATTGGTCTTGAAACATAAATATGTAATACAACAATCTCTTAATTTGCAAAAAAAATACTAATCTTGGTTAAACATGACAGCACCTAACTGTTATCTTACAAAATCAAGATGAAGAAATTATATATACACCCTGAATTTCTGCTCACTTGCTTAGAAAAAACAGTGGCAAAAGATCTGACTGTTGCACTCTCTGAAGACTGAGAGCCTGCTGAGATACTGCTCACCAAAACTGACCTCAAGCCCTAACTGCGGAACATCTTCTGTTAGTTCAAAAGGCAGTCAAGTCTTCCTCCTGAGACCACTAGTTGAAGATAAAAGCCAGAAGTCTTAAGATCTAGAGTCTAATGGTTACACTAACATTGCAATTGTTAATTCTTATTTTCCCATGCCAAATGAATGTTTCAAGGACTTACTTGTGTGCCTTGCCATGACTACCTTGAGATAAACTAAACAAATTTATGCATGTCAAATCTATTTCTTTATTTACTTTTAGGATAAAAATCTTCCGGGAGAAAGATTCAAAAAAATTTATTAAACAAGTTCAATGCTAGGGGAAAGAATTTACATTTCCTCATTAATTTATAAGTCTTCTAAGAAAAAAATTAAGTATTTATTGGATAGGATTGCTTATATTTTATGTTGATGTGTATGCATACGAAGGCTGTAGTCTTTGATCTTCATCAGTGAGTGTATCAGATCCTCTTCACTTTGTTCAAGCAAGGTTGTGACATCTGCATATCACAGATTGATAATGAGTCTTCCTCTAATCTTGATACCAACTTCTTCTTCATATAGTCCAGCTTCTCGCGTTATTTTCTCAGCATACAGATTGAATAACAAAGGGTAAAACCCTGACGCACACATTTCCTGATTTTAACACATGCAATATCCCCTTGTTCTGTTCCAATGACTGCCTCTTGTTCTATGTACATGTTCCACATGGGCACAATTAAGTGTTCTGGAATTCTCATTCTTCACAATGTTATGTATAATTTATTATGATCCACAATGTTGAACGCCTTTGTACAGCCAATAAAACATACGTAAACATCTTTCTAGTATTCTCCGTAAGCAGAAATTATCCATCTGACATCAGCAATCATTCCATATCCATCATTCCATATCCTCTCCTGAATACAGCTTGAATTTCTGGCAATACTCTGTCAATGTACTGTTACAATCATTTTTTAATTATCTTCAGCAAAATTTTACTTGTATGTGATATTAACAATATTGTTCAATAATTTCCTCATTCCAGTGAATCACCGTTCTTTGGAAAGCACACGAAAATGTCTCTCTTCTAGTTGGTTGGCCAGGTAGCTTTCTTCCTAATTTCTTTGCAAAGATAAGTGAGTGCTTCCAAAATTGCACCCACTGTTGAAACATCTCAACTGATATTCTGTCAATTCCTGGGACCTTGTTTTTTGCTAAAGCATTCAGTCCTTCACTGCAGTTTGGACTTCTTCCTTCAGTACCATCAGTTCTTGATTATATGCTATCTCTTGAAATGGTTGGACATTGACCAATTCATTTTGGTGCAGTGACTCTGTGTATTCTTCCATCTTCTTTTGATGCTTCCTGCACTCAATATTTTTGATGCCCATAGAATCCCTCAATATTGCAACTCGAGGCTTGAATTTTTTCTTCAGTTTTCTCAGCTTGAAAAATGCTGAGGGTGTTCTTCCCTTTTGATTTTCTAACTCCAGATCTTTGCACATTTCACTATAATACTTTACTTTACCTTCTAGAGCTGTCCTTTGAAATTTCCTGTTCAGCTCTTTTACTTCATCATTTCTTCCATTTACTTTAGCTACTCGAGGTTCAACAGCAAGTTTCAGAGTCTCTTCTGACATTCACTTTGGTTTTTCTTTCCTGCCTTTTTAATGACCTTTTGCTTTCTTCACATATGATGTTCTTGATGTCATCCACAACATGTCTGGTCTTCAGTCATTTGTGTTCTATGCATCAACTCTATTCTTGAGATGGTCTCTAAAATCAGGTGGGATATACTCAAGGTCGTACTTTGGCTCTTGTAGAATCATTGTAATTTTCTTCAAATTCAACTTGAACTTCCATAGGAAGTTCCCTAGGAGCAACTGATGGTCTGTTCCACAGTCAGCCCTTAGCCTTATTGTAATTGATGATATTGAGCTTCTCCATTGTATCTTTCCATAGACATAGTCAAGTTAATTGTGTACATGCAGAGCCTATACATAGAATAAGACACAGTCATTTGAACAGAACAAAGGGATACTGCCTGGCTGAAAATCAGGAAAAGTGTGCATCAGCATTGTGTCCTTTCACCATACTTATTTAATCTGTATGCTGAGCAAATCATCTGAGAAGATGGACTATATGAAGAAGAACATGGCATCAGGATTGGAGGAAGATTAAATAACTACCTAAGATATGCAGATAATTCAACCTTACTTGCTGAAAGTGAAGAGGACCTGAAGCACTTATTGATGAAGATCAAAGGTCACAGCCTTTAGTATGAATTACACCGCAACATAAAGACAATAAAAATCCTCACAACTGGACCAATAAGCAACAGCATGATAAATGGAAAAATGGTTGAAGTTGTCAAGGATTTCATTTTTCTTGGATCCACAATAAACACCCATGGAAGCAATAGATAAGAAATAAAACAATGTATTGTATTGGGCAAACCTGCTGCAGAAGACCTCTTTAAACTGTTAAAAAGCAAAGATATCACCTTGAGAAATATGGTGTGCTTGACCCAAGCCATGGTATTTTCAGTCACCTCATATGAATGTGAAAGCCGGACAATGAATGAGGGAGACCAGAGAAGAATTGATAACTTTGAATTATGATGTTGGCTAAGAGTACTGAATATTCCATGGACTTCCAGAAGAAAACAAATCTGTCTTGGAAGAAATACAGCTAGAATGCTCCCTAAAAGTGAGGATGGTGAGACATCATCTCACATACTTTGGACATGTTATCAGGAGGGTTCAGTCCCTGGAGAAGGACATCATGCTTGGTAAACAGAAGGTCAATGAAAACGAGGGAGACATTCAATGAGATAGATTGACACAGTGGCTGCAAGAATGGGCTCAAACGTAGCAACGATTGTGAGGAGGGCAAAGGATGAGGCACTTTTTCACTCTGTTGTACATTGGGTTGCTAGAAACTGACTCCACAGCACCCAAAACAACATTGCTTATATTGCATGATTCATCTAGTATCTGCAGTTTAAATTTTATCCCATCAGTTGGTCTTTACTATTAGAAACATTGCTTATATTCCATGAATTGAAGGTCTTTTACTTTTCTGAAAACAACATTTTTAATCTTGTCCATATAATTTTATAATTGAAGTAATAATTTACCATCTCTTCTTCTAAAAATGTGTATGCGTGTGCGTGCACGCACATGTGTGCTTTCTAACTGGCCAAAGATGCAAGCAATATACAGATAATATCATTTAAAATTATTTGTTAAAATTTAATTTTGAATTTCAGGGCATAGAAAAGGATGGAATATTCCCAAACTCATTCTATGAAGCCAGCATAACCCTGGTACCAAAACCAGGTAAAGGGTTAAGACACCACAAAAAAAGAAAATTACAAACCAATATCCCTCATGAACATTGACACAAAAATCCTCAACAAAATTCTAACCAATAGAATTCAGCAACATATCAAAAAAATAGTACACCATAATCAAGTGGGATTTATACCAGGTATGCAGGGATGGTTCAACATTAGAAAAACAATCAATGTAATCCATCACATTAATAAAGCAAAAGACAAGAACCACATGATCTTATCAATCGATGCAGAAAAAGCATTTGACAAAGTCCAACACCCATACATGATAAAAACTCTCAACAAAATAGGAATAGACAGGAAATTCCTCAACATAATTAAGGGCATTTATACAAAGCTAACAGCCAACATCATCCTAAATGGAGAGAGTTTGAAAGCATTCCCCTTGAGAACAGGAACATTATAAGGATGCCCTTTATCACCACTCTTATTCAACATTATGCTGGAGGTCCTAGCCAGAGAAATTAGGCTAGAAAATGAAATAAAGGGCATCCAGATTGGTAAGGAAGAAGTCAAAGTATCTCTATTTGCAGATGATATGACCTTATACACAGAAAACTCCAAAGAATCCACAAGAAAACTACTGGAAGTAATAGAAGATTTTAGCAAAGTTTCAGGATAGAAGATAAACATACAAAAATCAATTGGATTCCTTTACACCAACAAAGAGAACTTTGGAGAGGAAATCACCAAATCAGTACCATTTACAATAGCCCCCAAGAAGAAAAAAAACTTAGGAATAAATCTTGCCAGAGACATAAAATACCTATACAATGAAAACTACAAGACACTACTGCAAGAAACGAAAGGAGATCTGCATAAGTTGAAAAACATACCTTGCTCATGGATAGAAAGACACAACATTGTGAAAATGACATTTCTACCAAAAGTGATCTATAGATACAATGCAATCCCCATCCAAATTCCAACGGTATTTTTTAATGAGATGGAGAAACAAATCACCAACTTCATATGAAAAAGGAAGAGGCTCCAAATAAGTAAAGCATTACTCAAGGAGAAGAACAAAGTGAGAGGCCACACACTACCTGATTTTAAAACCTATTATACTGCCACAGTACTCAAAACAGCCTGGTACTAGTACAATAACAGATACATAGACCAATGGAATAGAATTGAGAATCCAGACATAAATTCATCCACCTATGAGCAGCAAATATTTGACAAAGGCCCAAACTCCATTGCTTGGGGAAAAGACAATCTCTTCAACAAATGGTGCTAGCATAACCAGATATCCATCTGCAGAAAAATGAAACAAGACCCATACCTCACATCATGCACAAAAAGTAACTCAAAATGGACCAAAGACCTAAATATAAAATCAAAAATTATAAAGATCATGGAAGAAAAAGTAGGGACAACTCTAGGATCCCGAATACATAGCATAAACAGAATATGAACCATAAATAACAATGCACAAACACCAGAAGAGAGACTAGA
>NW_004444078.1:385684-388832 GCF_000243295.1 Trichechus manatus latirostris
TGAGTGGCATCTGGGGTCTTAAAAGCTAGCAAGCGGCCATCTAAGATGCATCAATTGGTCCCAACCACCTGGAGTAAAGGAGAATGAAGAACACGAAAGACACAAGGAAAATAGTAGCCCAAGAGGCAGAAAGGGCCACACAAACCAGAAACTTCATCATCCTAAGACCAGAAGAACTAGATGGTGCCTGGCTACCACCAATGACCGCCCTGACAGGGAACACACCAGAGGGTCCCTGATGGAGCAGGAGAAAGGTAGGGTGCAGAACTCAAATTCATGTAAAAAGACCAGACTTAATGGTCTGACTGAGACTGGAGGAACCCCAGAAAGCATGGCCTCCAGACTCTCTGTCAACCCAGAACTAAAACAATTCTGGAGGTCAACTCTTCAGATAAAGATTGGACTGGACTGTGGGTCATAAAATGATACTTGTTGAGAGTGTGCTTCTTAGCTCAAGTAGACATGTGACACTAAATGGGCAGCTTCTGCCCAGAGGTGAGATGAGAAGGCAGAGAGGGTTAGGAGCTGGTTGAACACACATGGGAAATCAGGAGTGGAAAGGAGGAGTGTGCTGTCACAGTATAGGGAGAGCAATTAGGGTTACATAACAATGTATGTATAAATTTTTGTATGAGAAACTCACTTGAAATATAAACTTTCACTTAAACTACAACAATAAACAAAAAAATGAAATGAAAAAACTGTTCACTGCACAGATAGTACAATAAACAAATACGCAAGAAAAAAATTCAATTTTGATTTTGATTTCAGATTAATAATTTTGTTGATAGTTTTTTGACTGCTGAAATTAGCTCTTATTTTTCTCCAGTTACTAGAATTAAACTTTTTTTTAACACAACAAAGAACACATTTTTGTTTTGCTCATCTGCAGAAAATTGCAATTGCCATTCATGGCGAGATTTATGATGTACATTTACTCGTCTCTTTTTCCTTAATTGTTTGTTTTATTCTACCAGCTTCTGTATTTCTACTTGATTCTGTATCAGTAGTGAATCTTTGATCTAAATTAAAAATAATTTATAGTATGATTAAAATAGTACCAAGAATTTCAATGCTAATACCAATTAAGTTTTGTGTAACTATCACTCTAACTGCTTGCATAAAATATCCAAACAAACACATTAAAATTTTACATCAGTGTGTAGAAATAATTAGCCAAACAGAATCAATCAACTAACACCAACTAGATCTGCTATGTGTTTATGTGTAATACCAAAAATAATGTATGTGGCTAGTGTGAACTATAATATAACAATAGTAATTTATGGCATGCAAAGTTTAATGTGAACTGTAGTTTTATCAAAACAATAATGTTAACGTTTAAAGGAAAAAAAATTTAATTGATTCAGTTTTTATATTCAAATTCATTAAAACTTCATAAACTAAAAATTCTGTTTCTCAGACTAGTCAGTTCACTTGTTCAAGTGTTAAATAACAATATGTGGCTAGTAGCTAGTATACTGAACAGTACATATATACAGGCTTAACAGAGTACATAAAATATAAGCAGCAACTTTCAGAGCTACAAGTAACATAAAAAGTGCATACTGAATGATTTAAAAATATTAAGCATGTGAGGTTAAGACATACCATGCTTTCTTTTAGTTAATAACATTTATCTTTTTTGTGAGGAAAGAATTCTAGAGTATGTTTGATTTTTCTATAGCAATTTTAAGAAGTTTTATGATATTATTACATTTTATTTCTTTTTTTATTATACTTTAGATGAAGGTTTACAGAACAAATAGATTCTCATTAAACAGTACATGCATTGTTTTATGACAGTGGTTAACAGCCCCACAACATGTCAATACTGTCCATTCTCAACCTTGGGTTCCCAATTACCAGCTTTCCTGTCCCCTCCTGCCTTCTACTCCTTGTCCTGGGATTGTTGTGCCCCATTAGTCTGGTTTTGTTTTATGGGGTTGTCTAATCTTTGGCTGAACAGTGAACCTCAGGAGTAAATTCATTACTAAGCTAAAAGGGTGCCCAGGGGCCATACTCTCAGGGTTTCTCCATTCCCTGTCAGGCCAGTAAGTCTGGTCTTTTTTTGTGAGTTAGAATTTTGTTCTACATTTTTCTCCAGCTCTGTCCAGGACCTTCTGTTGTGATCCTTGTCAGAGCAGTCAGTGGTAGCCAGGCACCGTCTAGTTGTACTGGACTCTGTCTGGAGGAGGCCGTGGTAGTTGTATTCCATTAGACCTTTAGATTAATCTTTTCCTTGTATCTTGTTTTCTTAATTCTCACCTGCTCCTGAAAGGGTGAGACCAGTGGAGTATCTTAGATGGCTGCTCACAAGCTTTTAAGACTGCAGATGCTACTCACCAAGGTAGAATGTAGAACATAGTCTTTATAAACTGTGTTAAGCTAATAGAGCTAGATGTTCCCTGAGACCATGGTCCCCACAGACCTCCGCCCAGCAATTCAGACCCTCAGGGAGTTCAGACGTGTTTACAGAGCTTCCATGACCTTTCCTTGTACAAGTTGTGCTGGCTTCCCCAGTATTGTGTGCTATCTTACCTTTCACCAATGTTACCACTTATCTACTGTCTATTTGGTATTCCCCCCCACCTCTCCCATCCCTCAAAACCATCGAAGACTGTTTCTTTTTATGTGTAAACTTTTACATGAGTTTTTACAGTAAAAGTCTCATACAATATTTGTCCTTTTGTGATTGGCTTATTTCACTCAGCGTAATGTCCTCCAGTTTGATCAATGTTACCAGATGCTTCACAGATTCATCATTGTTCCTTATCGTTGCATAATTCTCCATTGTGTGTATGTATGTAGTTTGTTTATCCATTCATCTGTTGATGGGCGTCTAGGTTGTTTCCAAATTTTTGCTATTGTGAACAATGCTGCAATGAACATGGGTGTGCATATGTCTATTAGTGTGATGGCTCTTATTTCTCTAGGATATATTTCTAGTAATGGGATTGCTGGATCATATGGTATTTCTATTTGTAGCTTTCTAAGGGAGCATCATATCATTTTCCAAAATCGTTGTATCATTTTGCATTCCCACCAGCAGTGCATAAGAGTTCTGATCTCCCGGCAGTCTCTCCAACATTTGTTATTTCCAGTTTTTTTGATTCATGCCAGTAATGCTAGGGTGAGATGGTATCTT
>NW_004444078.1:388932-390255 GCF_000243295.1 Trichechus manatus latirostris
TGATGGAGTCTTTTGATGAGCATAAGTGTTTGATTTTCGGGAGCTCCCAGTTATCTAGCTTATCTTCTGGACTTTGTGTGTCGTTGGTTATGGTTTGTATCCTGTTAATGCTGTGTATTAGGGCCTCTAGCATTGATCCTATTTTTTCTTCTATGAACTTTATAGTTTTTGGCTTTATATTTAGGTCTTCAATCCATTTTGAATTAGTTTTTGTATATGGTGTGAGTTTTGGGTCCTGTTTCATTTTTTTGCATACAGACATCTAGTTTTGCCAGCACCATTTGTTAAAAAGACTGTCTTTTCTCCATTTAATGGACTTTGGGCCCTTGTCGAAGATCAGGTTACCATAGGTGGATGTATTCACATCTGAGCTCTCAATTCTGTTCCATTGGTCAATGTACCTGTCGTTGTACCAGTACCAAGCTGTTTTGACTACCGTAGCTGTACAGTAGGTTCTGAGGTCAGGTAGTGCAAATCCTCCTACTTTATTCTTCGTCAATAGTGTTTTACTTATCTGGGGCTTCTTCCCTTTCCATATAAAGTTAATGATTAGTTTTTCCATCTCTTTAAAGAATGTTGTTTGTATTTGGATTGGGATTGCATTGTATTTGTAAATTGCTTTGGGTAGAATAGTCATTTTCACAACGTTGAGTCTGCCTATCCATGAGCATGGTTTGTTTTTCCCTTTATGTAAATCCCTTTGGGTTTCTTACCGTAGTGTTTGTAGTTTTCTTTGTATAGGTCTTTTATATCCCTGGTTAGATTTATTCCTAAGTATTTTATTTTTTTTACAGGCTATTATAAATAGTACTATTTCACTGATTTCCTTTTCATCGTTCTCTTTATTGGTGTATAGGAATCCAACTGATTTTTGTATGTTTATCTTGTATCCTGCCACTCCACTTAATCTTTCTATTAGTTCCAGTGGTTTTCTCTTGGGGTCTTTAGGGTTTTCTACGTATAGTATCATATCATCTGCAAATAGGGACATTTTAACTTCTTCATTACCAATTTAGATGCCCTTTATTTCTTTTTCTTGCCTTATTGCTCTAGCTAGGAATTCCAGCACAATGTTTAATAGGAGTGGTGGCAAAGGGCATCCTTGTCTTGTTCCTGTTCTTAAGGGGAGTGTTTTCAGTCTTTCTCCATTAAGAATGATGTTTGCATTGGTTTTACATAGCTGCCCTTTATTATGTTGAGTGATTACCCTTCTATACCTATTTTATTGAGAGTTTTTAATCAGGAATGGGTGTTAGACTTTTTCATATGCCTTTTCTGCATCAATTGAGATGATCATGTGATTCTTTTCTTTCCTTTTATTTA
>NW_004444078.1:390452-391808 GCF_000243295.1 Trichechus manatus latirostris
TTCTCTATTTCATTTATTTCTGCTCTGATCTTTATTATTTCCTTTCTTCTGGTGGCTGTGAGCTTTTTTTGCTGTTCTCTTTCTATTTGTTCAAGTTGTGTAGTTATCGTTTTGATTTCATCCCTTTTTTCTTTTTTGATATGTGCATTTATGGCTATAAATTGTCCTCTGAGGATTGTCTTTTCTGTGTCCCAAAGGTTTTTGTATGACGTGTTTTCATTCTCATTTGATTCTAGGAATTTTTTGATTCCATCTCTGATTTCTTCTATTACCCAGTGGTTTTTAAGCACGGTGTTACTCAGTTTCCATGTAATTGATTTTTTTTTCTTGCTCTTCCTGTTGTTAATTTCTACCTTGATGGCACTGTAATTAGAGAAGATACTTTGTTTTATCTCAACATTTTCAATCTTGTTGAGGATTTCTCTGTAGCCTAAGTTGTGGTCTATTCTTGAGAACATTCCATGTGCATTGGAAAAGAATGTGTACTCTGCAGCTGTTGGATGGATTGTTCTATATATGTCTATGAGGTCAAGTTGGCTGATTGTACCCTTTAGGTCTTCTGTGTCTTTGCTGACATTCTTTCTAGATGTTCTGTCCTTTACCAAGAGTGGTGTGTTAAAGTCTCCTACTATTATTGTGGAACTGACAATATCTCTTTTCAGTGCTGTTAGAGTTTGTTTTATGTATTTGGGAGCCCTGTCATTGGCTGTGTAGATGTTTATTATGGTTATGTCTTCATGATGGATCATCCACTTAATCATTAAATAATGTCCTTCTTTGTCTTTTATGGTGGATTTTATTTTAAAGTGTATTATATCTGAGATTATTATTGCCACTCCTGCTCTTTTTTGGTCTTTGCTTACTTGATATATTTTTTCCATCCTTTGATTTTTAATAAATTTACATCTTTGTTTCTAAGGTGTGTCTCCTGTAGACAGAATATTGATGGATCCTGTTTTCTTATCCATTCTGTCACTCTCCATCTCTTTATGAGTGCATTTAGCCATTTACATTCAGGGTAATTATTGATAGGTGTGAGTTTTTGCTGTCATTTTGTAGTGCTTTTCTTTGTGGTGCTGACATTTTCTTTGTTCCTCTTACTCTCCTGTGCTGAATTCCTTGTTTGTGGATTTTTTTTCATTTCTTTTGTTTTTGTAGCTTTTGTTTTTGCTGAGACTTTATGTTTTTCTTCTTTATTTTGATGAGTAGGTTTGTTGACTTTCTTTGTGGTTACCGTGAAATTTACCCTTATCTTCCTAGGTTTGAACCAGTCTATTATTACTTGGTATCGCCTTGCCTTCCTCTCCATCAGAAAATTCTATACCTATACCATTTATTCTCTCTTTTATTGTTCTG
>NW_004444078.1:391908-409545 GCF_000243295.1 Trichechus manatus latirostris
TCCGTTAATTTCTGTTTATCTGGAAATGTCCTAATTTCACCATCATATTTGAACGAGAGTCTTGCAGGATATATTATTCTGGTTGACAATTTTTTTGATTCAAGGTTTTATACATGTCATCCAATTGCCTTCTTGCCTGCATGGTTTCTGCCGAATAATCTAAGCTTAGTCTTATTGTTTCTCCTCTGTTTGTGACTTTTTGTTTTTCTAGAGCTGCTCTCAGGATTCTTTGTCTTTGGTTTTAGTGAGTGTGATGATGATATGCCTTGGTGATTTTCTTTTGGGGTCTATCCTATATGGGGTTAGTTGAGCTTCTTGGATAGTCAGCTTTTCATCTTTTGTGATATTGGGGAAGTTTTCTGTCAGCCGTTCGTCAATGATCCTGTCTGTGTTTTCTGTTTTCTCCCCCTGTTCTGGAACTCTGATCACTCGAAAATTTTTGCTTTTGATTGTATCCCACATAATTCTCAGGGTCTCTTCATTTTTCTTATTCTTTTTTCTGAGTTTTCCTCAAACACAGTTGTATCCAAGTGTTTGTCTTCATTTCGCTGATCCTGTCTCCCATCATTTCAAATCTGCTCGTCAGCCCTTCTATGACACTGTCCATTTCTGAAATATTATTGTTTATCTTTTGGATATCCAATAGTTGTTTCCGTATGATTTCTAGGTGTGAATTTATTTTGACATTTTGTTCTTGTATTATTTTCCTGACTTCTTCCATTTTTTTGGTCTGTATTTTCCATGAATTTGTCTGCCTTTTCCATGAATTTGTTTATTTTTTCCTCATTTTTGTCTGCTTTTTGTTTCAACTCTTGGGTACCTCTAAATCCTAGAGATTTGAATTCCCTATCAGGTAGATCTAGTGCCTTTTCTTCTACTGGAAAGTCATCTGGTGTTTTATTTTGGACACCTACTGGAACCATGCTGTCCTGGTTTTGTATACGTTTTGGTATTGTCTGCTGTCTTCAGGACATTCAGTAACTATTTTTTTCTCATTTATTGATCGTAGATTTGTTTGTTTTGTCCTGCTTTTTGGTTTTATTTGTTTATGTCTGAGCAGGCTGGCTGTGCACTCTTTGTTGTTTGTTCATCTGTGGGCACAATAATTTTCACCTTCTTCTCCAATGGGCAGGGTCAGTGGCTCTGGTATGGTACAGCAGGGCAGGTCCAGCGATTGTTCTGTCTCCTGCTGGAAGTTCCGTGAAGCTGCTTTCCTGTACCCCCTGTTCGCTGATCTCTAATAGGAGTCTAAGATGGTGGATCCGTGCTATGTTAGCTGATAGGGGACCTCTGCATGTATCTTTCCTCACTCTCTGTTCTCTTTCAGTTTCTTACTCCATTCAGTGCTTGGCTGGGTTCATTATCTCTTCATTTGATGCTTAGGGTTTCAGGACTGACATTTGTCTCTTTTTGACTTAGTTTTTTGGATCTTTCCTGTGGAGGGATGGCATGGTGCTTCTGTCCAAAGCACCATGTTGTCCAGATGTCTCAATATTATTGTATTTTAAATCAATCCACACATTATTGAAACTGGTAACATATCCTTAATTATATTTTCTTCACCATAACAGTGTCATCCTAGTTTCATGTAGTTATGTTGATACATACATAATACTATTTGTTTATTGTGTACTTCTGTGGTGAGGCTGGGAGTTTTTGTTTTTTTTTAAAAAATACATCTTCAATACCATATGCTATTTACTCTACTTAAAATGCCCTCCCTTTCCTCCTCCCATCTTACGTGTCCATTTTACTGTCTCCTACTTATTCTTTAATAACTCACTCAAATTTTACTTCCTCTGAAGCAGACTAACTTGGTGGTTAAGTGCACAGACTGATGTCTGGCAAACTTGTTCTAAAGCCTGACTTCAAATATATCTAACTGTTTGACCTTGGAAAAACTGTACAATGTCTTTAAATTAAATCTCATCTCTCATCTTGGAATAATAAGAAAACATATCTCACAGGGTGCTTGTAAAGATCAATTAAGTTATATACACATAAAGCACATAGCATGGTGTCCTAAGCATATGTGTCAACAAACGCTCCTATTCTCATTACCTCATCCCATCAACCTTCCCCCACTGCCCTCTCTCTATGGCAGACAATGCTTACATGACATCTGTCTTCCTCCTCACATGTGCATGTCTGTGTCAGTGTCTATTCTAGTCTTTTTATAAATCAGAAGTGATTAGGTTTAGGATCTACCCTACACTGGTGTGAGCTCACTAGCACAACAAAAGAAAAACCCCCTGTTTCCAAACAGGACGACATTCACAGATATAAGGGTCAGGAATCAGTACATATTTGGGGCGGGGGAGGTAGTACAATTCAGTCTATAACAGAGATATAAAATAAAATAGATACCAAACCTATAGATCATAATCCTTACTATCAACAGTTCTTCAGAGAGATTAAAACCATTTCAATTCCCTGTAGTAGCGTAAAACCATTGACCTTGGAGTCAATTCCAACTCATGGTTACTCCATGTGTGTCAGAGTATAATTGTGCTCCATGGGGTTTTCAGTGGCTGATTTTTTGAAAGTAGATTACCAAGATTTTCTTTTGAGGCACATCTGGGTGGACTGGAACCACCAACCTTTTGGTTAGCAGTTAAGTGTGTTAACTGTTTGAACCACCCAGTAGCATTGTTGATGCTGTTGTTGTTAGGTGCCATTGAGTTGATTCTGACTCATAGCAACCATATAGGACAGAGCAGAATTGTCCCATAGGGTTTGCAAGGAGTGGCTGGTGTATTTGAACTGCCAACCTTTTAGGTAGCAGCCATAGCACAAGGTAAGGATTATTTCCTAGGTTTCCTCACTATTTGATACAAATTCACTGTATTAGATTCAGTATAAATTATTGAGTTATGTATATAATTTCAGAATGTATTGTTAAATATGTTATAAATTACAATAAGTAGAAAAGTGGTCAGCAATCAAAATATAGCCATTCTGTCATGATAACTCTGGATGACATAGGTGAAGCTGATGCATTTCTAAATTGTATCACCTTTTTTCAGACTTTGTCAACATATACCAGAAGAAAACAACCTTGATGATTGTGACTTGAGAGAAAGTTGCACAATTTTAAAAAATTCAATGCAAGTATTATTTACTATCTGTTATGTGTCTAAACCAAAACCAAACCAAACCCGTTGCCATTGAGTTGATCTCAACTCATAACAACCCTATAGGACAGAGTAGAACTGCCTCATAGGGTTTCCAAGGAACAGCTGGTAGATTCAAACTGCCAACCTTTTAGGTAGCAGGCAAGCTCTTAACCACTATGCTACCAGGGGTCCATTATATGCCTATCACTGCTAAAATCTCTAGAGAATTAAAGCATTTCTTAAAAATTGATAACCTTGTTAGAGAAAATGAGTCTTTTAAATATGAAAAAACAGAATAATAAAATAAGTTAAGCTAACCTCAGGACTTAAGCATATGCATGTATTTCGTAAAACACTTTAAAATTGATCTATCATTAAAATTTGCCAACTTCTATGCATTTAAATTTTATTCTTTCAATTTATAAAACTTTTAAGAGTTCAATACTATATTATCTAGAAAATTTTTAATTACTCATGTACATTTTACTTTTTCTTGAAAATGAAAAAAAGAAAACCTCTAAAAGCTTTTCCAAGAACTCCCATGTTCTTTGATAAATTGACAATAAATTCATACAATAACATAATGGTTAACAATGATGTGCTGTTCATAAGTGCTTATGCAAACATACATAAGCCATCTCTGCAATATTTTTTTTATTTTTTGATGTGTGCCTTGATTTCATCTTCATTTATCAACTTCATTTTTCCATTCAAAGTTCTTGGATTCTAGGTAGAACCTATTGAGTATAGTTATATAACATTAAATTCATTCCTCAAGAATATGAGAGAAGGCCAGAGTAATACTCGAACTTTTGGACTATTTAGGTATTTTGACACTCAGTAAGAAAATGTGTTCACTTCACCACCTAGGGATGAGACTTGTTTTAGTAAATAAGTGTTATTAGAACACAGCCAGGTCCATTTGTTTATGTCTATGATAGAACTGAGTAGTTATGACAGAGACCATATGGTCAACAAAACCTACACTATTTTTGCTCTGACTCTTTACAGGATTAAACATGTGCTGACACCTGATCTAGAGTGTTCCTTTACTTCCATACAGCTGATAGATGGATACCACTGACTTTTTGTAAGTCAAACCCTAAATATTCTAAAACCGGTTACTCTTTGCTGTCAAGTTCTATTCACAGAGACCCTATAGTTAGGGTGGATCTGCCCCACAGTGCTTCCAAGGGTGTAATCTTTACGGAAGAAGACTGCCACATCTTTCTCTCTCTGAAGCATTTATTCATTCATAAAATGGAAATAACTATATCTGTATTTCCTTTTTAAACAGGCGTTGTCAAAATTAAATGATATAAATTGCAATGTCTAAAGCACCATACAAATAGTGGCAAGTGCTATTTCTAATTATAAATGAATGCTTTCTAAACAGTTTATATCTTGTGTGCAGAAACTTTCCTATTAGAAGATAAATTAAACACATTTAAAAAGGATCAGTGGCCTGTTCCAAATTCAGAGTACAATGTAAGGTCATTCAGGGCCATTAGACTTATTAACTCTTATTGAACCAAATGAGATTTGCTATCTTTCCGTATGTTGGAACTGTATCTTTGTACACCCTTCAATCTTTGAGTACAACCCACATCCAAACTGCCTTGCCAGTTTTAGCTATCTGCCAAATAATTAGAGCAGTCAGATCTTAAAATAATACAAATAATCCAACCCTGACTGTACTTTTATTAAATATTCCACTTGTATTGAACCTAAGATATTATTTTTAATCTTGGCTTTGCCATCCTCTATTCCCTTATGCTCAATATCAAGTTTTGTTTATATCTAGACTCCACCTCTACTCTCTCACTGATTGAGGGAGGCAAAGTCCACTTGCCATTTTCAGCCACCTGTCTTCTATCCTCACATCTGACCAGATACTCCCTACCTTGGATTGACCCTATTCGGGCATAATATTCACCAACTTCTCATTCTATACTCATTGTCCCCTATAGTAATAACTTTAGATATAGAAATGTTGTTGTTATATGTTGTAGTGTTGACCCTAGCTCATGGCAACCCCATGCACAAAGATGTTGATCCACAGGTTTTTTGTTGGCTGATTTTTGGAAGTAGATAGCCAGGCCTTTCTTTCTTAGTCCAGAAGCTCCTCTGAAACTCGTCTAGCATCACAACATGCAAGTCTGCACTGAGAGATAGATGGTGGCTACACTTGAGGTACATTGTCCAGAAATCAAACCCAGGTCTCCAACATGGAAGGTGAGAAGTTTACTCTAAACCACCACTGCCACAGGTATAGACATAGACATCGATATGTAGCTAGAAGCATAGACAAAGACATAGATTATAGCTCTGTTGCATCGGCTGGTCTCTGTTTCAGGTTCTGGTCTGTCCTGCTCTTTGTTTGCTGCTTCTAAAAACATTGGCTTTCTGAATGATATGGGCTAAAATGTTTATGGCCCAATGACTACAACATGCCTTGAAATGAGTTATTTGATTAAATGTTGGCCTACTCTCAATTAAAAATTTAAAATATATTTCTATAAGCCATGTCTGCAACCCTAATAGCTCCATGTATGTAATAATGGGTAGCCCAACACTTAAGATTCATCAGAGAAAGGAAAGTTAGTAGATTTTGGCTAATCTCACATTCCTATTCTCCTTTAGTAGCTCTAATCCACAGGGCTTCTTACTCTAGTAAGTTGATATGACACAAGGCAACAGGCAAACTTATAAATTAAAAAGTAGGACTAAACAGAGTTTAGTGCTCTCAACAGATCAATGAGGCCAGGCTAAGCCCTGCTAAATTAAACCAAGCAGTCCATCAAATAAAGCATTTTCTGAGAAATTTCCAGTGTATATATATCAGCTAGGAAACTGTGTCGATATCCATAAATAGGGAGCAAACATCTATTAATAAAGTAATTAGTATCCTGATTATGATTCTAATGTGAGAAATTATTGTCCATAGCCTCGGTGAAGACTGTACTTGGAGGATGAAAACTGTCATTGAAATTCAAGTACACTCAAAACCAAAACAAACGCATTGCCATCAAGTCGATTCCGACTCATAGTGACCCTATAGGACAGAATAGAACTGCCCCATAGGGTTTCCAAGGAGCAGCTGGTAGATTTGAACTGCTGACCTTTTGTTTAGCAGCTGAGCTCTTAACCACTGTGCCACCAGGGCTCCCAAGTACACTCAGGGAGGATAAAATCACTGAAAGGTTTGGTATGTGCAGATATGTGCAGACTGGTTTCAAAACACGTCTTAAAAGAATTCACTTTTCTGATCCGTAAAATGCAGAATATTTTTTATTTTAGAGAGAAACTCAAATATAATATCCTTGCTTCACTTAGTAAAAAAAAAAAATAAACATAAATATGACCTTAATTAGTGAATTTGGTAATAAGTAGGAAAGCGTTCTATAAACTGAGAATAGTTATAGATTATTATCTTTCCTAAGATAGGTAATAGTGGAATAAAAAAAGTTTTCAAAAGATTCTATTCATACATTTCTTTCTACTAAATAATTCTTTTGATAAATATTTTCTGCTACTGAAATACCATAGAAGTGATATACACATTAGGGATATGCTTAGGAAATAAAGCACGTAGCACCGAAATTGTGAAAACGCTCATAATTTTCTGATTCATATGATCGGTGACAAATGATATTGTATGTAGCTTATTACTTTTCAGACCTGTAAAAGGACTTCACAAAGGTGCATATTATCTCATAAAGAATAGGTTCCAACCAATCTCAATTATCTGGCCCATAAATAATTAAAATTTCTATTCTCCAAATTAGATTAGTTTGATACAAATGCTTACTGTTTCTATTACTGCTCACATAACCTAAATATTATGCTCAATCAAAATGTGCTAGATGTCTTAAACGGTTTTAATAAATAATACTATGTGCTATGTGTTGGCATAGGAACCCTGGTGGTGTAGTGGTTAAAGCGCTTGGCTTCTGATGGATAGGTCAGTGGCAGCTCCCTGGGAGAAATACGTGGCAGTCGGCTTCCTAAAGATTTACAGCCTTGGAAGCCTTATGGAGCAGTTCTGCTCTGCCCTATCTGGTCACTATGAGTTGAAACCAACTTGGCGGCAGCAGGTTTGGTTGTGTGTGTGTGTGTGTGTGTGTGTGTGTGTGTGTGTGTGTGTGTTGGCATGGAATTTTTAAAGGCAGCCAATATTTCTCTTCTCTGAGGAGCTTTTTTTCCCATGGAATCACACCTAATGTGTATTTCTCAGAGAAATCCATTAAGCTCTCCATGCCTCCTACTTTAAGATTGCCTAAATGATGCCTCCCTTTCTCCTATGTAATTCTGGGCTAAATTCCTTGCATGTTGTTTTTGCTGTTGTGTGCCCTGAAGTCAGAGCCCTGGTGGTGCAGTGGTTAAGAGCTACAGCAAGCTATGGCTGCTAACCAAAAAGTTGGCCATTGGAATCCACCAGCAGCTCCTTAGAAACCCTGTGGGGCAGCTCTACTCTGTCCTGTAGGGTTGTTAGGAGTCGGAATCCACTGAACAGTGACAGGTTTGTTCCGTTTGTTTGGTTTTTGGTTTCTCTCACGGAGCAGCTGGTGAATTCGAATGACCAAAGTGCTTAAACATTGTGCCACTAAGGCTCCTTAATTCCTTGGATAACGACAACAAAAAACAGAAAAATCCAACCCTTGAATAGACGCACATAAACATATAAAAGTAGCACAAAAGAAGGAATGACTAGGTATTGATGCGTGTATGAGTTATGAAAAAAGAATTGTGTAATTTTGGTGATCCCGCATATGAATTCTATGCTCTTATGTTGGTGTTTAAAAGTTACTTTGCACAATATAAAGATAAACAGTAAAATCCATGCTAGCAATATAGATTGTTTAATTTCTCTTTACTTAGAATTACATCGAATAGAAATAAAATCACTCTGACAAGTCAAGATAGGGACTGTGGAAGAAGGGTGAAATCTTTATATTTTAGTACCTTAAATGGTGCTGTTTCCCTGCTTTTTGAACAAGAAGCCTAAACTTTTGTGTTTTGCACAGGGTCCCACAAATTTTGTAGCTAGTGCTGTTTAATACTTGCGGAAAGGAAAGAATGCAGAATTGGGTCAAGGGGAAGTAAGTCTGTGATACAGCTAGGACGCAAGCCTCAGCCGACGCCACAGGGAACTCTGAAGCTGGCACAGCCCTCCAAAGGGCTCCCGTAGAAGTGAGAGGACCCACCCTTCGTATCACGTGTCTGCCAGTCATTTAATCCAGGCTGCCCTGGGAAGGTGGCTCTCCTCAGCCAAGGCGACTCCCCCAGGGGGAAACTCAGGTGCAAGCTGTGAGCCAACATCCTTCCCAGTTGCGGGAAATGATTGCTTCAGTCTTGAAGGGAGGATCTGGGCGACACAGCATTTCATCTAGATCAATAAATAGTTTGAACCTTATGTCAGATGCTGTGATATTGTGTCTCTTTCACTAGTTTCAAGTGGTTATTATTTTAATTGTGAGCTATGTTTATGAGAGCACCCTGACAAAAAAGATTCCTTGCAATACTTCTTCCACATTGCAAGGGAATAGCCCCTCAAAGAGAACTCAGGAGGTATCTGCCATGCAGAGCCTGATATCTCTAAGTGTATGCCTCCTAAATCAGAGCTTTTAGACCGTGGCATCTGAAAATCTCTCGGATATAGCATCCTTGAAGTGAGCCCAGGGGATAAACGCTGAAAAATGAGCCCTTGACTGGGAAAGAAACCATTTTGTGATTGTCTGTTTTGTTTTGCCATGAGAGCTTTTATCCTAGGTTGAGGAGGAGACACATAATCAAAGCTTTCACATCATCACTTGTGGTCTGCTTTATGGGGGCTATAGCTTTGACATTGCTGGGCTTTCAATCCAGTGCAATACATAGACTTATAGCTATGCCTACATTAAAACCAAAAAATTAAAAAATAAATAATAAAGCAGCAGTTTACTGGACATGCCCATGCTTAGTAGCGACTCTTTCTACTAGACATGGACGCCTCCCAGAGTCAGTTTGCCTGTTTCTAAGTGGGTGTTTGAAAATCTTTTATTACTTTTTTCTTAATGCAGTAGGGAACACTTTAAGAATCGTAACTACAAACTCTAATCAAAAACTTTTCATTTTTCCTTGTTTAGCATATGAAAGCTGACTTAATTTTTCATCATTTTCCTTTAGAATAGGGCTATGGCAGTATGATTCATACAAACAATATCAGAATGTTAGTTACTGGCTGAGAAGTTCAGCAGTACTGATGGCAGAAGTGGGGAAGAGGTACCGCTGAGTTTGAGGAGCACTTGGCAGCATGCTGTCTCCCTTCCTATGGCCCTTGGCTAAGCCCCAGCAGTAGAATCCCAGGCATATGTGTCTGCCCAGGCCCCCTCCTGTCCCATCTTCAAGGCTGGCTTCATGGAGGGCCCTGTGCAGTCCACAGGGCCCTATATTTAGAAGAACCTCACACTTGGTTTAATGCTCTCCAGTTACTCTCTTGAAATCTCTAATTTTTTGACCAAGGTGCCTGTGTTTTCGTTTCTCACAGGGGCCGCTAATGGTGTGGTTTGTCCTGTCCACCATCTAAAACCTCTGATAGCACCAGAGAATTTGAGAGTCCAATCTCAGAAACGTCCTATTGCCTGGAAGCAAAATAGCAGCTCCCTTCAAAAGACAAAATACTCTCTCCAGATAAAAAGAGAAAGTAGAGCTGCTCTGGCAGAAGGAAGAACAGAGCCCTACCTATTTGGTCTTTGCTGTTATGATTCTCACTGGTAAGACTGCAAAATCTTCAGGATCTGTGTAAGGCAGTTTGGAAACCAGTTCCTTAAAGTCTGTCCCAATGAATATAGAAAAATAAATATCCAGAAACTAGCCACTCTACTAACCTAGAAACAAGAATTTGTACATATTTCATTAAACATGCTGTTTGTTGTTTGGCCTTCTTTTTTATTATTATCTTAGAAAGTGTGTGTTTTTTCCCCAACATATGCCAAACAAAAGAGTCTAAAAGTACTTAACACTACTTAGGATGGCAACCAGTTAGTGGGTACTTCCTCTCTGATATTCATTGTGCTAAGCTCTTTTTCTAATTATATCATTTAATCCTTATAACACTGAAGTTCATAGAAGTGTTCCACTCAGTCAATAGGTTACACAGTTAAAAAGTGGAAGAGATGGAATTTTAATCCAGACTGTCTTACTCCAAAGTACTTGAACAAAAAAAAAAAAACTCAATGAAATTCCGAAATTTATAATCTGTATGAAAATGCTTAAAATTTCTGTTTTTTAATGAATATCTGTAATGAAACTTTTTCTTAGGTGCCATCGAGTAGGTTCTGACTCATAGCGACTTTATGTACAACAGAATGAAAACTGCCTAATCCTACACCATCCTCACAATTGCTGCTATGCTTGAGTCTATCATTACAGCCACTGGGTCAATCCATTTTGTTGAGGGTCTTCCTCTCCTTCACTGACTCTCTACTTTACCAAGCATAATGTCCTTCTTCAGAGACTGGTCCCTCCTGATAACATGCCCCAAGTATGAAGTCTCACCGTCTTTGCTGCTACGGAGCATTCTGGCTGTGCCTCTTCAAAGACAAATAGAGATAATTGCACTGAGTGAGTAGAATGGGAAATAATTTAAAACATGTAAGAAAAGTCATTAGTAAAAGAAAGTGAGCGTCACTGGTGTAATGCTAAGATCTAACTCATCTAGTGTGGCTTTTGAAAGCAATTCTTATTCATATGTAAGAGAAAGAAATGTTAAGTAGATATTTTAGAAATTTGGTCTGGGTCCAATGTTTATTGGTTTGCATGAGCTGAGTAGAACGGAAAAAGAGATTAGAAAGAAAAGGATATTGAAATGTCAGTGATGATAAAATATGAGGCAATTCCACAACTGGACTCTTTATATAATGTAGAAGAGTGAATTTGCGTGTGAAAACTGACTTTTCAGGTATATAAATATTTTCTCCTACAAAACTCATCACGAAAAATAACTCTTCCTACTGAAATCCTTCTGCTTCTTGTAATTGGACAAGTCAAATCACTTAGAATTCATTTCCCTGTGTTCTTTCACAAGAAAATAATCAATTCAGTTGACGAAAACAAACCGTCTTATGGTTGACACCATCTGCGTGATCAAATTAGTCACTGAGGAATTAGTAGTCCTGCTTCCTTTTCAAAATTAAAAAATATATATGCAATGGGATTAAATGAGCAAATTATACATAAACAGAAATTTTCCAAGAGAGGAAAAATAAATTGTGAATTATGGTTCATTTTACTAATACACGCAAATGACAATAACAATAAAATACAATTTTTTTACATAACAAAGTGACAAAGTTTTTGTTTGTCTTTTTTACTGTTTTTGAAAATATGCAAAGCTGGAGCAGATGTGGTCAAGAGTCTATTTTTATATAGAATTGTAAAAGTAAAATTTACTTCAATCTCTGATACAAACAGTTTGCAATGTGTGTTAAAATACTTATTCTCTTTAAATTAATAATTCTATTTCTGAATATCTATCTTTAGGAAATAAGAAATAAAGCATTAGAAAAATATAATGTGATATGCTTTTTTTAGGGAAAAAAGGGGAAATCAAATTCTATCATTAGAAAAATGTTTAAGTAAATTATGACACAGAAATACAAGAAATATAGTGATAATTATTTTCAAAGTTTTTTTAATTAACATGAAAAATCATCTTTAAAATGTAAGTGGTAAAAAATTATGGTATCAGTTATAAATATATTTTGATCTCAATTATATATAAAAATGTGTGTAGGTGTAAATGTATAATTAATGTATAGAAAAATACGTATATAAATTCTAGTAGATTCATAAATAAAATGCTATATAGCAGTGAAAATGAAAGACAATGAGGTACACACATCAAAATTGACAAATTTTATTAACATAAAATTGAGAGAAAAAAGCAAGTCTGGAAAAATACAGTATTGTGTAATGTATATAAAGAAATATTCATTATTACCATTACTTTCATTATTTTCCTATTGAGGAAAGAATAATATAGCCTAAACTTAAAATAGTACCATAAACACTTAAGAAATAGTCCCTAAGTTTTAATAGACACTGTAACATGTAACAATAAATATTATATCTTTTCCTAGAGATATTTAGAGAAAAGAGGTAAAGTGGAATGTGGCCTTGCCTCACGACAGTGTAATGGCCTAAATCTTTTCATGGAGCCATTTTAAACTTTATTATTCTATGCACTGCACTAACATGGAATGGCTGTGTGAGGGTGTGTGTCTGTGTGTGTGTGTGTGTGTGTGTGATGAAATTTAGATGTAGAAATAGAGAGACAGACAAGGATAGAAGGGCATTATACAACTAACTCTTACTGGAAAACTTGGGAATTGTTTATAGATTATAAAATCATAATACATTATAATTGAAAGTAATTTGGGAAGGCAGGGCCAAGATGGCGGAGTAGTCAGACACTTCCTGTGGTTCCTCTTACAACAAAGACCTGAAAAAACAAGTGAATTGCTTATATATGACCGTCCAGGAGCCCTGAACATCAAAGACAAAGTTAAGGAGTTGGACTGAGCAGCAGGCAGAGGGAGAGACAGTTCAGAAGCAGTGAGGATTTGCCAGACCCAACTGGCTGGCACCCCACAGGCTGTATCTTCTGGTGTGTGTGGGCTAAGGCAATCAGGGCTTGGGACACGTTTTCTACACTAGGAGAAACCGAGTGGGGGAGAGTCTGCACAAGCCTCTGGAACTAGGGAGAAGCAACACTGGATCTGCAAAAATTAAGTACAAGCGTCTAACCTACCATGGGATCAAAAAAACCCTTCCTTCTCTGGGAAGTACCTCTCTCTTATTCAGCTGCCCCCTCCCCACTCTGCTGTGGTCCCGGTCTGTCTTCAGTGATTGCCATGCCTCCTGGGCCAGAAGTGGAACCTGTCGTGTGCCCTGAGCCATTCTCCTGACTTTGGATAGGGAACAAATTAACGTACAAATAACAAACAGGAAAAAATAATCTGCCAGCTCCCCTAAACTGGCACCTCGGGGCAGAAACAGCCCCTTTGCCTAGGCACAGGTATAAGGAGTCCATAGACTTTGAATGCCTTTCACCACTGCCTACATCTATGTGGGCCCATTTCAACAGCGTAGGCCCTCATTAGCATAGTACAACAGGGAACATACCTGAAGCCTATTTTCAACTACAACAGCTAAGGGGGAGTGGCAGATTCATGACATTTGACACTACCTTACCTATTAAGCAAAGTCCTCACTTACCCATATCAGGGGCCTGAGGACTAGTGGCTCCAACCACTCCACCTAGCTACTCAAGACAAGGGTCAGAGAATAAATGATGCCTCCCAGTCCTTACAGCCAATAGCATTGGGTGCCAAAATTCTGGCTGCAAAACCCACCCACCTATGCACTCTAGGGAATAGGGACACACCTTCCACTCAGACACTCAGGAGCAGGCATCAGCCTGCTACCTTGCTCAGTACATAACCTCCTACTGCAGCCAGATACCTGTGCCTGCTCCAATCACCCCTACATAGCCCTGCTGGTCTAGGACTGTAGGTGAGAGCCTGCACCACACAAACAGTGACCAACGACCTGGACACCTGAGTTGAATCCACACAAGGAAAGTAAAGGGACTCCTGGGCTCAGATACCTAGTAGCAGCTCTAACCACCTGGTGATAGGACAAGAGAGCTTCAAAGACACCAATAATCAAAGTAGCTCACGTGAACAGCCAATTTGGGCATATCAAAACAAAACAAAACAAGAAGCTAGGACACAGTAAGCAAACATAAAATAAATAAATATAATAACTTATTGATGGCTCAAAGACAACAGTCAATAACAAATCACATAAAGAGGTAGACCATGATGGATTCCACAAGCGACCAAAACAAAGAACCAGGAAAACTCCAGAGGAAGAGAAGGTCTTGGAATTACCAGAGGTAGAATTCAAAAGATTAATATACAGAGCTCTTCAAGAGATCAGGAAGGAGATCATTCAAAATGCAGATCAAGCCAAGGAACACACAGACAAAGCACTAGAGGAATTTAAGAAGGTTATACAAGGGCACAATGACAAATTTAACAGGCTGCAAGAATCCGTAGAGAGACAGCAAATAGAAATCCAAAAGATTAACAATAAAATTTCAGAATTAAACAACTCAATAGAAAGTCATAGGAGCAGAACTGAGGCTATGGAAGTCAGAATTAGTGAGACTGATGATAAAACACTTGACATCAATTTATTTGAGGAAAAAATCAGATAAAATAATTTAAAAAATGAAGAAATCCTAAAAATTATGTGCGACTCTATCAAGGGGAATAACGTATAAGTGCTTGGAGTACCAGAATGGGGGGGGGGGGGATAACAGAAAATACAGAGAATTGTTAAAAATTTCTTGGCAGAAAACGTCCCTAATATTGTGAAAGACAAGAAGCTATCCATCCAAGAAGCTCATCGAACCCAACACAGGGTAAATCCCAAAGAAAGTCACCAAGACATATTATAATCAAACTTGCCAAAGCCAAAGATAAAGAGAGAATTTTAAGAGTGGCTAGAGATAAACAAAAAGTTATGTACAAAGGAGAGTCAATAAGACTAATTTCCAACCACTCAGCAGAAACTATGCAGGCAAGAAGGCAATAGGATGACATATATAAAATCTTGAAGGAAAAAAATTGCCAGCTAATAATTATATATCTAGCAAAACTGTCTCTCAAATATGATGGCAAAATTAGGGCATTTCCAGACAAACAGAAGTTAAGGGAATTTGTAAAAACCAAACCAAAATTACAAGAAATACAAAAGGGAGTCATCCAGTTAGAAAATCAATAACATCAGATAACAACTCAAAACTAGAACACAGGACAGAACAACCAGATATCAACCCCGATAGGGAAGTCACAAAAATAAATCCAAGCTAAAACACCGAAAATAGGGAAACAGAGATGTCAATTTGTAAAAGATGACAACATTAAAACATAATAGAGAGACTAAATAATGTAGTCATAGAACTTTCATATGGAGAGGAAGTAAAGGCGGCATCAGGAAATAAAAGATTGGTTTAAACTTAGAAAGATAGAGGTAAATTTTAAGGTGACCACAAAGGAAACTAACAATCCTACATAAAAATAAAAAACAAGAAAAACTTAAAGACTCCACAAATCAAAATCAACAACATTGAAAAAGATAAAAAGAAACTACAAAAAGAAAAACAAATCAGCACAGAAAATTAAGTGGAACAAATTGTCAACAACACACACAAAAAAAATACATCAAAATGACAGCACTAAACTCATGTCTATCAATAATTACCTGAAGGTAAACAGACTAAATGCAACAACAAAGAGACAGAGAGTGGAACAATGGATAAAAAAACATGATCCATCTATATGCTGCCTACAAGAGACACACCTTAGACTCAAAGACACAAACAAACTAAAACTCAAAGTATGGAAAAAAAAATCTATCAAGAAAACAATCAAAAAAGAATAGGAGTGGCAATATTAATCCCTGAAGAAATAGACTTTAAAGCAAAATCCACCACAGAGGATAAGGAAGGACACTACATAATGATTAGAGGGTCAATACACAAGGAGGACATAGCCATAATAAATAATTACACACCCAATGACAGGGCTCCAAAATACATAAAACAAACTCTAACAACATTGAAAAAAGAAATAGTCAGCTCTAAAATAATAATAGGATACTTCAACATACCACTTTTGGTGAAGGACAGAACATTTAGAAAGAAGCTCAGTAAAGACACAGAAGATCTAAATGCCAATATCAACCAACTTGATCTCATAGACATATATGGAACACTCCACCCAACAGCAGTCAAGCATACTTTCTTTTCAAATGCACATGGAACATTCTCCAGAATAGACCACATATTATGCCACAAATCAAGCCTTAAAAGAATCTAAAACATTGAAATATTACAAAACATCTTTTCTGACCATAAAGCCATAAAAGTAGAAATCAATAACAGAAAAAGCAAAGAAAAAAAAACCAAATACATGGAAACTGAACAACACCTTGCTCAAAAACTAGCAGATTATTGAAGAAATTAAGGATGGAATAAAGAAATTCACGGAATCAAATGAGAATGAAAACACATCCTACCAGAGCTTTTGGGACACAGAGGTCAATTTGTAGCAATAAATGCACACATCTAAAAAGAAGAAAGGGTAAAAATCAAAACATTAACCATACAACTCAAACAAATAGAAAGAGAGCAGCAAAAGAAGCCAATGGGCAGCAGAAGAGAGGAAATAATAAAAATTATAGCAGAAATAAATGCAATAGAGAATAGCAAAAAAATTGAAAGAGTTAACAAGACCAAAAGCAGGTTCTTTGAAAAGATCAATAAAATTGATAAATCATTGGCCAAATTGACAGAAGAAAAAGAGGAGAGGAACCAAATAACCCAGATAAGAAATTAGATGAGTGCTATCACAACAAACCCAACAAAAATTAAAATAATCCTAGCAAAATACTATGATAAATTGTATTCCAACAAACTTGAAAACCTAAAGGAAATACACAAATTTCTAGAAACACACTACATAACCAAACTAATACAAACTAAAGTAGAAAAACTAAATAAACCTACAACAAAAGAAGAGATTGAAGAGGTAATTAAAAAACTCCCAACAAAAAAAAAAAGTCCTGGCACTGATGGCTTCACTGGAGAATTCTACCAAACTTTCGGAGAAGAGTTAACACCAGTACTAGTAAATATATTTCAGAACATAGAAAAGATGTAATATTCCCAAAGTCATTCTATGAAGCCAGTGTAACCCTGAAACCAAAACTAGGTGAAGACACCACAGAAAAAGAAGATTACAGACAAATATCCCTCATGAACATACAGGCAAAAATCCTCAAAAAATTCTAGCCAACAGAATTCAGCAACATACCAAAAAAGTATTTCATCATGACCAAGTGGGATTCATACCAGGTATGCACGTGGTTAGACATTAGAAAAATAACCAATGTAATCCATCACACAAATAAAACAGAAGATAATAACTACATGATCTTATTAGTAGATACAGAAAAGGCATTTGACAAAGTCCAACACCCACTCATGATAAAAACTCTCAGCAAAATAGTAATAGAAGGGAAATTTCTCAACATAACAAAGAGCATTTATATAAAGCCAACAGCCAACATCATCCTAAATGGAGAGAGTCTGAAAGCATTCCCCCTGAGAATGGGAACCAGACAAGGATGCCCTTTCTCGTCACACTTATTCAACTTTGTGCTGGAGGTCCTAGCCAGAGCAATTAGGCTAGAAAAGAAATAAAGACATCCAAATTGGTAAGAAAGAAGTAAAAGTATTCCTATTTGCAGATGATGTGATCCACAGAAAATCACAAAGAATTCACAAGAAAACTACTGGAACTAATAGAAGATTTCAGCGAAGTATCAGGATACAAGATAAACCTACAAAAATCAACTGGATTCCGGACAGTTTCCAGCAAAATGGTGCTCTAGGCAGAAGCACCAC
>NW_004444078.1:417793-464999 GCF_000243295.1 Trichechus manatus latirostris
GTTGTTGGTTTGTTAACCAATGTCATAAAATAACATGTGTACTTCTGTTTCATGAGAAACTATTTGTTCTGTAAGCCTTCACCTGAAGTACAATAAAATAAAAAAAAATTACAATGCATTTCCACTCGTACGTCTACACTTAAAAGAATTGAAAATAGGCGCTCAAGAAATTACACACATGTCCATAGCAGCACTATTCACAATAACTAATGGAAACAACCCAAATGTCCATCAACTGATAGATGGATAAACAGATTGTGATATATGCATACAATGGAATATTATTCAGCCATAAAAAGAAATGAAGTACTGATATATGCTACAACATGGTTTCATCTCAAAAACATTATGTTACATGAAAGAAGCCAGATGCAAACTGTCAATATTGTATTATTCCATTTATATGAAATATACAGAATAGATAAAACCATAGAGACAACATGAAGATTGGTGGTTGCAAAGGGCTGGGGTCGGGGGGAGGGGAGAAATGGGGAGAAACTGCTTAATGGTTAAAGGGTATTACATAGGAGCCATGGAAATATTTTGGAATTAGATAGAGGTGGTGGTTGTACAACATAATGGTTGTACTAAATGGCAATGAATTGTTCATTTAAAAATGAATTTTATGTTATATGAATTTCAGCTCAATAAATTATTTAAAAAAAAATCAATTGGATTCCTCTACACAAACAAAGAGAACTTCAAAAAGGAAATCACCAAATCAATACCATTTGCAATAGCCCCCAAGAAGATAAAATACTTAGGAATAAATCTAACCAGAGATGTAAAAGACCTGTACAAAGAAAACTACAAGAAACTACTGCAAGAAACCAAAAAAGACTGGCATAAGTTGAAAAACATGGCTTGCTCATTGATGGAAGACTCAACATTGCAAAAATGTCAGTTCTACCCAAAGCGATCTACAGATACAATGCAATCCTGATCCAAATTCCAATGACAGTTTTTAAAGAGATGGAGACACGAATCACGAACTTCATATGGAAAGGGAAGAGGCCCCATATAAGTAAAGCATTACTCAAGAAGAAGAACAAAGTGGGAGACCTCACACCACCTAATTTTAGAACCTATTATGCTGCCACAGTAGTCACAATAGCCTGGTACTGGTACAACAACAGATACATAGACCAGTGGAACAGAATTGAGAATCCAGACATAAACTCATCCACTTATGAGCAGCTGATATTTGACAAAGGCCCAAAGTCCATTAAATGGATAAAAGACAGCCTAGCAAATGGTGCTGGCATAACTGGATAGCCATCTGTAAAAAAATGAAACAAGTTCCATACCTCACACTATGTGCAAAAACTAACTCAAAATAGATCAAAGACCTAAATATAAAATCTAAAACCATAAAGATCATGGAAGAAAAAATAGGGACAATGCTAGAAGCCCTAATACATGGCATAAACAGAATACAAACCATAAGTAACAAAGCACAAACACCAAAAGAGAAACTAGATAACTAGGCGCTCCTAAAAATCAAACACTTATGCTCATCAAAAGACTTCACCACAAGAATAAAAAGACAACTTACAGACTGGGAAAACATTTTTTGATATGACGAATCCAATCAGGGTCTAATCTCTAAAATTTACAAGATACTGCAAACCTCAACAACAAAAAGACAAATAACCCAATTAAAAAATGGGTAAATGAACAGGCACTTCACCAAAGAAGACACTTAGGAGCTAACTGATAAGTGAGGAAATGCTCGCCACTATTAGCCATTAGAGAAATGCAAATCAAAACCTCAGTGAGATACCATCTCAACCCAACAAGGCTAACATTAATCCAAAAAACACAAAATAATATACGCTGGAGAGGTTGTGGAGAGACTGGAACACTTATACACTGCTGGTGGGAATGTAAAATGGTACAACTACTTTGGAAATCAATTTGGCGATTCCTTAAAAAGCTAGAAATACAAGTACCATATGATCCAGCAGTCCCAATCCTTGGAATATATCCTAGAGAAAAAAGAGCCATCATACGAATAGATACATGCACACCCATGTTCATTGTAGCACTGTTCACAATAGAAAAAAGACAGAAACAACCTAGGTGTCCATCAACAGATGAATGGATAAAAAAAACTATAGTATATACACACAATAGAATACTATGCAACGATAAAGAACAATAATGAATCTGCAAAACACACAACTTGGATGAATCTGGAAGTCATTATGCTGAGTGAAATTAGTCAGTCACCAAAGGACAAATATTGGATGAGACCACTATTATAAGAACTCAAGAAAAGGTTTAAACACAGAAGAAAACATTCTTTGATGGTTACAAAGGTGTGGAGGGAGAGAGAGGGGAATTCTCTAACTAGATAGTAGACAAGAATTATCTTAGGTGAGGGGAAGGACAATACACACTATAGGGGAGGTCAGCACAACTGGACTAAACCAAAAGCTAAGAAGTTTCCTGAACACAACCAAACAGAGTAGCAGGGGCGGGGGTGTGGAGACCATGGTTTTGGTGAACATCTATGTCAACTGGCATAACAAAGTTTATTAAGAAAATGTTCTGCATCCTACTTTGGTGAGTAGCATCTGAGGTCTTAAAAGTTTGTGAGCGGCCATATAAGATGCATCAATTGGTCCCAGCCCGCCTGGAACAAAGGAGAAGGAAGAACACCAAAGATACATATTAGCCCAAGAGACAGAAAGGACCACATAAACCAGAGACTCCATCAGCCTCAGACCAGAAGAACTAGATGGTGCCTGGCTACCACCAATAACCACTCTGACAGGGAACACAACAGAGTCCCTAATGGAGCAGGAGAAAAGTGTGATGCAGAACTCATATTCATGTAAAAAGACCAGACTTAATGCTCTAACTGAGACAAGAGGAACCCTTGAAGGCATGGCCCCCGGACCCTCTGTTAACCCAGAACTAAAACCGCTCCTGAAGCCAAGTCTTCAGACAAAGATTAGACTGGAGTATAAAACATAAAATAATACTCATGAAGAGTGTACTTCTTAGTTCAAGGACATACACGAGAATAAATAGGCAGCTCCTGTTCAGAGGCGGGATGAGAAGGCAGAAAGAGATTGGAACTGGGTGAACGGACGCAGGAAACCTGAGGTGGAAAGGGAGAGCGTGCTGTCACATTTTAGGGATCGCAACTAGGGTCACATAACAATATGTGTATAAATTTTTGTATGAGAAATTAACTTGAGCTGTAAACTTTCACCTGAAGCACAATTTAAAAAAAAAAGTATTTTGGGCATCTAGTACTTGGAGCCCTGATGGCACAATGGTTAAAGAGCTTGGCTGTCAACCAAAAGGTCAGCAGTTCTAATCCACCAGTCACTCACCTGAAACCCTGTAGGACAGCTCTACTCTGTCCTACAGGGTTGCTATGAGTCAGAATCAACTGAACAGCAACAGGTTTCATTTTGTTTTAGTAGTTATTAGTTCAGCTCTTTTATTTTATAGATGCAGAAACTGAGAGAACACAAGTAACTTACCAAGGTAACAAAGAGTCATGGGATCAAATACCTTTAACTTCATCATGGAAAGACAAAAAATTCAGGATGGTACAGACTACAGTCAATTACTTTGCTTCAAATACTACCAATTAAAATTATAGTTTTAATTTCATGGTATGGAAAGTACCGCTTTCCACTGTTCTTGCATTCTCGTGGGTGTTATCCAAAAAACTAAACCTGTTGCTGTTCAGTTGATTTCAACTGATGGCAACCACATGTGTTACAGAACAGAACTGCTCCATAGGGTTTTTCTTGGCTGTAATATTTACTGAAGCAGATCGTCAGGAACCATTGGGTGGGTTTCAACTGCCAACCTTTTTAGATTACTAGCTGAAAGCAAACTGTTTCTCCCACCCAGTGACCTCCTTGGGCCTTATAACACAGGAAAAATACTAATTAGTTACTGATTACACAATTAGCCATTGCATATTTGACAGTTGTGGAGTGCCTACTATGGACAAGGTGTGAGGCTAAACTCTGAAAGATTGAAAGAGAAGTATGACTGATCTCTTGCTGACAAAGAGATTACATTGTGTGAGGGTCTCTGCCTTCATTCCTTCTGTGGAAAGAAAAGGGTAACAAAGTAATATATATTGAGCATAAAATACACGTTGGATCTGTTCGCATCTGTTCCTAATCCTCACAATGATCCTATAAAGTGAGTCTATTGTCCCATTCTCCAAGCTAAGATTCAGAGACTCATGGAAGGAGATAAGAAACTTGCCAAGAAAAGAGTTAGCATGTAGTAGAAATGAGATTTAAATGCAGGTCTGTTGATTGTCAAAACCTGAATTCCTCCACTCAACTCTGGGAACTCCCATCCCAGTCTATTGCAGACAGAGGAAACTTGAGAAGTTCTTTAGCAGAAACACATTCTCTTACTTTCTAACTACATGCAAACTATTAAAGTCTATGACTTTATCTATAAGAAAAACCTTTTTCTCCAGTTTTTCTAAAGTGTATGACTGCCTCAGGTGAGAAGAAGCAAATAGGTAGGTAGGTAGGAGGTAGGTAGGTAGATAGATAGATAGATAGATAGATAGATAGATAGGTGCCTTAGTAACCTAGTGCTGCTATAACAGAAATAACCACAAGTGGATGGCTTTAACAAAGAGGAATTTATTATCTCACAGTCCAGTAGGCTACAAGTCCAAATTCAGGGCATCAGCTCCAGGGGAAGGCTGTCTCTGCCGGCTCTGGAGGAAGATCCTTGTCATCAGTCTTCCCTTGGTCTGGGAGATTCTCTGTGCAGGAACCTCAGGTCCAAAGGACATGCTCTGCTCCCAGCACTGCTTTCTTCCTGGTATGAGGTCCCCATGTTTCTCTGCTCACTTCTCTCTTTTATATCTCAAAAGAGATTGGCTTAAGACACTATCTACACTATCTAATCTTGTAGACGCCATCAATATAACTGCTGCTAATCCATCTTACTACATCTTAGTGATAGAATATACAACACATAGGGAATCACATCAGGTGAGGAAATCGTAGACAATCATACAATACTGGGAATCAGGACCTAGCCAAGTTGACAGATACTTTTGGGGGACACAATTCAATTCATGACAATAGGATAGATAGATCTTAAACATCCATAGATTCTAGTTCTTGCCCTCTATTCCCTCAGTTAATGAACACTATTTTTCTTTCTCATTTCCCAGAAAAAAAAAAAGTAGACAAATCTCCTCTACACACTAATTGATTCTTTTTAGGACAATAGCTATTTTTTAAAACAGTTTCCTTAGATCTAGATAAAATTTCAAATATTAAACATATAATACTTAAAACTTTTTCATTTACAATCCCTATCCCCATCTGATGAACATCAACTCATTAGCAATACCTAAAAACAGTTCTGTATTATTGTTAGTCTATTAAATGCCAGAACAACCAAGATAAAAATGATAAAGATTAGACAGTTTATGTGACATTATATAGACCCTTCCATCTTACAAGTAAAAGATTTGTATTAAATTCAACTATTTTTAAATAAGTATGTCATCTTGGGTTGTACACAAGAACTTAGAAATGACAATTACTGAAAATTTCTAAAACTTTGGAAAACTGGAATCAGAATTTAAAAAAAAAATCTTGTTAGGTGTTAGCAGTAAAAGATGCTCTGGATTGCAATACAGAAACAAAAAAAACCCCAATAATCTCACACGTTCCTAACAGCCATGCGTATCTAGAAAACAAGTGTTAGAATTTGTACTTCTAGTGATCCAGACAGTTCACAAATTTGGAAAGATAATCAACGTTTGCTTTTTTACTTATTTACTTTCAGAATGACTAGAAGAGACATATATTCATTTATTGGGAGTTAATGCCGTAGACCTCACACTTTCTCTTCATAGTATCTCATTCTATCACCAGGTCTCAGAGAACTAGCCACTTAATCCTAGACACTCTCTGCAAAGAATGCTAGTACCTTCCAATCATACCAGAGCACAAAACATGACCGGAATAGAAATCTGATGTTGTTAGGTGCCATCGAGTCGGTTCCGGCTAGCAGCGACCCCATGTACAAGAGAACAAAACACTGCCTGGTCCTGCACCATCCTCACAATGGTTATTATGCTTGAGCCCATTGTTGCAGCTACTGTGTCAATCTATCTCATTAAGAGTTTTCCTCTTTTTCAATAACCCTCTACCTTACCAAGCATGATGTCCTTCTCCAGGGACTGGTCACTCCTGATAACAAGTCCAAAGTATAAGAGACGAAGTCTCGCCATCTTCGCTTCTAATGAACATTCTGGCTATACTTCTTCCAAGACAGATTTGTTTGTTCTTCTGGCAGTCTATGGTATATTCAATATCTGTTGGTAACACCATAATTCAGAGGCATCAATTCTTCTTTGGTATTCCTTATTCATTGTCCAGCTTTCATATGCATATGAGGAAATTGAAAACACCATGGTTTCGGTCAGGCCCACCTTAGTCCTTAAAGTGACATCTTAGTTTTTAACACTTTAAAAAGATCTTTTTCAGCAGATTTGCCCAGTGCAATGCTTTGTTTGATTTCTTGACTGCTGCTTCCAAGGGTGCTGATTGTGGATCCAAGTAAAATGAAATCCTTGACAACTTCAATCTTTTCTCTATTTATCATAATGTTGCTTATTGGTCCAGTTGTGAGGATTTTTGTTTTCTTTATGTTGAGGTGTAATCCATATTGAAGGCTGTGGTCTTTGATCTTCATCAGTAAGTGCTTCAAGTCCTCTTCACTTTCAGCAAGCAAGGTTGTGTCATCTGCATATCTCAGGTTGTTAATGAGTCTTCCTCCAATCCTGATGCAGCGTTCTTTTTCGTATAGTCCAGCTACTCATAGTATTTGCTCAGTATACAGATTGAATGAGTATGGTGAAAGGATACAATTCTAGCACACCTTTCCTGACTTTAAACCATGCAGTATCCTCTTCTTCTGTTCAAACGACTACCTCTTGGTCTATGTAAAGTTTCCTCATGAACACAATTAAGTGTTCTGTAATTCCTATTCTTTGCAATGTTATTCATAATTTGTTATTATCCACACAGTGGAATGACTTTGAATAGTCAATAAAACACAGGTAAACATCTTTCTGGTATTCTCTGCTTTCAGCCAGGATCCATCTGACATTAGCATTGATATCCATCTTTCCACATCCTCTTCTGAATCCGGCTTAAACTTCTGGCAGTTCCCTGTCAATGTACTACTGCAAATCTCTGTTGAATGATCTTCAGCACAATTTTACTTATGTGTGACATTAATGATATTGTTTGATAATTTTCACATCCTGTTGGATCACCTTTCTTTGGAATGTTACAGAAATGGATCTCTTAGTCATATGGCCAGGTAGCTGTCTTCCAAATTTCTTGGCATAGAGGAGTGAGCACTTCCAGAGCTGCATCCATTTGTTGAAACATCACAATTGGTATTAGGTCAATTCTTGGAGCCTTGTTTTTCACCAATGCCTTCAGTGCAGCTTGGATCTCTTTCTTCAGTACCACTGGCTCTTGATCATATGTTACCTGTTGAAATGGCTGGATGTCGACCAATTCTTTTTTGTAACCATGACTCTGTGTATTCTTTACATCTTCTTTTGATGCTTCTTGAGTCATTTAGTATTTTCCCCATAGAATCCTTCAGTGTTGCAACTCAAGCCTTGAATTTCTTTAGTTCTTTCAGCTAGAGAAATGCAGAATGTGTCCTTCACTTTTGGTTTTCTTACTCCAGGTCTTTGCACATTTCGTTATGTACTTTACTTTGTCTTCTTGAGCTGCCCTTTGGAATCTTCTGTTCAGCTCTTTGACGTCGTCATTTCTTCCTTTTGCTTTAGCTTCTTGATGTTCAACAGCAAGTTTCAGAGTCTCTTCTGACATCCATTTTGGTCTTTTCTTTCTTTCCTGTCTTTTTAATGACCTCTGGCTTTCTTCATGTATGATGCCCTTGATGTCTTTCCACAACTTATCTGGTCTTTTGTATTTAGTGTCCATTGCATTAATTCTATTCTTGAGATGGTCTCTAAATTCAGGTGGGATATACTCAGGGTCTTACTTTGGCTCTCGTGGACTTGTTCTAATTTTCTTCAACTTCAACTTGAACTTGCATATAAGCAATTGATGGTATATTCCACAGCTGTCCCCTCATCATTTTCTGATTGATAAACTTTGTCTGATATAGTGCCAGAAGATGAGCCCCTCACGCTAGAAGACACTCAAAAGACGACTGGGGAAGAGCTGCATCCTCAAAGTAAAGTCAGCCTTCAAGACATGGATGGACTTAAGCTTTCAAGACTTTCATTTGCTGATGTGGCATGACTCAAAATGAGAATAAACAGCTGCAAATATCCATTAATAACAGGAACATACAATGTACAAAGTATGAATCTAGGAAAACTAGAAATTGTCAGAAATAAAATGGGACACATAAACATCGATATCCTAGGCATTAGTGAGCTGAAATAGACTGGTATTGGTCATTTGAATCAAACAGTCACATGGTCTACTATGCTGGGAATGACAGATTGAAGAGGAATGGAGTCCCGTTCACAGTCAAAAAGTACAATTCAAGATCTATCCTGAAGTACAACACCGTCAGTGATAGAATAATATCCATAGGCCTGGAAGGAAGACCAGTTAATACAACTATTATTCAAATTTATGCATCAACCATTATGGCCAAAGATAAAGAAACTGAAGATTTTTACCAACTTCTGCAGTCTGAAATTGATCAAACATGCAATCAAGATGCACTGATAATTACTGGTGATTAGAATGTTAAATTTGGAAACAAAGAAATATTGGTCGTTGGAAAATATGGCCTTGGTGATAGAAACTATGCTGGAGATGACATGATAGAATTTTGCAAGGTCAATGACTTCTTCGTTGAAAATACCTTTTTTTGCCAACACAAATGGCAATGATACACGTGGACCTTACCAAATGGAATACACAGGAAACAAATCAACTACATCCATGGAAAGAGAGGATGGAAAAAGAAATCTAACAGAGATTAAATATTTCATTTACAGAATATAAATTCTGGCCCAAATGGCTATAGCTAATATCACATTTCTTAATAAAGAACTTTTCTGACATTTGCATTTTCACCAAAGTAGCATTCTTCTTCAAATATAAAAGTAAATTCAATTACTTTGAATACATTTGTTGGGTGCTTGGAAGATGAGGGGTTTAACAACTCTTTATACGATGAATCAACCAAATACAATATTTTTGGTAATGCCTGAAGGAAGTTGGAGCCCTGGTGGCACAGTGGTTAAGCATTCAGCTGCTAACCAAAAACAGGCTGGCAGTTCAAAACCACCAGTGGCTCCTTGGAAACCCTATGGGGCAGTTCTACACTGTCCTATAGGGTCACTATGAGTCAGAAGGGGCTTGACGAAAACAGGGTTTAAAGGAAGCTATTGATAGTCTGATACTGTGTGAGCTGTTGTTTGTAGGCTTTTTTCTTTTTTTTCTTCAGTCTTTGAAAGCTTGAGCTATGACTAAAACTACATTGGAGAAAACCAGGTGTACATCACAGGAAATCATAGCAGGGTCCCAGTTACTTTCTGAGCACTTTGTTATTTGCTGTCATATCCCTACAGCAGGCACATTGTAACAATTTATTCTAATGCGAAAAAAGTTGGCTAGCAATGGTGTTAGCAATGTTTTCTTCTTTGCCTTATCATTTCTGATTGTTGTTTCGTGGAATTATATTTTCCTTACATAAATTTCAAGTCTGGAATCACCCTATCAGGGTTGATATTTACCAATAATTCATGTCAGAGAATACCAGAAGTCTTTCTTTAGCTATAGCTTAAAAAGCTAAGACATCTCTAGAAAAAATAAAAACACAGTCTATAATTAGCTAATATTTAGAGCTTAATGGCCTCTGACTATCCCAGACATTCCTTTAGACAAAAAAAGTATGTCTCAAATTGTGCATTGAGGAAGGCTTCTCAGAGCTCCCTTTAGAAACCTGTCCTATCTGTAGACATTTAGAGTGACATATTTACAGAATCCTGCACCCTCTGCCATAGCTGGGAAATACACTTGATCCAAAATTACACAGTGCATTGGCTTAGCAGTGACACGTTACATTCCTTCTTTCAAGATTTAGAATTAAGAGACATAGTCTATAGTTAGCTAATATTTAGAGCTTAATATACAAAGCCACCACTCATCTGTCAGTTTGTTGTACTGTGGTGGCTTCTGTGATGCTGTGAAGAGTATATACCACCTGAATTAACAGACTATTTCAAGAACAGATTTGAAGCATTGAACACTAAAGACTGAAGACCAGAAGAGCTGTGGAATTAAATCAAGGACATCACGCATGAAGAAAGAAAAAAAAAACCAACAACCCGATGCCGTCAAGTCAATTCCAACTTATAGTGACCCTGTAGCAACCCTATAGAACACAGTAGAACTGCTCCATAGGGTTTCCAAGAAGTGGCTGGTGGATTTGAACTGCTGACCTTTTGGTTAGAACCCTGAGCTCTTAATCACTGTGCCACCAGGGATCCAAAGAAGGCAAAACGTAATTAAAAAGACAGAAAAGAAAGGAAAGACCAAAGTAGATGTCAGAAGAGATTCTGAAACTTGCTCTTGAACTTGGAGTAGTTAATGCAAAAGGAAGAAATGATGAAGTCATTTCAAAGAGCTACTCAAGAAGACAAAATAAAGTACTATAATGAAATGTTCACAGACCTGGAGTTAGAAAATAAAAAGGGAAGAACACACTCAGCATTTCTCAAGCTGAAAGAACTGAAGAAAAAAATTCAAGCTGTGATTTGCAATGTTAAAGGATTCTATGGGCAAAAAATTAATGACATAGGAAGGGTCAAAAGAAGATGGAAGGAATATACAGAATCACTGTACAAAACAGAATTGGCCAACATTCAGACACTTCAGGAGGTAGCATGTGATCAAGAACTGATGGTGCTGAAAGAAGATGCCCAAGCTGCACTGAAGGCGCTGGTGAAAAACAAGGCTCCAAGAATAGACAGAATACCAATTGAAATGTTTCAACAAAAGGATGCAAGTTTGGAAGAGCTCACATGTCTACGCCAAGAAATTTGGAAGAGAGCTACCGGGCAACCAAATGGAAGCAATTCATATTTGTGGCCATTCCAAAGAAAGGTGATCCAAAGGAATGCAGAAATTATCAAACGATATCATTAATATCAAATGCAAGTAACATTCTGCTGAAGATCGTTCAAAAGTGGCTGCAGTCGTACATAGATAGGAAACCGCTAGTAATTCAAGCCAGATTCAGAACAGGATGTGGAATGAGGGATATCATTGCTGATGTCAGAAGGATCTTGGCTGAAAGCAGAGAATAGCAGAAAGATGTTTACCTGTGTTTTATTGGCTATTCAAAGACATTCCACTGTGTGGATAACAAATTATGAATAACATTGCAAAGAATGGGAATTCCAGAACACTTGTGTTCATGAGGAACCTGTACATAAATCAGGAGGCAGTCATTCAAACAGAACAAGGGGATACTATGTGGTTAAAAATCAGGAGAGGGTTGTATCCGTTCACCATGCTTACTCAATCTGTATGCTGATCAAATAATGTGAGAAGCTGGACTACATGAAGAAGAATAGGGCATCAGGATTGAAGGGAGACTCGTTAACAACCTGAGACATGCAGATGATACAACCTTGCTTGCTGAAAGACAAGAGAACTTGAAGCGCTGACTGATGAAGACCAAAGACTACAGCCTTCAGTATGGATTACACCTCAACATAAATAAAACAAAAATCCTCACAACTGGACCAATAGGCAACATCATGATAAAGGGAGAAAAGATTGAATTTGTCAAGGATTTCATTTTACTTGGATCCACAATCAACACCAACAGAAGCAGCAGTCAAGAAATCAAATGACGTATTGCATTGGGCAAATCTGCTGCAAAAGACCTCTTTTAAATGTTAAAAAGCAAAGACGTCACCTTGAGGACTAAGGTGCGCCTGACCCAAGCAATGTTATTTTCAATCACCTAGTATTCATTGTGAATGCTGAACAATAAATAAGGAAGACCAAAGAAGAATTGATGCCTTTGAATCATGGTGTTGTTAAAAAATATTGAACATTCCATGGACTTCCAGAAAAAGGAACAAATCTATCTTGGAAGTAGTACAGCCAGAATGCTCCTTAGAAGAGAGGATAGTGAGACTTCATCTCATTTACTTTGTTCATGTTATCAGTGGGGACCAGTCCCTGGAAAAGTACATCCTGCTTGGTAAACCAGAGGATCAGCAAGAAAGAGGAAGACTCTCAATGAGATGGAAGGTCACAGTGGCTACAACAATGGGCTCAAACATAGCAATGATTGTGTGGATGGCTCAGGACCTGGCAATGTTTCATTCTATTGTGCACAGGGTCACTATAAGTTGAAACCTAACAACAACATGATACGAAGCAAAATCATTGCTGAAACTGCCATAATCAGGCATATGGAATGCAAGTAAATTGAAGAAGCAAATAAACAAGATAGAAGATGGAAGAGAGGGAAGAAAAGATCAGAAGTCCTGAAAGACACTGCAAGCCCTGAATGATTGAGAAAGCCACCTTGGTTCTTGACTTTTCAACTCAGAGTCCAGTTTACTTTATTCCTTTCCATGAGTGTTTGATAAATCTAACCTCTTGTATTCTTTAATAAACCTATTCTTTAAGCTTGCTTGAGAGCTTTAGCTGTAACATTAAAACCTAATAATTCCAGGTAAATAACTTTTTTCACAAATTAGAAAAGTAGTTTGTCTCTGAGTACCTGATTTTGTCACCTTTTATTTCCACCTCTTACTCTAGAAATTATGCATCGTAGATTGTTTTCATATTCTTAGGTATAGAACAACATATCACCACATACAAAATCATTTCTATGTGTTTAAGCCTGCTAAAATCCTGGTCCAAACCATTATTTTGTTGATAAGCCAAATCTAAATTTTAAAGTTCATTTATGAACAAATAAATAGAATTTATGGCATACAGAAATTAATGTAGGAGCTATTATAGAGTTGCTTTAAAATGTGTTTTTTTTTTTAATGTATCAATTTCACAATTTGAATCCAGGTTCTCTGAAATGTTTAAATGAACCTTGGCAACCTGGGAAAATTTGGAATACACAACAACTCTTGCTCAGTGTTTTAGGAGATTGCTAAAGATCAAGCTATGTGTCTAAGGATTGCTATCACTATACTGCATCCTGTTTCATCAAATTTGCTGCTTGTCACCCAGGAGAAGCCGTCTAACTCAGTTCGGTATTTTTGGCCAAGTTCTTTTACTTCTCTGTGTCTGAGTGTTCACATCAATAAAATGGTAATAATAACAGTATAAACACCATGGGGTTGTTATGAGAGTTGAATACATACATTGCATTTAGAACGCTGGCTGGAATATATTAAGCACTCAACAAATATTAATTACACTTCTTGCTAGAAGAAACAATACGTGCTGCAACATGCCTGGAAAGAGAATTTATTTTTGTACCAGCTTTGTTGTTGTTGTTAGGTGCTGTCGAGTTGGTTCCGACACATAGTGACTTGATGTGCAACAGAACAAAACACTGCCAGGTCCTGCGCCATTCTCACAATTGTTATGTTTGAGCCCATTGTTACAGCTACTGTGTCAATTCATCTCATTGAGGGTCTTCCTCTTTTCACTGATCCTCTAATTTACCAAGCATAATGTCCTTCTCCAGGGACTCATCCCTCCAGATAACACGTCCAAAGTATGTAAGACAAAGTCTGGCCACCCTAGCTTCTAAGGAGCTTTTGGGCTGTACTTCATCTAAGACAGATTTGTTTGTTCTTTTGGCAGTCCATGGTATATTCAGTATTCTTCACCAACACCGTAACACAAAGATGTCAATTCTCCTTAGATCTTCCTTATTCATTGCCCAAATTCACGTGCATATGAGGTGATTGAAAACACCATGGCTTGGGTCAGTCACACCTTAGTCCTTGAGTGACATCTTTACTTTTTAACACTTTAAAGAGGTTATTTGCAGCAAATGTGCCCAATGCAATTCATCAGGTGATTTCTTGTCTGTTGCTTCCATGGATGTTGATTGTAGATCCAAGTAAAATGAAATCATTTACAGCTTCAGTCTTTTCTCCGTTTATCATGATGTTGCTTATTGGTCCAGTTGTGAGGATTTTTGTTTTCTTTATGTCGAGGTATAATCCATACAGAAGTCTATAGTCTATGATCTTCATCAGTAAGTGCTTAAAGTCCTCTTCTCTTTCAGCAAGCAAGGTTGTGTCATCTGCATAACTGGTTGTTAATGAGTCTTCCTCCAATCCTGATGCTGTGTTCTTCTTCATATAGTCCAGCTTCTCGGATTATTTGCTCAGCAGACAAGTTGAATAAGTACGGTGAAAGGATACAACCCTGACACACACCTTTCCTGACTTTAAACCACTTATCCTCTTGTTCTGTTTGAATGACTGCCTCCTGATCTATGTACAGGTTCCTCATGAACACAAGCGTTCTGGAATTCCCATTCTTTGCAATGTTATCCATAATTTGTTATGATCCACACAGTGGAATGTCTTTGAATAGTCAATAAAACACAGGTAAACATCTTTCCGGTATTCTTGGCTTTCAGCCAAGATCCATCTGACATCAGCAATGATATCCCTCGTTCCACGTCCTCTTCTGAATCTGGCTTGAATTTCTGGCAGTTCCTTCTCCATATATTGCTGCAACAACTTTTGAATGATCTTCAGAATTTTACTTGCATGTGATATTTATGATATTGTTTGATAATTTCTGCATTCCGTTGGATAACCTTTCTTTGGAATGGGCACAAATACGAATCTATTCCATTTGGTTGCCCAGGTAGCTGTCTTCCAAATTTCTTGGCATAGACGAGTAAGTTACACTTCCATCCATTTGTTGAAACATCTCAATTGGTATTCCGTCACTTGCTGGACCTTGTTTTTCACCAATGTCTTCCATGCAGCTTGGGGTTTTTCCTTTAATTCCATCGGTTCTTGATCATATGCTGCCTCCTGAAATGATTAAACATTGACCAATTCTTTTTGGTACAGTGACTCTCTGTACTCCTTCCATCTTCTTTTGATGCTTCCCACGTCGTTCAGTATTTTGCCCATAGAATCCTTCACTATTGCAACTCAAGGCTTGAATTTTTTTTTCAGTCCTTTCAGCTTGAGAAATGCAGAATGTGTTCTTCCCTTTTGGTTTTCTAACTCCAGGTCTTCGCACATGTCATTATAATACTTTGTCCTCTCGAGCTGCCCTTTGAAATCATCTGTTCAGCTCTTTGACTTCATCATTTCTTCCTTTTGCTTTAGCCACTTTATATTCAAGAGCAATTTTCAGAGTCTCTTCTGACACCCATTTTGTCTTCTCTTTCTTTCCTGTCTTTTTAATGACCTTTTGTTTTCTTCATGTACGATATCCTTGATGTCATTCCACAACTCATCTGGTCTTAGGTCTTAGTATTCAATGCGTCAAATCCATTCTTGAGATGGTCTCTAAATTCAGGTGGGATATACTCAAGGTTGTACTTTGGCTCTCCTGGACTTGTTCTAATTTCCTTCAGCTTCAACTTGAACTTGCATATGAGCAGTTGATGGTCTATTCCATAGTCGGCCCCTGGCCTAGTTCTAACAAATGATATTGAGCTTTTCCATTGTATTTTTCCACAGATGTGGTCAATTTTATCCCTGGGTATTCCATCTGGTAGGGTCGTTATGTATAGCTGCTCTTTATGTTGTTGAAAAAGGTAACTGCAATGAAGAAGTTGTTGGTCTTGCCAAATTCTATCATGAGATCTCTGGCATCATTTCTAGCATCAAAATCATATTTTCCAACTGTCTATCTTTCTTTATTTCCAACTTTTTCACAGTCCAACCTCCAGTAATTTTCAATGCATCCTGATTGCATATTCGATCAATTTCAGACTGCAAAGTTGGTAAAAATCTTCAATTTCTTTATCTTTGGCCTTAGTGGTTGGTGTGTAAATTTGAATAATAGTAGTACTAACTTGTCTTACTTGTAGGCATATGGATATTATCCTATCACTGACAGCATGGTACTTCAGGATAGATCTAGAAATGTTCTTTTTGATGATGAATGTGACACCAACCTTTTTCAATTTGTCATTCCCTGCATAGTAGACCATATGATTGTCTGATTCCAAATGGCCAATACAAATCCATTTCAGCTCACTAATGCCTGAGATATTGATATTTATGTGTTCCATTTCATTTTTAATGATTCGCGATTTTCCTAGATTTATATTTTGTACATTCCACATTCCAATTATTAATGGATGTTTGCAGCTGTTTCTTCTCATTTTAAGTCATGCCACATCAGCAAATGAAGATCCTGAAACTTGACTCCATCCATGTCATTAAGGTTGACTCTACTTTAAGGAGGTAGCTCTTCTCCAGTCGTATTTTGAGTGCATTCCAACATGAGGGGCTCATCTTCCAGCACTGTATCAGACAAAGTTCTCCTGCTATTCATAAGGTTTTCACTGACTAATTCTTTTCAGAAGTAGACCTCCAGGTCGTTCTTCCTAGTCTGCCTTAGTCTGGAAGCTCCACTGAAACCTGTCCACCATGGGTGACCCTGCTGGCACTTGAATACCGGTGGCGTCACTTACAGTATCACGCAACACAAAAGCCCCCACAGAACGACAAATGTACAGATGTGGGGGGGGTTCCAGCTTTTCTGAGGTATAATTCACCTACCATACAATTCACCCACCGTACAATTCACCCATTTAAAATGTACAATTTATGCTTTTTTAGTATAGTCATAGAGTTGTGCAACTATCACTACAATCAATTTTAGAACATTTTTAGAAACCCAGCACCCTTTAATTATCACTCCCAATCAGATTTCCATCACCCCACAGCCCTAAGGAACCATTAGTATACATTCTGTCTCTATATATTTGCCTATTCTGAACATAAATCATGATGAATAGGTTAAGAAATGCATAAAGAAAAATTAGGCTTTCTGCTCAATATAACATTTATCTCATTGGTGACTCTATAAATAGTGAACCTAACTGGATTTCTTGGAATTCTTAAATTAGAGCATGTGTTCGCTCACCTCTTTTTTCCTGAGAATCCTTTCTCTCAACATGGAGAGAGCAGAACCAGGGACTTGGAAAGATACCTAGTGTGCTGTGCTTAGCATGCAATTGACTGTTTGACCTGTGTCACACATATTGCCGATAATGTGACGATCAGGTCCTTAGTTTGTTTAAGGTCAACTTGCTCCTTTGTGCACAGTGCAATAAAGATGTGAAGGTGTCTTTTCTAAGAAAAATGTTCAGGAAACTCAGAAACTGAGATCAACTATAAAATGAATTTTATGAATGGTTTTCTGGAAAACTCATAACATCAGTCCAAATGTGACATTTGTATTGTTCCTATTCCAAGTCTGTGCAGATGGGCAATTCACTATGCAAGTAATTTTCATGGCTAAGATAACAAACCATCATGTTTGCCTTGACAAACTACCTTGCGCATTAAGTCTTAATCAGTCATATTTCATAGAAAGTTTCAAGTACAGCAATATTACTTACAGTGCACAGAATAGAAAATCTAGAAATAATACTCTCTGATTCTTCTTAAGATGGCTTCGTTGGTGTCTTTAACCTCTCAAATTCACAGGCAGGATCAGGACTCAGCTCTTCCATGATCCTAAAGCTATATTTACACCATTTCCCCGTACGAGTGAGATATCAGCATCAGGATTCCCTGAAAGTATTTATTTCTTTAGATATTTTCTAAGCAGATAATGAATAGCTAAATATGACATATAAAGTTAAACTGCAGTCAACAAATATCCTAGCATTCAGTAAAAGAAAGGAATGGTGTAGGCAATGGAATTCAGGAGATTTCTTAATGTATTCTTCGCTAACTGACAAAATCTAAATGTGTATATGGCATACTTTTCTGTCTTTTTGTTGCTTCGCGTATTTCCACAGTTAATGTGCAAGGCTTAAAGCTCTATGTTTGCATAGCAATTTTGCAGCCTATGCTGTCTGCTGCTTGAGACAACAAATTACAGTTCTTTTCACTAAATTCCTCAAGTTTGCCTGACAAAACCCACCACAAGATGCATGGTTTTCAGTTTTATTCAGCTGCAATGGTGGCTTCTATAATAAGATAGAACTATTTTCCAGTCACTTGTACTATTTGCTTCTTGATATAAAATATGAATCATATACTATGAGAGAGAATATGTAGATAGGTCTACACTTTGTTTTATAGATCTTTCTACACTACATGGTGCATTGTTTATAATATCATCAGAAAACATTATTAACAGAATTTGAACAAATACTAAAATAATCATGGGAATATTGTGCCTACCAATTATTTAGGTTTGCTCTTGATAATGTGTTACATGAAAATACGTAAAGAAATATAAAACTTCATCCCTTGGCACAAAACACTTTCTGTGCTTAACTCTAATGAGCTCTGGTGGCGCAACGGTTAAGTATTTTGCCGCTAACCATAACATCGGTCGTTCGAACCCACTAGCAGCTCCATGGCAGAAAAGACCTGGTAATCTTCTCCTGTAAAGATTACAGCCTAAGAAATGTCTGTCCTACAGGATCAGTATTAGGTTGTTATGAGTTGGAATTGACTTCAAGGCACACAACAACAGCAATAAGCTTCACTCTAAATATAGAAAGGGGTCACAGACACATGCACACAATAAAATGAATTGTGTTGTCTATGATTTTGTCATTCTGTTCATGTCAAATACTGCAGGCATTGATTATATGATAAATTAGACACTGAGGATTTAAATAACTAATGTGATTAGGCTGACTTTTTGCTATTTATTTGTGGAGCATATCATCACCCTCATTATGAAAGTATTTTGGTTGAAATAATAATATTTTCACACCTAACCACTAAATTTTCTAAGATTTTAAAAGTGGACTGTCCAATTTCACCAGAGAGATAAAACATGGCCAAAAAAAAAAAAAAATCTATAGTAACAGAACGTTTCTACACCCTGTGAAAATAAAATTCTAGCTACTTCTTTTCAATGATAGTATCTTGTGCTTGACTGCCTTGAACAGATATGATGGGGTCAGTTCTTGCTATAACTGTCACTTCCTGGTCAAACAAAAGAAAACACTATTTATCTTAACCATCTGTGATGGACGCAATTCTAAATTGTTAGCATTATCCAATTTTATCACTAAACAATCCAGAGGGATAAGTGCTTGTCTCACCTTGCTCCTGTGAAAGATAGGAAATCCTGGTTTCACTTTCTTGACAAGGAAACAGATACTTGTTACCTTTGCTACTATCAACAAAATTTTGACATGGAACTGTAGTTAGTGTTTTGACCTGTAATGTCAACATACATTACAAGTAAACGTCCAAAATCCAGTCTCAAAAGAGGTATATTTGTCAGCTCTCATTGATACAACCACTTAGGACACACAGTATTATGCACCATTGTTGAGTCTATACCAGAATTTATCAACCTTGGCATTAGTAACATTTTGTTGTGAGGGGCTAGCCTATACATTGTAGGATGTTTAGCAGTATCCCTGATTACCTTTTTCAGATGCCCATTGATCATAGTGTCTATTTAATTTAGTATCAATATTATGTCAATTTCAATCTTTCTATGTCCTTGTTTTTTAAGTGTAACTATTGAATTAACATTTATTTAGATTTATAAATTGCTAAACATTTTATGACAATCTATATTTTTTAACTTGCAAGTTTAGTCCATTTATATTAATTATGATTACTGATCTATTTGGTCTTCTTTCCACTCTCTTAATTAATTATGAAGTTACATAGATTTTGAATGATTTGAACCATATTTATGTTTCCAATTAGCCCTGTCATTTTTCAAGAGCAATTTGGCAAAACATAGGCTTGTCATCATGTTACAGTAGAAATGCATACTCCTTATTCACAAATTAGAATGCTGTATCATGTTCCCTTCAGTAGTTTTAGCCATCCTGCATGCTTTTGTATTTGAATATTCACTTACAAATAAATTATTACTGGATTTTCATTCTATCCAGTTAATAAGTAAGTTGAATATGTTACATTTATTAAAATTATTGATATAATTGCACCTATTTTATATTTTTTGTTTATTATATGTTTTCACTACTTCTTCTTTTCTCTTTTTCTACCATGTTGGATTAATAATATATTCCATTGTGCCATTTTATCTCTCTTAAAGTTTGGAAGATACAAATGTATTTCTCCCCACAATTTTTAAAACTATACCCTTTGTTACAAATATTTGTATTAAAAACTTAATGTTATGTTCCCAGACACCATTTTAGCTCAGTAATGAAGTCACTCCTGAGGTTCACCCTTTAGCTAAAGATTAGACAGGCCCAAAAAACAACGAGACTAAAGGGGCACATCAGCCCAGGGGCAAGGACTAGAAGGCAGGAGGGGACAGGAAAGCTGGTAATAGGGATCTAAGGTCTAGAAGGAAGAGTTTTGACATGTTGTGGGGTTGTTAACCAATGTCATAAAACAATATGTGTACTAACTGTTTAATGAGAAGATTGTTTATTTCGTAAAACTTCATCTAAAGTACAATAAAAAAAACTTAATGTTATTTATTTTTTCTAACCTCTATTCAAAGATGACATGACTTTAGCAAGTTTTAACTACTATTGCATAATTTCCTATTCTCCCAATCTTGCTATTATTGTCTAACGTTTTAGTTTTACTTATTTTTATACACAGATAATTTTGCTACTTTTTAACATTCAATAGTCAATTAAATTTATCATCATTTTATATCAGTTAATCATTTTTTTACTCTCTTTTTTTATATACCATGCCTTCCCTCTGGGTTCCTTTTTCCTTCTTGAAAAGATGTTCTTTAATAATTCTTTCAGTGCTCGTCTATACATGACAAGCTCTCTTGGTCTTTGAAGCATCTAAAATATCTTTTTTATTTTTATTCTTATTGAATGCTAATTTTGAAGGGTACAAAATTCTATTCTCCAACAGTGCTTTCTAGCTATTTCTCTACTGTTTTCCAGTATATGTTGATGCTGATGAGAAGTCTGCTGATATCCTACTTTATTCTTTTATAGGAAGTGACTGTGGTAGGTTTTTAGATGGTCTTTTTGTGGTGTTTGCAGTTTTGCTCCAATGTAATGAGAATTAATTTATTATAATTGCTCTGTTACTGGCATGCACTTTTATCTGGAGACTCACATCTTTTTTCAGCTCTGGCAAATTTTCAACTCCTATCTCATTAGCTACAGCTTCTTTGCCATTTCTTCTATTTCCTCTTCCTGCAACTCTGATTGTCTCTATGTTGGAGGCTCCAATCCAGCCTCATACTTCTTCATTTTTGTGTGCAAGTATACACACACACATATGTATATAGCTTTATACCTAGGAGAATGCCACAGTACTACCTTCAAATTTACTATTTCTCTCTTGTATCAGTTGTGGTATAGAGTGTATAAGTTTAAGAAGTTTTAAATTTCCAAATATATATTTATATTCAATATCTCTATTTATTTTTGCTACTGATGTGTTTGTTTCATTTCTGAATTTTTGGTTCAGAAGTTCATGTCCTTTTTACAATTAATATTACTATTACAAGCATCTTTTTGAGAGTCCTGACCATACTTGTATTTAATCATCTTGCAAATTAAATCATAAAATTATTTGAATATAGAGTGAAACATTTTTCTAATTATTTACTTTTTTTTTTTTTTTTTGCTGTCTTCCGTAACGGTATTTTTTTTTTTTCATAAGATTTGTAAGCTTTGCTCATTCAGAGCTTATTTTATGACTCCCAAGACTGTGTCTCAGGGAATAGCAAATTCTTTGAGCCCCCTTTTGAGAGAGGACAATACCCCACAAGACTAACTCAAGCCATGTATTAGCTCTAGCTAGCTCCCTTTCTGTAATGGAAGCACTGAGTGTTTTAACTACATTCCCCACAGGTATTAACCTGCTAGCAGCCAACCCACATGTTCATTCTTGCTCACTTTTTAAATTTTTGTTCAATTTCTGCTCCTTGGGGAAGTCCAGATATAAATTTTTGTTTTCTCTTTTTATGCTTTATTTCTCATTGCTTTGCATTTGAACCAGAGAACATGTTGGTTCTATTCTCTTAGTTTTGTCTCTTCTCAGATAAATGATGTGACATTTTCTGTCTTGAACTGTATTCTAAGAAACTGACTCTTACAGACTCTGTTACCCAAGATCCTTGGATTTTGCCAAGGCAAGCACAAGGAGGAGATGAAAGAGCAAGCACAGAGAGAATTTGGGGTGTATCTTCCCTGCTCCCACCCTGCTCTCAATTGTATTTTTATCAAAGGCTACATCCTTCCATAACTAAAGGCACTATTGGCTCCTGTTCAGAGACCTAGATTCATAGTCTTCAGTTTTTACTTTTTCATCTTTCCCCGATAGACTTAGGAGTGATAATAGCCTCTTCTGCCTCAATTTCCTTAAGCAATTACTTCAATCTCTGCATTGAACTATCTATATTGGATTCTGCTTCCTGCCAGGACTAACATACAAAGGTAGTGATAACGCTTGCAAATAATATTCCGTCTCAACAGTAATCCCCTTGGTGTCACTCTTAACCATGTCTAAAGTGTGTTAACACATTACTGCTTTTGCGAACCCATGGAGACATATTTGTCAAATTCGCTCCTGCAATATTTTTTAGATATTTTAGCATTGGAGAGCATCAACATAGAGTCAAACCCATCTCTATAAGAACGGGGTCAGTAGTTCTGAGAACAAGGGTAAATTCAGTTAGAACTGGCCCTGTTTTACTAGATTTGGCTTCTTCAAATATATACCATGTGAAATCTCAAATACAACTCCAAAGCAGGTTCATTTGATCCACTGTCAAGCTGTTCTTCTATTAATTACTGCTGTTCTTTTGGTTAGTACGCTTTGAGAATCTGGGCATGCTCTAACTCAGCTTTACTTGGAGTAAAAGATTAGGAAATTAAGTGCTCAACAGACTCCATACGATCATTTCACCTTCTGAAGCATTCCAGGAGTTCCCCTAACAGAATCGAAGAGTGTCAACATTTACCTCATGAAACAAATGTTCTATTTCTTAAAGCATGCTATGTACTCTACTGTTTGACACATTCATCAGATTCCATAAGGACATTGACAGCAAACAAAATTATAATGGCATCTTGTCATTTCACACCCATAACAAAATCAGAAACTGGCAGTAGGACAAAAAGATCTTTCCTGGGATGTGTGGGTGGTGATCAGCATATCTAAAGATATCCTGGTTCCTGAGAGGTAACTCCTTGCTTATACACATACTCGCATGCACTCATATGACACATACACGTGCACACACATTGTTTTGAATATCTAATTGCTCATCTTTGGTTCATTCTTATGTCGGAGTTTCTGCATGGAAATAAATCTACTTAGGATTTGACATGAAAAATAAAAATTATGAGAAAAACAAGAGGCAGAATAGTTTTTCACCCAAGGGAAATATATATCTTACTTGCGCACAAGACTGTTCTTTTTCAAATACAACACCAGAGGAGAGAAAAATAGAGAAGAGAATATAAATTATATTCTAGTACAGGCTTTTGTTCAGTTCAATTCAGACAATTTATATTGACTCCATATCTATTTATATATGCTAACCTAGGTCATGAAAATTCAAAGACAAGTAAAGTCTAGTTCTACTATTAAGAAGTTTATAAATTGATGTACAACCATTAACTCTTAAGTTTAGTAATAGTACTTGAGAATCTCATACGTGAACTTTACCAATTCTAATTAGAAGCATCCTAGTCAGTTTCATATAAAAACTGAAAATGGTGAGGATCTTAATGTATGGAATAATTTCAGCAACAGAAAATGTCAGACTGATAATTGTTCAATGGCATTCTCGATATTTGTATAACTAAGGATATGGAAAGGTAACATTGCATCATGTGTGCAGGGAATGGGATATTGAGTAATTTATACTTCAGTGTAGCATAGTGATTAAGTGCAGGCACTCTGAATTTAGGCCGACATGGGTACCAATATTGGTGCTTCCAATTACTAAAAATGTAGTGTAAATTCTGCATCTTGATCACTACATCTAAAAAACAAAACTATAGTATTATCTAATTTGTAGGGAAAGTTTGAATATGGAGTCCCTGGGTGATACAAATGGTTAAGCATTCAACTACTAGCCAAAAGGTTAACTGTTTGAACTCATCCAGAGGAACTTCAGAAGATAGGCCTGGCAATCTATTTCCAAAAGGCCACATCCTTGAAAACCCTACAGAGCAGTTCTACTCTGACACAAATGGGGTCTCCATGAGTTGGAATCAACTCAGTGGCCACTGTTAATTCAGAACTGAGAAATCATACTGACTTGTTGTTAGGTGCCGTTGAGTAGGTTCTGATTCATAGTGACCCTATGTACAACAGGACGAAACACTGCCCGGTCCTGCGCCATTCTTACAATCATTGTTATGCTTAAGCCTGTTGTTGCAGCCCCTGTGTCAATCTATGCCATTGAAGGTCTCATTTTTGTTAACCATATACTTTACCAAGCATGATGTCCTTCCCCAGGGATTGGTCCCTCCTGATAACGTGTCTAAAGTATGTGAGATAAAATCCCGCCATCCTTGCTTTTAAGGAGCATTCTGGCTGTACTTCTTCCAAGACAGATTTGTTAGTTCTTCTGGCAGTCCATGGTATATTCAATATTCTTCCCCAACACCATATTGACTATAATTCCATAAATTGTCAGAGTTTCTGCCTGGAGAATTCAATATTAGTTTTGTTTGAGTAACTAAAATAAACCCTTAGTAGAACATTACACTTTGAACAATTTATATCATTTTCAATAGATGTCCTTATTTTTATTGATATGGTTGGTTTTATGTTGTTGTTTGGTTGGTTTTTATTAGAGGAAGTTACCAAAGACTTAACATGAGAACAGTAGAGTTTATCACATCTCTTCTATACAAGGTGTTATGACGAAATTAGGCACAGCTGTTTGATGTACCACTAATTTAAGTAACTGATGTTAGAAAAACTTCAAAGATTACCTTAGTGTAATAAAAAGTGAGCTGAAAAGTAACACATATAGAATACAAGATACTTTGTGCAAAGAAATAAAAGCTAACCAAAATCAAAATTTCTACTTTAAATATTCTCTCTGTGTTCTTAATAAATTCTATATCTTCATGGTCAAGCCTAATACAGCATGTGTATTCACATATGTGCTGGCAAAGATAGTCTGAAGTAAGATGATGTTTATTTTCATATTAACTTGATCTCTCAATTAATCACTGATTCTCCTTGCTGGGGAATGTATGTTCTCTGACCTCACAGGGAGAGTACCTCACATTCTTTGCACATTCACATTCTGTGACCCAGTTAGGTTAAAGCTAATTCCAGTATACATAAGCTTTGTACAGGAAATGAGTAATTTTGATTTCATCTCTTTACTGGGAATTAGTCAGATATTGGCAATGAGACACAGTATGTTATCAGGATTCAAAATGTACAAGATTTCTAAGTACAAGAAGAAACTTTTATAATAGAAGATCAGATCAAAATAAGCAAATTTCAGGTTAATATAATTTAGTTCCTCTCCATTCTTTACTACAAACTATTTGTCAAACAAAAATATTTCTATAAATACAACTATGCCTATAGAACACATCAGTCACTAGGTAATATAAAATGGGAGTAGAGTAGAAAATAAAATTACTCGAGTACTCACCTTATATTGTCAAATAACTTATTTTAAGCCTAAAATTTCCTTACTTATAGAAATGGCATATTTATATGGTAGTTAATAGTATGCCAAGTTTTGAATGTTCCTTATTAGCTGGGTGGCCTGGACAGTTCACTGAATGCCTTCTGAGTTTTTCATCTATGAAATGGGGATAATAATAACATTGATACAGGTTTTTAGGAGGATTAAATGAGATAATCCATGTAAGGCACTTAGAAGGTTGCCTTATACATAAACCAAAACCAAACCAAATCCATTGCCAAGTTGATTCCAACTCATAGCGACTTCATAAGACAGAGTAGGACTGTCTCATAGGGTTTCTAAGGCTATATAATCTTTATGCAAGCAGACTAACACATATTTCTCCATGGAGCAACTGGTGGGTTCGAACCACCAACCTTCTGGTTAGCAGCTGAGCTCTTTAACCACTGTGCCACCAGGATTCCTCACCTTATACATTGAAAATATTAAACAAATATTTGCTTTTATTTATGCTTTGTGTCTTTCCCAGCATACAGTGATACTGTTGGACCCTTTATGGGTCTGTGTTACATAGCTCTGACCCAGAATTTTTAATTGAAAAAATAATAACATCTAGTTGAAGGCAAAAGAAACCCATGTAAACATTGGTTACCATCAGATATGAACCTACAGTTTCATTTTCAAACATTCTACTTTTCAGCAGATGTCAAGGGGTTATTTCCTGCCACTGTAAACTATATAAGGTAGTATACTGGATATCTCATAGGTCATCTTCCCAGCCTTCTTTTTTTCTGGATCCTACCCATGTCTGAACACATCCACTTGATTACAGGAGTGATTCTTGGCTACAGCATGACCCAGTCCCCTAGTTTTAGTTTATCAAGCCAATGATCCAAGGATCAGCATCAATCTCTTTCAAGAAATTTGAAACTGGGGTCCAAAGAGATAATATCTCTCTAAGGGTCAGTGGCCTGCCTTGTAATACTTTAACTCATTAGCTGTACTTGGCCATGTTTTCCACTATGTGATCACAAGAAGTCAGGAAACTGGACAGAGAGGTGGGGGAGATGTACAAAGAGGAGCAAATGAGAGAGAGAGGAGAGTCTCCTTGTTCCTGGTTCCAGTTCATTCCTGAATCCCAACCACATTCCCATCTCACTGGCTTCCATGAAACACCCCCATGTCTTGTTTATGCTACCTGAAGTTAGTTTTTCTTGCTTAAAGCCAAAAAACAAATGTGGATAATATATAATTCAACAGAACTTGAAAATCTGTTGCCTTTTTATTCCAGTTTCATTCTGTATTGAGCAAAACATGAAGGTTATCATTCCAATGTAAATTTCCAGTAAAAATTCTCTTTTGGCAGAATACAGAGAACACTGGAGCAGAGCTACTTCAGTTCAGCTGGAAGGAAACTTAGGGATAGCTGATGTGATGAAAACTAAGCCTGGACTTATTTAATAAAAGAATGTTTATTCTAAGTTTGTAAATAGGCTGAACAATTAATCCTAGTTTGATGAGACATTCCTGGTTTCAGCATTCAAACTCCCACGTCCAGGGAACTCCCTCAGTCCTGGGAAAACTAGGACAATTGGCCATGCTACTTCTAAGATATGACTAAAACCAAGACACTTCATTAAAACATTATCCCTGAGGCACATTGCGGAAGCCAACATTGCGCTATAGACAGAAACACCATGCCGTCTCTCCCCAGCAAAGACCTGAAAAACTAAGTAAAACAGAGACAAACATCAATCCTGGAACCCTAAGCATCAAATGAAGAGAGAAAGAACTCAACCAAGCACCAACTGGAATAAGAAACTGATAGAAATTATAATTTTTTCAAGGATAATTTTTTGGCATTTTTATTTTTTTATTTAACTTTAGATGAAAGTTTACAGAACAAACTGGCTCCTCATTAAACAGTACACATATTGTTTTATGACATTGATTAATAACTCCATGACATGTCAATACTCTCCCTTCTTGCCCTTGGGTTCCCTAATACCAGCTTTCCTGTCCCCTCCTGCCTTCTCGTCCTTGTCCCTGGGCACCACCTAGTTGTACTGGACTCAGTCTGGTGGAGGCCATGGTAGATGTGGTCCATTCATTAGTCCTTTGGACTAATCTTTCCCTTGTGTCTTTAGTTTTCTTCATTTTCACTTGCTCTTGAAGGAGTGAGACCAGTGGAGTATCTTAGATGGCTGTTCACAGGCTTTTAAGACCCCAGACACTACTCACCAAAGTAGAATGTAGAGCATTTTCTTTATAAACGATGTTATGCCAATTGAGCTAGATGTTCCTTGAGACCATGGTCCCCACAGCCCTCAGGCCAGTAATTTGGTCCCTCAGGGAGTTTGGATTTGTCCATGGAGCTTCCATGACCTTACCCTGAACAAGTTGTTCTGGCTTCTCCAGTATTGTGTACTGTCTTACCATTCACCAAAGTTACCACTTATCTATTGTCTATTTAGTGTTTTCCACCCCTACCGCTCCCCTCCCTCGTAACCATCAAAGATCGTTTCTTTTTGTGTGTAAACCTCTTCATGAGTTTTTATAGTAGAAGTCTCATACAATATTTGTCCTTTTGAGATTGACTTATTTCACTTAGCATAATGCCCTCCAGATTCATCCATGTTGTGAGATGCAACTACCACGGCCTCCACCAGACTGAGTCCAGTACAACTAGATGGTGCCCAGCTACCATCACTGACTGCTCTGACTGGGATCACAATAGAAGGTCCTGGACAGAGCTGGAAAAAAATGTGGAACAAAATTCTAACTCAAAAAAAGACCAGATTTACTGGCCTGACAGAGACTAGAGATACCCCGAGAGTATGGTCCCTGGACACACTTTTAGCTCAGTAATGAAGTCACTCCTGAGATTCACCTTTGAGGAGCCAAAAATTAGACAGGCCTATAGGATAAAAAAGAGACGAAAGGGACACACCAGCCCAGGGGCAAGGACTAGAAAGCAGGAAAGGACAGGAAAGCTGGTATTAGGAAACCCAAGGGTGAGAAGGGAGAGTACTGACATGTCATGGGATTGTTAATCAATGTCATAAAACAATATGTGTACTGTTTAATGAGAAGCTAGTTTTCTCTGTAAACCTTCATCTAAAGTTAAATAAAAAAATAAAAATGCAAAAAAAAGATTATACTTGAAAAAAACTATAATTTCTATCTCTTCTATTCAATCTAGTGGCCCTGGTGGTGCAGTGGTCAATGAGCTCGGCTGCTCTTCAAAAGGTCAGCAGTTCAAATCCACCAGCCTTTCCACTGGAGAAAGATGTGGTAGTCTGCTTCTGCAAAGATTTACAGCCTTGGAAACCCTATGGGGCAGTTCCACTCTGTTGTATAGGGTTGCTGTGTGTCAGAATTATCTAGACGACAGTAGGTTTGGTTTTTGTTTTTGTTTCTCTTCAATCTAGTATATTAAATTAATTTAGAGAGGTTGCCTATCAATAGCTCTCTTATTTTGCACAAGCAGAAATTGAGGCTTACAGAGCTTAAAGTGATTTGTCTTAGATGAGGAAAGAACCCAGTACATTTGACTCTCAGTCAGTGTTTTTTTTTTTTTTAATTCTATTATAATATGTTGTTTAAAGAAAACAGTTCTCACATAATTAGCCCAGTGACCCTGAACAAATGACTTATTTTCTTTGAAAGAATTAGCCGATTTTTGGTAATCTCAAAACGTTTGCTTCATAATGCATCCACTTGTCATCAGATTTTATATCACATTGTGTTTAGTTACAACGTCTCTCTCCCTTATTAGCATGTAAAACTCTAGAGCAGTGACTTTCCAATGAGAGACACCTCCAGGGGACTTTTTTTTTTTTTTGGTTGAGAATATACACAGCAAAACATACATCAATTCAGCAGTTTCTACATGTACAATTTAGTGACTTTGATTACATTCTTCAAGTAGTGAAACCACTCTCACCCTCCTTTTCTGAGTTGTCCCTCCCTCATTAACATAAATTCACTGCCCCCTAAGGTTCTTATCTAATCTTTTGAGTTGCTGTTATCAACTTGATCCCATATAGATATTTCTTAAAAGAGCATAATGCTCAAGACAGATATTTTGCACTAGTTAAGCTAAACTATTGTTTGGTTTTAAGAAGACTTCAGGGGATACTTTTGGTTTAAGGTTTAAAGATTATCTCAGGGCAATAGTTTCAGGGGTTCATCCAACCTTCATGGCTCCAGGAATTCTAGAGTTCATGAGAATATGAAATTCTGTTTGGCATTTTCTCCATTTTGATCAGAATTATTCTACAGAATCTTTGATCAAAATGTTCAGTAATGGTAGCCAGGCACCATCCAGTTCCTCTGGTCTCATGGTAAAGGAGGTAGTTGTTCAAGGAGGCAATTAGCCACACATTTCATATCTCCATCTGTTCCTGACTCTCCTTCTTCCTCTGTTGCTTAAGGTGAATAGAGACCAATTGTTGTGCCTTGGATGGACGCTTGCAAGCTTTTAAGACCTCAGACACTATGCAATGAACTAGGAGGAAGAACAGAAGCACTAAACACATTATTAGGCCCATTAACTGGGATGTCTTATGAAACCATGACCCTAAACCTCCAAACCAAGAAACCAAATCTCATGAGGTGTTTGGTTGTCACAACAGGGAGAGTGCTACTGGCATCCAGTGAGTAGAGGACAGGAATGCTGCTAAACATCCTACAATGCAAAGAACAGCCTCTACAACAACAACAACAGAGTATTAGTCCAAAACATCAATAATAATGAGTTTAAGAAATCCTGATCCAGAAGTTTACAATTGAAAATCTCAAATCCCCAAAGCCTGCCAAAACTCATACTTGGCACATATCTTATCCTCAGTATATGCTTCTTAAATGAATTTCTTTGTTCAAAACACTTTTAATCTATTAAGGGTGGGGAATTTGGTGTGCAAAGCACTCTGGTTACAAAATACTTTCAGCCAATGCAGGTGTCAGAGCATAAGCTCCTACATCACACAACCTGGGGTCTAGTCTAGGCTCTACTAACATCATGTTACCTGAGGGGAGGAAAAAAGTTTCTTAAGCTCTCTTAGGCTATAGCTCTTCACTAGTAAAATGGATATAAGCAAAATACCTCATAGGATTTTTGAGAGGATTAAAAGTGATTGAACATGTAAATCACTGATTGCAGTGTCTGGCCCATGTCAGGCACTCAGCTAGTATAAGCTCCTATGCATTATCTCATTTGATCTGATGTTTACCACAACTCTGTGAGATAGGAAGGGTGTGGGTGCTACAATTCTAGCTTTTGCTATTGAGAAAAATAAAAGTTAGAAAGATGGAATTAATAGAAGCATTCTACTTAGAAAATAGCAAAGCCTCTACTTGAGCTCCAGTTCCTCTGACATCAGGTCCAGGACTTTTCCTTCACACTATACTTTCTTTTGTGAACAAGTATAGAAAACCTAAGGTATTTTTGTTGCGGTTGTTTGTTTGTTTGTTTGCTTTCACTTTTGAGAAAAATAAGATTTTAATAACAGCCCTGTCTAAATGATCCCAAAACATTAAAAAAAAGAAATGCACCTACGTATTTTATTTTTCAGATATCAGATGCCAGTATTTCTGGACAGCATAAGATTGACTGAATTTTCACTTTCTAATCTCTGCTGGGAATTATGAGGAAATAACTATTGTCACCTCAATTGCCAGCATTATCCAAAATGATTCACCATATGGCCATAAAACATTATCTGGGAACCAACAAATATGCTATTCAGAACAAACAAAATAAACAATGATACTATTTAAATCATTTAAAACTGCAATAGAAAACATATTTTTTGAATTTATTTAATATTAAACCATGACTTTAGTCCAGCTAAAATTTGTACAAATAGTGTTTGGAGGAGAATAACTGCTACAGGATTGAGTTTCCATTCTCAGAACTCAAAAAAAAAAAAAAACCTCAGGTTTCAAAAATCATTTAGGAAAGGCAGAGAAAAATATATATAAATGACAGGAATCCATACATACTTTTGGTTTTGTAATTTGAATGAGTGGATGGGGAGAATCTGATTTATGAATTTATAAGACAATCAATAGAATTTATGCTGCCAATAAATTTATTTTTAACAGTTTTAATAGAATGTGTTTTAGGCCTACATATAACCTATACCATCTATAGAAGTGATGATATAAATCTTTTCAGAAAAAAAGAAAAAACAAAATAGATGTGTGCCAATATACAGGACATAGAAAAGCAAGTCTTTCATTGCTTCCTCCCTATCAGAACCTGGGTGGCACAAGCTGTTTGCAATTGGATGCTAACCAAAAGGTTGGCAGTTAAAACTCATCCAGCAACTCCATGGAAGAAAGGACTGGCAATCTGCTTCTGTACAGAGTACAGCCAAGAAAACTCTATGAAACAGTTCCAATCCTGTAATACATGAGGTTCCCATGAGTCTGGAGCAACTCCATGGTAGTTAACGATAAAAATACCAGAAATAGTTTGTAAACATGTTACACATACAAACTTACAAATAAAGCTTTACATACATTATTTAGTTATGAAATTAGAGTGGTCATAAATATTATGTTAGATAAAAACTTTGCTTTTATTTTGGAATAAATTTATTGGCATGATATAAGTTCTCATGTACTCTTCTTTTTTCTTAATTATGTCTTTTAACACAAATAAAGCATGCCCTCTGCATTTGTTTGTGGGCGGCGCCCTCCCTCCCCTTGAGGCACCCTCCAAAGTGCTGCCCATGACAATCCTCTTCCACATGTTGCTGTCAAAAAATAAATTAGCATAGCACACTTATGAAAATACCTGGGGGCGCAGGCGGAGCCACAAACAAATGCAGAAAGTGTGCATTATTTGCATAAAAATATGGTAACCATTTGCCACTATTTAGGTTTCAGAGAGTTACAACACCACCTGTTGCCAGGAGGGTGGGGCCACCGCTAAGGTGGGCAGAAGAACTGGGCCACTGTCCAAAGGGGCAGGGCCAACATTCTGGTGAAAAGTGGGGCTGACACCAAGGGCCATGGGGCTGCCACCCAGAATATGGAGGATGGGGCCTTTTTTGGTAAATCTTTGTTTTATTAGATTGGAAAAATTATTTCCTTTGCCCTTTTAATTTTATTTATAATGCTTTGACTCAACAGCAACTAATAACAACAACATAATGCTTTGACATAGATGGTTTGAATGATTTATTAAATCTGTCAATAATAGCAATAATCAAGCACTAACTGTTGTCAAACACTGAGAGAGTACTTGATATTTTTTATCTTGTTAAATTTCATGTCCTAGGCTGGGTTCTCTAGAGAAGCAAAACCAGTAAAGTGTATAAATATATATATATACAGAGAGAGATTATATCAAGGAAACAGCTCATGCGATTGTAGAGGCTAGAACGTCCCAAGTCCGTGAATCAGGGTAGAGGCTTCTCCCAAGTCATACAGCTGCAGAAGCTGGCAAGCCCAGAATCAGAAGGTCGGAGAGCAGGGCTCCCACTCACAGGCTGTGCAGATCGATGAATCCCAGGTTCGGCAGATAAGCTGACAGTTCAGGTCCCAAGAACGGGAGTTGAGACTACAGGAAGCAGCCACAGGATCCAGAGAGAGCAAAAAGCCAGAACATCTGCTTATATACAGATAACAGGCTACACCCCCAAGGAGACTCCCTTTCATCTGATTGGCTACTTACAGTATATTCAATCATGGAAGTGATTACATTAAAACACGGAAAATCGTGGGCCAGCCAAGTTGACACACAATATTAACCATCACATTTCACAACAGTCTTACTAAGCAGATACTATTATTATCCATTTTATGAATGGAGAAAATAAAGCATTTTAAAGAGGGTCATTTAACTTGCCTAAATTCACCCAACTAGACTAATGAACTTGACCATCATTTTATTATTCTGTATGTTTTCTGTCATCTCATGCTTAGAAAACATGTACTTGCCCCAAGATCATTATATCCTCTTTTATTTTCCTCTTCTCTTTTTTATATTTAAAATACGTAAAATTAAATTTAAAGCATTAATATATCTATAATTGTTTTTGATTCATGGTGGGAAGTAGGAATTAAGTGTAAGCCCCCCCAAACAACCCAAAAAATGATCTTCCCTCCTGTTAAACAGAGTATTCCTGCTCCTATCAAAGGTCAAGCCCCCATTTGTGTTCTACATCCCATCCCTCTTTATTTCCCTAAATTCCATTCCTGTATTTTATCTCTCTCTCCCTCATCCACAATTTCTCCATATTAAATCATACTGTGATGATTAAGGTTGTGTGTCATTTTGGCTGGGCCATGATTCTCAGTGGTTTCGCAGTTATGATGTAGTGTGGCAGTCGTATGATGTTGTGATAACTTCCATGATGAGATTTGATACAATGCGATCACCTACATGATGGGATCTGCTATGAGTAGCCAATTAGTTGAAAGGGAGTTTCCTTGGACATGTGACCTGCATTGAACATAAATGGACATTCTGGTAAGGCTCAGGGGCTTTTGCTTGCTCTGGATCCTGCAGCTGGCTCCTGTTGGTCTGGCCTCCGATTCCTGGGACTTGAGCTAGCAGCTTACCTTTAGTCTTGCCTGCCGATTTTGGGATTCACCAATCTTCGCAGCCTGTGAGCAAGTGCCCCGCTGTCTGACCTGTCAGTCTTGGGTTTGCCAGTCCCTATGGCTACGTGAATTGGGAGGAAGCCTCCATCCTGACCCACAGACTTGGGATGTTCCAGCTTCTACAATCATGTGAGCCATTTCCTTGATAGAAATCTCTTTTTACATATATTTATATGCTTTACTGGTTTTGCTTCTCTATAGAACCCAGCTTAAGACATATACTCATCAAAATAAAAACATGTTCTAATACCTTATTTCTGAATCAACAATTTTTCCTGATCAATTAGATAATGCTCATTTGTATCAAACATAATATAGTATTACCTCATCCACCCCAAAATTTATTTTGACCAGATATCCTCTTCCTCCTAAGTTTCCATTTTTGTGCTACCTTTCACACTTAAACTTAACAAAATAGTTATTGATATTATTCAGCTCCTTTTTCTCAATTTCCTTTTATTCTTTAACTCATCATTTGCCCCCCTTGACACAAAAAATATGCTTATACAGGCCATGAATGACTTTCAAGTGAAAGTCAAAAATGATGTCAAGTATAACGTCCATAATGTCCATTTCTTCATGGTCAGTTTTCTTTAATTTTCAGCAGCATTTGCAACAGTTGCCCACATGTTCCTTTTTGTAATGTTTCTTTCCTTCTTGTTTTAAGACACCAGACTCTCTTGATTTAACACCTGTTTCACTGGTCACTCTTTCTGGACCTCACTACCTTTCTTCTAAGTGTTAGACTATTTCACAGCTTGAGTCTGACTCATCTTCTCCTTTCTCTCTCTCCCTTTCTTTCTTTCTCTCCTTCAGTCTCCCATGCTTTTAAATATTTCCTCTATGTAGATATTTACCAACTTAATATCTCCAACCTCAACTTCTTCACTCATCTTTGGACTTAAATATTAACTGTTTATGAAATATCATTCCTTGGATGTCAAATAGGTATCTCAAACTTCACATGTCTCAACATGAAATTTCCTCACATTCCTGTTGCTCTCATGTCTTCCCCATCTCAGTTTGTAATCCCAGCAGTCATCTAATTACTCAAAAGAAAATCCTAGGAACATCTTAAATTCATCACCTATCCTCCATCCCCATGTCCAATACATCAGCTATTTATTTCTAATCTTTTAGAAAACTTGGAATAGAGGGAAACATCCTCATCTTGATAGAGACATCTACAAAAAACACGTAATTATACCATGCTTAATGATATAAGACTGACAGGACTGACTGGAAACAAGGTAGGGATAAACACTCTCACCTCTGACATTCAATAAGGAGCCCTGGTGGAGCAGTGGTTAAGAGCTCAAGCTGCTAACCAAAAAGTTGGCAGTTCAAATCCACCAGCCGCTCCTTGGAAACCCTATGGGGCAGTCCTACTCTGTCGTATAGGGTAGCTATAAGTTGGAATCAACTCGACTGCAACAGCTTTGGTTTGGAGGTTTCAATAAGGCAAGAACAAGAAAGTATACACATCAGAGAGGAAGAAATATAACTGTCTCAATTTGCAGATGACAACATTGTCTACGTAGAAAATGCCAAAGATTCTACAAAAAATTCCTAGAACTGATAAGTAAGTTCAGCAAAGTTATAGCATACAAGATCAACACGCAAAACTTTACAACACTTCATTATATGAGCAAAACTGGATACTGGAAAAAAATAGGATATCATTTACAATACTTCCAAGAAATAAAATACTTATATAAACCTAAGAAAACTTGTATATGATCTATAGACTAAAAACTACGAAACACTGATGAAATGAATCAAGTAAGACAAATAAATGGAGAGATATTTGCCTCTCTTGGATTAGGGGAATCAACATAGTAAAAAGACGAATTCTTCCCAGATTGATCAGTATGTTTACTGCAATTCCTGTCAAAATCCTAGCAGAATTTTTTACAGATAGAGACAAGCTTGTTGCAAAATTTATACGAAAAGTCAAAGGCATTTGGAATAAGCAGAGTAAAGTTAGAGAAATTACACTACCTGATTTTAAGACTTCAGTAGTTAAGACTGCTTAGTATTGGCAGAGAGATAGACCAATAGATCAATAGAACAGAATAGACTCCATAAACAGAACTACACAAATATGGCCATTTGATTTTTGATATAGAGGAAAGAGCACTTCAATGAAGAAAGAATACTTTGTTCAACAAATTGACACTCACATGCAAAAAAAAAAAAAATGAACCTGAAGCTTGACCTCATGCCTTATACGAAATTATAATTCAAAGTACATAACAGACTTTTTAAATGTAAAATATAAAATGAAAAACTTATAAAAAAGCATAAGAAAATATCTTTATGATCTGTGATCAGGCAAATAGGTCTTATACATGACACCAAAGGCATGATCCATAAAAGAAAAAAATGATATATTCATCAAAATTAAAAAGTTTTGCTTCATGAAAGGCATTGCTAAAGAATGAAAATAAAAGCTACAGACTGAGAGACTGTATTTTCAAATAACATATCCATCAACAGACTCATATTAAAACTACGTAAAAAACTGTCAACACTCAAAACAATCTAATTAAAAAATGGGCAAAGGACTTGAATAGACACTTCATCAAACAGGTTATACAGATGGCAAACAAGCACATGGGAAGTTATTCAACTGTGTCTTAGTTATCCAGTGCTGCTATAACAGAAAAGCCACAAGTGGATGGATTTAACAAAGAGAAATTTATTCTCTCAGTCAAATAGGCTAGAAGTCCAAATTCAGGGCACCAGCTCCAGGGGAAGGCTTTCTCTCTGTGACAGCTCTGGGGAAATGTCCTTGTCATCAATCTTCCCCTGGTCTAGGAGCTTCTCAGTGCAGGGACCCCGGTCCAAAGGACATGCTCTGCTCCTGGAGCTGCTTTCTTGGTGGTATGAAGTCCCCATGTCTCTCTTTTATATCTCAAAACTAATTGGCTTTAGACAAAGCCTAATCTTTTAGACTGAGTCCTGCCTCATTAACATAACTGCCACTATTCCACCTCATTAACATCATAGAGATAGGATTTACAACACCTAGGAAAATTACATCAGATGACAAAATGGTGGACAATCACTTAATAGTAGGAATCATGGACTAGCCAAGTTGACAGATATTTTGGGGGGACACAATTCAATGCACAACAATTAGCTATTAGAGAAACGATAATTAAAACTAGTGTATGATAAAGAAAACCAAAGACACAAGGGAAAGATTAGTCCAAAGGACTAATGGACCACAATTACCACAACCTCCACCAGACTGAGCCCATAACAACTAGATGGTGCCTGGCAACCACCACTGACTGCCCTGATGGAGATCACAATACAGGTTCCCAGACAGCAGGAAAAAAATGTAGAACAAAATTCAAATTCACACACACAAAAAAAAGATCAGACTTGCTAGTCTGACGGAGACTGGAGAAACCCTTTTAACTCAGCACTGAAGTCACTCTGAGATTCACCCTTCAGCCAAAGGTTGGACAGGTCTACAGGGTAAACAATAACACACTTGAGGAAATGTGCTTTGTAGTTCAACCATGTATATGAGACTAAATGGGCACACCAGCCCAAAAGTAAAGCCAAGAAGGCAGGAAGGGACAGGAAAACTGGGCAAATGGAAACATGGAATCCAGGGTGGAGAAGAGGAGAGTGTTGACACATCACAGGGTTGGCAACCAATGTCACAAAACAATTTATGTTTTAATTGTTTAATGAGAAACTAATTTCCTCTGTAAATTTTCATTTAAAACACAATTTTAAAAAAAACCACTATACGTTACCATTATAGACATATTAGAATGGCTTAGGTAAACCATACTGATGTGGATACAGAACAACTGAAACTCTCAGACATTGCTGGTAGGAATAGAGAATGGTAAAGCCCACCTACAAAATTATTTGGCCATGTTTCACAAAATTAAACAACCTTTTCCAGATGACTGTTTTGGAGTATTTAGACTAGAAAATGGAAACTTACGTTCACAAAAACTCTGTATATGCAACTCTTCAGACAGGGATTGGGCTGGACTGTGGGACATAAAGTGATACTCGTAAAGAATGTGCCTCTTAGACAAGTAGATATAGGAGACCAAAGGGGTGGCTTCTGTCCAGAGGTTAGAGGGGAAAGCAGAGAGAGTAAGGAGCTGGTTGAACGTTCATGGGGAATCAGGGGCGGAGGGGAGGAGTGTGCTGTCGCAGAATGGGGTGAGCTGTTGGGGTCTCATAACAATGTATGTTAACAAAAAAAAATTCTGTATGGGAGACTAACTTGAAATGTAAACTTCATTTAATTACATCAATTAAAAAAAAAAGGAACATGGATCAAAAAAAAAAATCTGTATATGGCTTTTTATAGCATCTGTATTCATAATCACCCAAAACTGGAAACATCCCAAATTTCCTAAATTTGGATGATAGGTGAATGGATAAACTGTGGTAAAACCATGCATGGGATACTATTCAGCAATAAAAAGGAACACAATATTGGTAAATCTCAAAGACATTATTCTGGATGAAATAAGGTATTCTCAGAAGGACACATTCGTGTATGATTACAATTTATATTACATTCTTGAAAAGACAAAACTATAGTGATGGGGTTTGGAGTGGAGGAAAAGAGATGAATAGCATGAGGGAGTTTTGGGGGATGGTGAAAGTGTGCTATGTCCTGACTGTGGTGATTACACATATCCATCTATGTTAAAATTCATAGAACTGTATACCAAAAAAAGTCAATTTTACTGTATAATATTTTTAATTAAATTAAAAAATATAAGTACTGGGTCTCATATCTTTAGGAATATGTATTTATCAAATAGTTATGTAACTGTTAAAAAGTGCCTCACAGGATTCTTATGAAGGTTATAAAATAGGTTTTAAGTTTCCTAAAAATATTACCTAGTCAATGATAGGTACAAACTTATCTAAAAATCTCTAGTTTCACTAAATGTTAGATTTATTTTCTTTTGCCTCAAACCATCTCTTAAACAGACCTTTTAGTAATACTTGTCTTTTTCCCTGGGAATGCTGAGTCTGCAACATCTGAACATTTTCTCAAGTCATTTAAGTCTCTTCTGTTTTACTTTCCTTGAATTTCATAATGCAGAAAGACCATTGTTACCCTGGGTATATTAGCTAGCATTGTACAAGATCCCAGGCAAGTTTTATTTATATAATATCTGATTGTTGATAAAAACTTCCTCAACCTTTTAACCAAATATAACCTCAATTACAAAGCCAATAGAAGGTTCCTGGAAATTTTAAATGAGAACATGCCTATTTCATAAAAAGAGATTGATTCTTTGAGTATTATTATTAAAGGTCAATGCCACAGCTGTGCATTTGATGAGCAGCTGTGTGAACCACCAAGAACAATGAACTGTCTGATTGGCAGTGGACCCGGCCGTGCCAGCAGTCAGGAGGAACGGGTTTTGAATGCATTTAGAACCAATAGGTACTGGGTCCTGCTGTGAACACCCTAACTATTGGACAGTTTGAAGTAAATGGACTAAGGAAAGTGCAATTTAATAATAACATAGAGATCCTCTGAAGACTTGGGTTGGAATGTGGCAAGAAGGACTGAGAATGTTCTCTAGAGGTAACGGATACAGTCTCCTCAAAAACATTAAATGAATTTAAAGCTTTTAGTTTTGAAAATATCAAAGAAGAATGTTTGTGACAGCATTTATTGAAATGTGGAAAAATTCACACAATCTCACTTTCTATGGCAAGATGACACTTAAATCCTATCTACTTAGGTCTAGAATTTATCTCAGATTTTTACGAGCATAGGGTGACATGGTAAAAATTTCTCCTTCCAGGAGGATGCTTGGAAAATAGAGGAACATATGACGTGTTGCTCGAGTAAAACAAGTGAGTCAGCGGCCTACAACTGCATGTGTGTTCTTCTGGATTTTTAATAAGTTGTTTTTTATTTCGTTAACTGTTGTTTGCAAGACCACCATACATAGATGATAATGATGATAGCTAGATAGATAGAACACAGATACATAGATGATGGTAGATAGATGGATGATAGATATTTTATACATATATATATATATATAATTTTAGCATCATTCCTCACATATGTAATACCAAATATAGAAGAAAAAAAAACTCTTGGTGGCATGTTTTACAGTTTTAAATGACCATTCTTTTTTCTTGTCTTAACTACATACAGTTTCACTTGCTATTGTGTTCAACTCAGTTCTACCACCATCACCTTCCTGCCTTCTCTTTATCCCTAAATAGTCACAATTTTGTACAGAGCAGATTGATTATGAATGTGGAAAATGTTCCTTAAAGCTGGCCAGCCATGCCAGATAGGTTCTTAAAAGCCAGATATGTTCTTAAAAGCTGATAGATTCTATGGACAATATAAATGAATGTGTAGCAGCCGGAGTCTTCACCCCCAAACACCCAGCAGTAGTAGTGTGGGAACATTATATGGGATAGTCTTTGCTTGAAACTTCTAGATATGGCATGAAAAATATTTAAAATATATTTATGTATGTAAGATATATATTAGTCTTTATCACAGAAGGTAGAGAACGCAGACAACCCTTCTTTATGGAAATATTTCTTGCACCAAAACATTGATTCTTTTCTTTTTTCATTGCCCTTTTGGTCTGTTAAGTATTAAAGCTTTATCAATCCAATTCCTGTTGTTTCTTATCTAAGTAGGACCCAAATATCTCTGGACCTTCTTTCTGTCACAGTATTTCATTCCATTAAATAGAAGTACATATCTGACTGCAGAAGCGAGCATTTAAATTAATGTTTTATTTTTCTTAAAAACCTAAAGTCATTTAGAAGGAAGTGTTACACAACATATTACAAAGCCAAATACATTTAAAAATATAATTTTGGTCATCTCTAACCTTCTAAATTTCTCCTTCTCTCCCTTTTTGTAAATTTCTCCACCCGCCTCAACACACAGTCCACATCATCCATATAACATTTTATTCCTTAAGGTCATTTAAAGAATGAGTAAGAGGATAAACCTTCCTTCTGCAACTCCAACTACCTACTCACTTGGTCAAAATGAAAGGATGTTACTGTTAACCATAATCTTTCTAAGGCAAAAAGTAAGGATTATACCTCTTCATAACTCAATATTTTCATCTATAAAGGAGAAATATTATTTTAATCACTTGGTGACTTTTTATCATTTTTTTCTCTGGCCTTCTAAGTGGAGTGCCCATAGATTTATTCTGGCTTCTCTAAATTTTCTTACCGTTCATGTTGACTTATTCTCCTTTAAGCCATGTGATTTTATACTTAAGAAATGTCCAATAATTCGATTGTGTAGCACACTATGTGCATTTAGGTATTTAAGTAATGTTATAGTAATCATTGATCAGATTTTTTTCTACTACCTATATTGCTGGCCTGTTTGATTTTTTTATCCTTTATGTTATAGTGATTCACACTTTTATTATTTCCATAGAAATGGATAATATGCTACATTATTCCTTCTGTCTCTTAAGTCTTTACATAAACATATAACCTAATATGCTGGCAAGTAAATCTTCCTTTTCAGCTTTATAGGAAATTATTCTAAATGTGACAGCTTCTGAACATCCTTCATTGTGAAGATTTAAGGAGGAGAAGGCAATATTTGCATGTAGAGATCTCAGAGACATGGGGTATCAAAATCTGTGCAGGACACAGACTACGACTGTGCCTGCTGGGGCTAAATTGGATGAGAAGAGGAGTCAACTTTTAAGATGGCCGATCATTATGACAAAAGGGTTGACTTTTATCTTTTATTCTTTTGAGAAGAGGAATAAGCTGGAATCCTGGTCCCCTTATCCTAAATGATTACATAACATGCAGTTTTCAATGGTAATAGAGAATGTGGATGAAGAAATTCTTAGAAAATCCTGGACCTCATTTTAGGCATAATTTAAATGTCAATGATAAGAAATGTTTAATCTACTTTTACTAAAGTCTTTTTTTTTGAAACATTAATTCTGTTTTATGCCCCCAAAAAAGAAAAGGGAATATAAAACTCCCTGGAGAATAACTTTAGGAAATGCTGGGTTCAACAGAGTTTAAAACAGTTTCTTTATTACAGGACAGTGAGAAACCTTTAATACTCTAGTGTGCACTGCAAATTTCTAAAAAGGAGATATAATATGCAGCATTTCTCAAAGGCTTTGGATTAAAGAACTTTTCTTTTTTCAAGGCGATACTTAAAGAAATATAAATAGATATTTTATAGATCATACTTGGAAAATGCTACTCAAATCAGAACTGGTAATAGATAGCAGATATATATGGTTGCGTTAAATCTTCTTTATAGTCCCTGATAAACCTGTCAAAAGAGAACAAAATGCCCTAGGGGCAAGTAAACATATGGGAGAGGAAATCAAAAGTCTTGGATAATTAGCCTGCAAATACTTCAGAGTGAACTAATAATTGGCCTCCAGATTGTTCTGGAAATATGCTATTGACTGGAAATGTAAATCATAACATGCCGCTACCAAACACCTTCTGAAAGGTAAACTGCTGCATTTCCTAAGGAATAATACTTCCTTTTCTCTCTCCAGAGCCAAGGGTACTCTCCACCAGAATCCAGTCTGCTAGTGGCTGGGAAAAAGTCCAGCAGAGCCATGGGTGAGCACTTCCCCACTCAAAGCAAATGATCACATTGATTAGTAGCTGCTCTGTAGGAACTGGGAGGCAGATGCCCTGTTCTAATTACAGTTTTAGCACCTTCCACTCCACATTTCCCTGCTGCTGAGGGTGCTGTGAAGTCTCTGCAGATGCTTATCATTATCAGCTAAATTCCATGTTGAATATAAAGTAGTATTATTACCTCACAGGAACTCAAAGTACAGACTAAATGCACATGGTGCAGTCCCAGACTTCACCTGAGTAATACAAAAAAGAATATATATTATTCACTTCTTTACACAGAGAAATTGAGCAAACAATGTGGTCGCCTCATAACTCTATCTCAGGCTGCATCAGGAAAAGAGCAAGGGACATACTTGTGCAGATCATTCTTGCCATGATAATACAATAATCACCAGAAAACAGAGGGACCAATGGAAGAGCAGAGGGTCTATGGCCAGGGAAGCAGAGAAAGCCATTTCGTTTCATGTGGAAAACTCTCTCAGTGGGCTTCCACTGAATCCCTTAACCAGCTTTCTCTACTTCCCTGCCCATAGCTCCTCATTCTCTTTCATCAGTTCTTCCTCTTTCACCTCTTGCTCATGCTCATGTTTTTATTATTATTATTATTTTTTCCTTAAGTCAATTACTCTTTTCCTTAGAAGAATCTCTTTTGGACTCTAATCCACTCCCATGGCTCAGCCATCACCTCTAATTGGACAACTAACAAAGTTATGCCTAAATCCCTGGATTCTCTCATAAACTACAAATTCGTATTTTTATCTTCCTAATAACATCTTCACATGAGTAATTAATTGGTTGCTCAAACTAATGCATCAAAAGGAAACATTTCCACCCACTCTACTAAGCACATCTATCTTTAAAAAATAAATTATGTATTTGCATTGGGCTAAAGATTATAAAATAGACCATTTATTCTTTCAAAAAAAAATAAATCAATAAATCCCAGGCCTCCCAGAGCTTATATTCTACTGGACTGTAACACAAAATAAGCAAGTTAAATATACTATGTGAGAATGTAATAAGGTTATGGGGAAAAATAAAACAGGTAAAAAGGCTCTGAGGCAGACATATGTGTGATGCGTTTTACAAATAGCAAAGAATTCAAATGTGACTGAAGCAGAATAAACTAGAAAGAGAAAAAATGAGGTCAAATAAATTGTGGGGCTAGATCATGAGAGACACTGGTTCTCAATCCAGGCTATACCCTTTATAATTATCTGAAAAATATATTTTTAAAATACCAAAGCCTAGAACCCACACATACTTGTTAAATTAGAATCTCTGAGTGTGAGACCCAGGTACTGCCAGCTTTTAAAAACTCCCCAGCTGATTTTAATATGCAGCCTGTGTTGACAACCACTGGAATTTGGGCTTCTTGACTACTGTAATGACTTAGGATTCTACAGTGAGCTAAAAATAATATTTTTATCAGAGAAATAGCATAATCCTATTTACATCTTAAAAGGATAACTCTGGCTGGTATATGAAAAATAAAGTGTGAGGTGGGGGTGACAAGAGCACAAGTAGAGAGACCACTTGTGGAATCTGGCAATGATTAAAGTGAAAGAAGATAGTGGCATAAACTAGGCTGGTTTCAGTGAAGGTAGTCAGATTCAGAATATATTTGGAATGTAGAGTCAACAGAATTTGTTAATGCATAATATGTGAGTGTGACAAAAAGAAAGAATTCAAGGATAACTCTCTAGCTTTTTCCTGAGAAGAATAACTGAAGTGGGGAAGAATGTGGAAGAAAGTTTAAATGTGAATATTGACAGGTCATTTTGAACCTAAATCTCTTATGTCTATCAGACATCCAGGACTCCAGGACAGACAAATGGATGTAAGATTCTAAACAAAGTTCAGGAAAAAGGCCTAGGATGGAGATATAAATTTGGGAGTCATCAGCAAATAGATGATTTTAAGGTCAAGAGACTGTAAGAGATCATCTAGAGAATGAGTGAAATGGAGAAGAAATGATGTTCAAAGTCTGACTACCACTGAAACTTTAGGGACATTAGTGTCCAATGAATAAGGAACAGAATCAGCAGACTAACAGGAGCCAAGAGAAAGAAGTGTTTCAAACAAATCAACTGTGTCCAATGCTACCTCTACATCAAGTAAGATACGGAATGAGAATTGGCTATTTGATTTAGCAGTGAAGGTATTATTGGTGGACTCAAGGGCAGTTTTAATAGAATGATGTGAGCAAAAAGACATATTAGAGTACGCTCAAGAGAGAACCCAAAAAGAAGAATTGGAAACAGACAGTGCAGACAACTTTTTGATGAGTTATGTAAAAAAGAGAAGTAAAGAAATGTGCTGGTAGCAGAAGAGGAAAGGGAACTTCAGGAAAGTGTTGCAGCATTATGATTAGTTTAGAGAGATTACAGCATGTCTTATGATAATACAAGCATCAGCTAGGACAATTGGTAGAGAGATATCTTTGTGTAGGAAACAAGGAATGTGATCTGATGCACAAAAGATGGGGATAAATTTAGCTAAGAACACCAACAATTCTTCCTCAGAAACAGGAATGAAGCGAGGGATAAGAAGTGAGGGGTAAGAAGACATAGTGGTAGTATTACATGTAAGTTATTTCTGATTGTATATCTAATGGCCGAAGACCAGAGGACTTGTGGAATGACATCAAAGACAGCATACATGAAGAAAGCAAGAGGTCATTAAAAAGACAGGGAAGAAAGAAAAGACCAAAATGGATATCAAGAGAGACTCTGAAACTTGCTCTTGAACCTAGAGTAGCTACAGTGAAAAGAAGAAATGAAGTAAAACGCCTAAACAGAAGATTTCAAAGGGTGGCTTGAGAAGACAAAGATAAGGAAATGTGCAAAGACCTGGAGTTAGAAAACAAAAAGGGAAGAACACTCTTGGCATCTCTCAAGCTAAAAGAACTGAAGAAAAAAATTCAAGCCTCAAGTTGCAGTATTGAAGGATTTTGCAAGGGAAATATTGAACGGTGCTTCCGCATCAAAAGAAAGTGGAAGGAATACACAGAGTCACTGTACCGAAAATAATTGGTGGACATTCAACCGTTTCAGGAGGTAGTATATGATCAAGAACTGATGGTACTGAAGTAAGAAGTCCAAGCTGCACTAAAAGGAATGGCAAAAAACAAGGCTCCAGGAATTGACGAAGTACTACTAATGGAGATGTTTCAACAAACAGATGTAGCGCTGGAGGTGCTCACTTGTTTATGTCAAGAAATTTAGAAGCCAGCTTCCTGACCAACTGACTGGAATAGATCCATATTTGTGCCCATTCCAAAGGAAGGTGATCCAACAGAATGTGGAAATTATCAAACAGTATCATTAATATCACATACAAGTAAAATTTTGCTGAAGATCATTCAAAAGCAGTTGCAGGAGTACATCAGCAGAGAACTGCCAGAAGTTCAAGCTAGATCCAGATGAGGTTGAGGAATGAGGGGTATCATTGCTGATGTCAGATGGATCTTGGGTGAAAGCAAAGAATGCCAGAAAGATATTTCCCTTTGTTTTATTGACTATGCAAGGGTGTTTGACTGTGTGGATCATAACAAATTATAGATAACATTGCAAAGAATGGGAATTCCAGAACACTTAATTGTGCTTATGAGGAACATGTACATAGACCAAGAAGCAGTCATTAGAACAGAACAAGGGGATACTGCTTGCCTGAAATCAGGAAAGGTGTGTGTCAGGGTTGTAGCCTTTCACCATACTTATTCAATCTGTATGCTGAGCAAAGAGTCTGAGAATCTGGACTATATGAAGAAGAACAGGGCATCAGGATTGGAGAAAGACTCATTATCAACCTGCAGTATGCAGATGACACAACCTTGCTAGCTGAAAGTGAAGAGAACTTGAAGCACTAAATGATGAAGATCAAAGACAACAGCCTTCAGTATGGATTACACCTCAACATAAGGAAAACAAAAATCCTCACAACTGGACCAATAAGCAAGATTGTAATAAATGGAGAGAATGTTGAAGTTGTCAAGGACTTCATTTTACTTGGATTCACAATCAATGCCCATGGAAGCAGCAGTCAAGAAATCAAAGGACACATTGCATTGGGCAAATCTGCTGCAAAAGATCTCTTTAAAGTGTTAAAAAGCAAAGATGTCACCTTAAGGACTAAGGTGCACCTGACCCAAGCCATGATGTTTTCAATCGCCTCATATGAATGTGAAAGCT
>NW_004444078.1:465099-511172 GCF_000243295.1 Trichechus manatus latirostris
AAAAAGCAAAGATGTCACCTTAAGGACTAAGGTGCACCTGACCCAAGCCATGATGTTTTCAATCGCCTCATATGAATGTGAAAGCTGGACAATAAACAAGTAAGATTGGAGAAGAATTGATGCCTTTGAATTATGGTGCTAGCAAAGAATATTGAGTATACCATGGACTTCCAGAAGAATGAACAAATCTGTCTTGGAAGAAAGACAGCCGGAATGCTCCTTAGAAGTGAGGATGGTGATACATTGTCTCAAATACTTTGGACATGTTATCAGGATGGTCCCGTCTGTCCCTGGAGAAGAACATCATGCTTGGTAAAGTAGAGGGTTAGTGAAAAAGAGGAAGGCCCTCAATGAGATGGATTGACACAGAGGCTGCAACAATGGACTCAAGCATAACAACAGTTGTGAAGATGGTGCAGGAACGAGCATGTTTCTTTCTGTTGTACAAAAGGTTGCTATGAGTTGGAAGTGACTCAATGGCACCTAACAACAACATACCACTGAATTTTGGTGCATTTTCTAAATTCCTTTCTCCCAGTATATACCTCTTAGGTGGAAAAAGTCTTCTCTAACAAAATGACTTCCAAATTTTTCTAGGTTATGTGGAGATATACATATACATATATATATATATATATAATTGTGACATCTTGCTTTTTTAATTGTGACATCTTGCTTTTTCAATGCTAAAGTAACTTATATCTGCCTCCACTTTCTAAGCCAGCCATATGTCTCAGAATTTAGTGATTTGCTGAATAATTTTCCTTCAAAAATAGATGATATATGATGGGAAATAACATCTTGTGTGAGCTTACTATAAGAAAATCATGAGTCAGATGTAATGAGTTTTTCTCTCCTGAACTAATATCCCTCACAAATGTTCTGACCGCTAGCTCTCAGCTTTCCAAAAAAGCTTTAATCAACTGATTCCAACTAACTTCAATTCAAGTTGAAGTAAATAAAAGATTTAGAAAAAGAACCATCCGTTTCTCTTTAGTATGTGTGATATTGATTACATAATCTCCAAAAGATCTACAAAAAATATCCAGGTGGGACTCTCCTTCATGTAGGAGAGCATTTCATTAGTTCATAGAAAAGCAGAATTTATTTAACTACTAAATATATGTACGTAGTCCATGGAGGATTGATATTTGATTCAGCTATGTAATGGCTAAAAATAAGACTTGGGTTAACTACTTTTTACACCATAAAACAACTCTTAGCAAATCCTGCAACTAAGGTTTTTCTTATCATTTTATTGTGAAGGAAAAATTTTGAATGCTTAATATAAGACCCTGTTATTCTTTTATGGTGTCGGATATTATGCAATCATATTGAAGAAATCCAGATACAGATATGGCTTCCATAATTTCCAGCACTCCACAGAATCAGGAATAGAAAAGGGGCACAATGAAGCTAATAAGGTGAATGTAGCTAAAATTTTAATTGACAAGAACAGTGTAAACAGTAGAATATGTAAAAATCATATTCTAATGAATCATTAGAATATGGTCTCCATGCAGGCGAGAACTTTGATTTATTTTAGCAACTCTATTCCCAATACCTGAATAATACCTGTCCCATGGTTGAATATGTATTTGTTGAGTGCATGTTAAATAATGAACTTACATACATTAGTCCATGTTTAGTATTTAGTTATGACACATATGAAAAAATTTGAAAAAATAGGATTGTTGATTGAGAAAGCTTTATTTCTTTACCCACTTGTTTTTATTTAGGTAGGCATTGTTTTTGGCTGCATATCTTTCAATCCCTGTTCTCTCTGGACTTCCCAGGGGTTCTCTGAGCTGCCCAATATTTTTTTTCTGCTTAAGTTTGTCAGAGACGATTTCTGTTGTTGAAAACGAAGAATCCTGACAGATAGAGGATCCCTGGGCTCCTCGGAGCACAGAGGAGGTTTTATCCCAGGGACACGGTCTAGACATAACAGCTGGGGCCCCTGCCTCCTCTTTATTGGAACTTTCTACCCTTAGGGCAGAGGAAAGGATTCTGGGAGAGAATCAGAATGAATTGTGAATCTGATGTTAATAATACTTTGTACTTTCCGTGCAACTTTTGTTCCCCACAGAGCTCAAAATGTTTTACAAACCCAGCATTTTGTTCTGTGGCTATTATTCCCAAGGATATTACACTTCAGAAGAATATGTTATTTCTAGAAAAATTGCCAATGAATTGTTACATGTGAAAAGAAACTGAAGAAAATCTTGCTTCTGACCCATAGCTAAAAGAACATTCTTTTGCTACCTTGATGATATTAATAATCATGAGGGTGAGATTTTAATATTACTTGTATGTATTATAGGAGAAAAAGCTCTAGAATCAGTCCTTTGGTGATTTCAAATACTTGGACCTTCAGATGAGGATCCAAGTCAGGCTAATTTTTACTGTATTCTCTATTGTTTTCAAGGGCACTGTTTTGACATTCTTAATTATTAGTAAGGACTATTTCAATTTTTATTTCCATCAAATAACAATATTATAATGCACAATAAAAATTTCCTCTCTTTCATGTCTATTGCCTTAAAACATATATAGTTTTTACGTAAAACAAAATAGAAAAAAAATCACATTTAAGAGCTGCAGAATTTGATCAATTTAGGCAACTAAACTAGAAAATGTATTTTGGCTTCCCCTCCCCCTGTATAGTTTCCAAAGCCCCACTTTCCATTTGTATGGGTAGTCAATTATAGTGGCTGAAAGTAACTAACAAATTACAGATCAAATGATTTCTATGGTAGGTAGCCTCCAAGATGGTCTCCAATGCCTCCTGATATTCAAACCCTTGTTTAGGTCTCCTCCCACACTGTCCTAGGGATGTGATCAATAACACATGTTATAAGTAATGGTATTCCACTTCTGGAATTGGTTATGAAAGACTATAGCTTTCAACTTACGCTCTCTTTCTCTCACCTCTCACTCATGTAAGCTGCTCTGTGAAGAAGCCTACATAGTGAGGGACTGCAGCCTCTGGCCAACAGCCAGCAAGGAATTTAGGCATTGAGGTCTGCCAACAACCACAAGATTAGGCTTAGAAACAGATTCTCTAGTTAGCCCCAAATGAGTCTTGAGATGACTGCAGCTCCAGTTCACAGCCTTACTCTAACTTTGACCCTGAATCAGAACTACCCAGCTAAACCAAGCTGCTCTTCCTGGACCCCTGACCCTAAGAAACTGTGTGAGATAATATATTTGTTGGTTTCAACTCCTAAAATTTTGGAGTAATTTGTTACAAAGCAATAGATAGCTAATTCAACTTCCATAGTGCAAATCTGTAGAAAAGTTTTGTTGTGAAAATAAATAAATAATAGTTTTCCAGGTATGAATTTGGTTTGCACATGGTACATCAAATAAAGATGTAGATTTAGTGATAGCCCCCAATGATCAGTGCCTTCATCATGAATTTCATTTACAAATTCACTTTTAGCTATAAGTAATATTAACAAAAATTAAGTAAAAGAATAATGAAGATGGCTTTGCACATAATTTAAACAAACAAGACTCCTCATGCATTCATGTATTTTCAATTTATTGGTCATTTATATATGCATAGTCTTTCTATGTTAAATTACCCTCAAAATTAGTTTTCTGACATTTTATGCTTATAAGCAAAGGCATTGGATATAAAAGGAATTTCTCAGAGCAATCTGACTGATATTATATCTAAATCTTCAGAGCCCTTAATTCTATTGGCTGGTGTATGGGACAAATATAATTTGCCCCATATAAATGCCTACTATGGGAAGATACTGTTCTAGGCACAGGAAACAAAACAATAGTGAACAAAACAGCAATAAATATCTCTGCCTCAAGGAATTTACGTTCTGGTAATTTCTACCACGTATTCAGGACAGATGAGCAACAAAGTCTTCAGGCAATGTCAGGAAGATCATTGCCCCATATGGCTTCATGTAACTTTATAGGAAAAACTATTTATTTATATTTTTTTGAGGTTTGACTTCCTAACTAATGGCATTCATTAGTTCTAGTACTTTTCTCTAAGTGACACACCATGCATCTGCACTCTTTATTATATGACTGCCCTTCAGATATCTGAAGGATAGTTACTGTATTTCCTTATGGTCTTTTCCCTTTTTTTTTTTTTAACCAGGCTAAAACTTCAGTAATTTGTACATATTTTTGAAAATCTAAATATTTAACATTAAAAAAAAATCTAGGTATTTAGATTTTCAAAAATACATATAAAAGTTACATTAGACTAAACTGGTATAGTAGTTTATAGTAGTTATATTAGTATTTTTTATGTTTGTGCATTTTTGCTTTATGCTAAACTGATGTATCATATTGCATTATTAAGTTGTTCCCCTAGTACACATTAATATAGCATGAGCTATACTTTCATATTATCTGCATTTTAATGTAATACATGCTTCCAAAGATATTCTGTCTTGGCTTTGCTTTGGTGGGTATAAGGTTAAAGTGGACTTCTTGAGATGCTGCTTTGTGATGCAGCTGTTTGGAAATCTAGTACAGATGACTCAATGCAGTGAGGACTCATTCCACCTGCTGTGGTGGCCAACTTGTGAATATACAGGATCAGTAAAACACTACCCATTTGTATGCCTTGTCAAACATAATACATTGCACCTTGAAGATAGAAAAAGATATTCAGAATATACAATAAAAAAATGAAGAGTATCAGCGAGAGGTCAACAGAATGCCAGGAAGGAAAAAGATGCTTGTGTTTAAAAGCATATTTATCATTTTGAAAGGGGTACCTGTTTTTGATGGCTGAATTCTTTGATGAGGAGGTAGAACCTTGAGCATTTGGAAAGCATTGTCAGGAAAAAAGAAAAGTGATCAGTTTTCTTCAAAATGCAAAGTAACTCCGAGTGCATCATCTTGGAGCTTTCCATTGTCTGTCAGTGACTCACACTATATCCAAATGTAGCTTTGCATTTTCTCTAAAATTGAGAAGACAGTCTATGACTCATTGACAGACAATGGCAAACTCTCCTCAAGCTAGCAGGGGGCAGGAGAAACAAACATCTGAGAACTAAGTTGTAAAGAACTGATTTAAGAGTTAAAATGTTGCTGTCCACCTCCATATGTACTCTCTTCAATACCAAAATGTTTATTTATTCTTCTTTAGACAAAGAAAAAAAAGTTATATTGTGCCACAATGGAAATAACAGAGCAGCCTTTTAAACCATGTATTGCCCATTTAATATATTTCATTATCACAAAGTTGAAATACACTGAATTGTTGCTGTTGTTGTTTTTAATGCAAGCAACTTATAGTATTACTTTTTTAAAAATATAGAGATTAAATAGAGGATTGGCAGAGAACCACAGTATAGTAGGCATATGGCCATATTAATATACTACTCTATAATGAAATGAAGTTTTAATTTTAACTAAATCTTAAATATATAGTCTCTGTTATGCAGTCCTCTTTAAGTTTATACTTACATGTTAGTGTTCATCTTAAATATGTTGCTATCATCTCATCTCAATTGAAACTAAAAACTAGCCATGAGCTCTTATTTCTAACTGTATCTTTTCAGAAGCATGATAGATACATTTTGCACTCTAAAGCACCTTAACAATAGTCCCATTTTTCTTTAACTTAATAATAGTTATCTTTCTATTTAAAAATTTGTTAATAAAGTCAAATATTTAATGCCATTCTTTGGTAAATAAACTGTTTCAATTTTTGAAATTTTCAATTTTATCACACCAGCTAGTCAAGAGTTTTTAATGAATACCTACATTTAATATCACATCATGTTTACTGCTTTTAAAATAATTTCCACCACAGGCTAAGCAGAAGGAAATAGTGCATAAATATTCCTAACATTCTATGTCTCCAGAATAGATTACTTCAAAAAACTTGCTCATTCTAACACTTTTCTATAGAAAGACAATTGTTGTGTGTGATCTGTTGTCTGGAATTACTCTGCAATCATAAAGTCTTAAAGTTGTGGTGATGGTCTTGGTAAACTCCAAGTCCAGCTTCATGTCAACACAGCTAATTCTTCTAAGAATGCCTAAAACACCAACATTTACTTGCTGCATGAGCACTTCTATTTTTTACATTAAAAAAAAATTGATTTAACATCAACTATGTTCCAGACACTTCTTACTGCAGTTATCAAAATTAATACTGTATGCACTTGGTCCCCAGTGAGCTCCCTCTCTCCTTGGAAAGATGGAACAATAAGAAACTAACTACCTAACAGTATAATATGTATCACAATGGAAACAAGTCAATAGAAGTAGTCAGGTAGTCCTTGGAAAGACAAGAAAGACCTAATAGAAGAAATGATACTTGAGCTAGATGCCAAAGAATTAATCATGAAAAATAAATGAAAAAGTGTAGTCAGAGTAAGCATAGTTTACTTAGTACATAGTGAGCACAGTAAGCAAATGGTTAGAGGTATGAGTGTGCATGATAATACAGTTGGCCCTTCACGTCTGAGGGTTCCACATCCGCTGATTCAACTAACCACGGATTGAAAATATTCAGAAAAAAGAAGAAAGTTCCAAAAAGAAAAATCTGAATTTGCCATGCACCGAGCACTACGCTAAATCCACGTGAATAAAATGATATGTAGACATACCCTGCTGTAGCCTCTCACCATTTCACAGATCCTCAGACTCTCTCCAGCACTCATTGTTTGAGCATTGTTCTCCTCATGTCTTGTCATTTATTCCCTAAAGAGTACAGTACTGATAATAACTATTTACATAGGATTTACATTGTATTAGATATTATAAGTAATCTAGAGATGGTTTAAAGTATATTGGAGGATGTACTTAAGTTATATGCAAATATTGCACCATTGTAAATAAGGAATTTGAGCATCTTTGGATTTTGGTATCTGAAGGGGTCCTGGAATCAGTCCCTCATGGATACCGAGGGATGACTGTACAAATAAATCAAGTTTCCAGAACTTACATGTAAGATGCATAGAGTGAGGGGAGAAGTATAAATAGCAAGAAAAATGTATTTCTAACTGGATTGCAAACAGCTTCAGTGTATTTCAGAGTTTAGATGTTATCCTCCAGGAAACAGCAAACCACTGAAGTTTTCCAAAGAGAGAATGACATACTCATATTCGTATTTTAGAAAATTCTTTTTTGATAGCAGAATAAAGGATGGGCATTAGGGCAGAGAAAACCAAGGCATGGATTTCAGCTGGCCAGCTATTGTAATAGTCCAAGTGAGAGATTAGTGTGATCTGTCTTAAATCATAGAATGAGACAACAGAGAGAAACATGAACAAATCAAAGAAATATAAGCAAACCTACTTTTTGTAGAGCCAATATGTACCTTCCTATAAATTTAGTCATTTTGTGCTAGTTTTGACCTCTGTTATTAAGTATATATATATATATAAAAATATAATTTGAGAATTATCTTCTAAATCTGTAATTTCCCAGACCAGTTATGTTCATTTCCTTCAATTATTTATCATAAAACATGTTTGCCACCTTATTATCTTTTTTTGAATTTTATTTTGTTGTTGTTGAGAATATGCACAACAAAACATACACCAATTCAACATTTCTACATGTACAATTCAGTGACATCGATTACATTCTTCGAGTTCTGCAACCATTCTCACCCCCTTTTCTCAGTTGTCCCCCTCATTAACATAAACTCACTGCCCTCTAAGGTTCCTATGTTATCTTTCCAGTTGCTGTTGTCACTTTGATCCCATATAAACCAAAAACCCATTACTGTTCAGTCAATTCTGACTCAAGGCAGACTTTTTTTATTAGTTATACTAAACTATTGTTTGGTTTTAAGAAAACTTCAGGGAATATTTTTGGCCCAGTTTTTAAAGATTATCTCAGGGCAATAGCCTCAGGGGTTCATCCAGCCCCCATGGTTCCACAAAGTCTAGAGTCCATGAGAATTTGAAATTCTAGTCCATAGTTTCCCTCCTCTGATCAGGATTCTTCCATAGAATCTCTGATCAAAATGTTCAGCAATGGTAGCCAGGCACCATCTGGTTCCCCCATCTCGTGGCAAAGGAGGCAGATGCTCATGGAGACTATTATCCACACACTCCATATCCTCCCCCTCTTCCTGCCTCTCCTTCCTCCCTTGCTGCTCCAGTGGAATAGAGACCAACTGTCCTGCCTTGGATGGCCACTGACAAGCCTTCAAGATCCCAGGCACTACACAATGAACCAGGAGGTAGAAAAGAAGCACTAAACACGGTATTAGGCCAATTAACTGGGATGTCCCATGAAACCATGACCCTAAACCTCTAAACCAAGGAATCAAATCCCATGAGGTTTTTGGCTGTACATAAGCAGCCTCAGCAGCTACTCTTTGTTGTTGTTGTCATAAATATATCCATCACACCACTTATTATCTTGACGGTTTCCTGCAGATATGCTCCATTTTCTTAAGGTTCTTCTTAAAATCCTATACTCAAATTTGGTGTTATTGATTCATACTTTCTATATATAGTTAAGACATCCTGGTGGTGCAGTGGTTAAAGTGTTTGGCTTCTAACCAAAAGCTCAGCAGTTCAAATCCACCAGCCGCTCCACAGGAGAAACATGTGCCAGTCTGTTTCCCTGAAGATTACAGCCTTGGAAGCCCTATGGGGCAGTTCTACCCTGTCTATAGGGTTGCAATGAGTTGAAATCGACTCAACGCCAATGAGGTTTATACATATGTATGTATATATATATATAATCACAATTTTATATTGTATATATTTATTTTCTATTGTGAGAAAATAATACCTCCCTTACCTGTTTCAAATATTTTCACAATGCTAACATGTCTATTTTCTCTCTTCATCTTCTTCAGATTGTCTATACATATATCAGACAATTAATACCTGTAAAAGCAATTATGAATAGTTGTAGAAATGGATTAGTCCATCTAAATAAAAGTTAACTTACATAATCATATTAATAAAATGGAATTAAAGAGTTATATTTCATTAGAGTAGCTCACTTTATAGAATATGAATATAATCTTAATATATACTATTTCTCTAATTCTAAATATGTCAATAATCATAAACATGGCACAGGACCAGGCAACATTTCATTCTGTTATACATTAGGTTGTCATGAGTCTGAGCCAACTTGAGGGCAACTAACAACAACAATTATAAATAAAATTATTTGTATTTTTGTCATCAAACCCCTTAAACTTTTCAGTTCTACAGGGGCAAAAATCAGCTCAATATTTAAAGGACCAATGCTTACAGTCAAATGTTTAAAAGTAAAATTGAAATTGATATATTAAATGTTTCTTTTTAACTTAAAGTAATCAAGTTAAATTATTCCAGGATAAAATTTTTGTAGACAGCTAGCAATGTAAGGCATTGGCTGAATTTTTTAAAATTAATTTTAACTATATTTTCTTCTTGATATACATTAATATCTCTGCATTTTAACATTCTCCTTCCTAGGGAAAGACCACTCAACTTGGCATACTTTTTTTTCTAGTCAGTAACTAAGCTATGTTTATTATATCTCCTTCTGGCTTTTTAAAATCTATTTCTTAGTAGGTAATAATGGAGTGATTACTGACTAGGTAATTAGCCAAGGGAACTATTTCCTGTATATGAATCTGAACTCCTTTTTAGTGAGAAAACGTAACTCTTACTTTCCCAGTCTTGCTTATTATGGGCAGCTGACACTTTCAAGAAAAAAAAAATGTAATTGTTATACCAATTATTGAACTAAAAATACTGTAATCTCTGAGTATTTGTTGATAAAAATGGCTGTTGCAGTATAGCTGTGTAGATTTTGTCTATGAGAAAGACACAGAAGTTTTTATTTCTAGGGAGCAATTAGGGAAGTGCATGGAATCTTAATTCTCAATGTGCTCAATAGCAGAGGACGACATCTGGCTGTAAGCAGACCAACATGCAATCAAATTAACATTAAGAGAATACCACTGGCGATTCCCATTTTCTTCCAAACATAAGCTGTTTTTGAATTCTTTGTAGTTCAAAATATGATCATTGTATTTGGATTCTCAGCCAGGAATTTCATTTCTGAAGGTCATTAAAGTCATAATTGTTTTGAAAAGTGACTCTTTTCACTTCTCTCTACAGGTCCTGGTAGGGTTGAACTAGCAAAATTGAGAAGTTACCCTTCTGAGGTTTATGCAGCATTGTCTCTGGCTCTATTTTCCTGAGAGGGGCATACAACCTGCTCATCTTTAAAGAAGTAAGGAGCAAGATTATCTTCTCAAAAGAAGTGAGATTTTATGCTTCCATTAAGTCTTTGTCATGTCCTAAAATATTCCTAGTATACACTGCCTCTGCATGAGGCTTAACAGCTGGCTTTGAGACTAGATTCTGATGAGTGAAAATAATAGCTAATCAGCAGTATAATCAATTTTTCAAAACAAATCTATACAATCACACTTTCCAAAGAATGAGAATTTATGTCTGTATTCAGACTTTTCAGTAAATATGGTATGCATAAAATCATATTAGTTTACAAACAAAGATAAATGTTAACAAATATTTAGATTATAAGCAACTATATATAGAGAGAGTGTAAATAAAGTTCTGGAAAACAAGTAGACCCTACAGTAAACAAATATGTCTGAGGCTATGCTGTTAATTTTGCTATTGGTCAAGACACAAATCTGCATTCCGAAAGTCACATGCTATTTAGTGATCTTCGTCATTCATTATTGCTTGCTTTATTTTAATTAATTGTCAAACCACTTGAATGAAACTATGAAGAGTATACAATAATTATCTCCTCCCCACCTAATCTCAAAATCTACTCCTCAGGAGAGTTACAATCTTAATATTTTCTTATATATCCTTCCAGAATTTTTCTATGCATTTATAATTATATAAAGTATAATATTTTTATTTTTTTATATACTTGTTGATATAAGAAAAGAAGGAAATTAACTTCAGAAAATATAATATTTTCACAAGATTTTGTTTATATGAGAAAAATAAAACTAATAATTTTCCATTGCAACAGTCTAGTTTTTCCGTTCTATAAACAATAAAAGTAAAACAGTTTCATAATTTCAAGTACATTATTAATAATTCAAATTAGAAAATATAAAACTATAGAAAAATTAAATTTTTGCTACTTCAAGTCTAAATCAAATATTAGAATATTAATGTTCATTATGAATATAAGCTTTTTGTGGTGCTATGAATTGTAAATAAATATTAAGAAAAAATACTTTTTAGTATTTTGTAAAATTGTATACTCTTTTAATCTATGCCTAATTTCCATTAAGGTAAATCACCACTATGAAAGAAATTACAAGAATTGTTTTAGAGAATTTAATGTTAGAAGATGAGCACCCAAGACTATTCCCTTGAGATACTCTTTAAATTTGGAACTCAAACCAATCTCAGAGGTCACCTTTCAACCAAATGACAAATTGGCCCATAAAATAAATAACAACACCTGTGAGTACTGTGCTCCTCAAAATATTCATCTAAATGAAACCAAATGGTAAACATTTACCCTAGACCTGAGATAAGAAGGCAAAGGGGAACAGGGAAGCTAGATTAATGGAAACAGAACAACCAAAATGGAAATTAACAAGAATACTTATACATTGATAAGAATGTAACCAACATCACTGAACACTATGTATAGAAACTGTTAAATGAGAACCTAATTTCCTGTGTAAATTTTCACAAAAAGGCAATAAGATATTTTTTTAAAAAGTAAATTTAATGTTAAAAATTTCAAAATCAAGGTGAATATTCCATCTTGAGATCACATTGTAATACAATAAACAGTAATAGCAAATATGAAGTGAAAACAATGTCCATATAACTCTACCACCACACAGAAAAAAATGAATAGTTCTAAGCAAGTATTTCGGATTTGGTAGTTATCACAAACTAAGAAATGAGTTTTAAGTATAGTTATGGTAGTGTGAAGAAACAGTCTTTTCTGCTGGGCATTGGGTACGTTTATGATCCTTGTGCCCAAATATTTTTTCCAAACATTTATAACACATATTAGAGAGAAAATCCCTGCTCAAGAAAAGGAGAATAAAAAAGAAACTCAGCGTACAGAAAAATGTTCAGAGTTGAAGACATGAGATTCTCAAAGTGGAATAATGGGAGATATAGGGTAAAGGTAACAGAAATAAAGTGCTTTTTTCATTGTCCATGGCTATGCAAAATTAGAAAATAACAGCAAATCTCTTTAATGTTCACCTAAAGCCTAAATCTGTGGAAAGAGACAATGGAAAAGCTCAATATCATCAGTCAGAGCAAGGCCAGGGGCCAACTGTGGTACAGACCATCGATTGCTCATTTGCAAGTCAAACTTGAAAATTAGAACAAGTCCACGAGAGCCAAAGTAAGACCTTGAGTAAATCCCACCTGAATTTAGAAACCATCTCAAAAATAGATTTGAGGCATTGATCACTAATGAGCGAAGACCAGATGAATTGTGGAATGACATCAAGGACATTGTACATGAAGAAAGCAAGATATCATTAAAAAGACAAGAAAGAAAGAAAAGACCAAAAGGGACGTCAGAAGAGACTCTGAAAGTTGATCTTGAAAGTAGAGTAGATAAAGCAAAACGAAGATATGATGAAGTCAAAGTGCTGAACAGATTTCAAAGGGCAGCTCGAGAAAAAAGGGAAAGTATTATAATGAAATGTGTAAAGACCTGAAGATAGAAAACCAAAAAAGAAGACCATACTCAGCATTTCTCAAGCCAAAAGAAAGGAAGAAAAAATTCAAGCCTTGAGTTGCAATGTTGAAGGATTCTACAGGGAAAATACTAAGCTACACAGGAAGCATCAAAAGAAGATGGAAGGAATACACAGAGTCACTGTACCAAAGAGAATTGGTTGACATTCAACCATTTCAGGAGGTAGCATAAGATCAGGAACCTATGGTACTAAAGGAAGAAGTCCAAGCTAAACTGAAAGCATTAGTGAAAAACAAGGCTCCAGGAACTGACAAAATACCAATTCAGATGTTTCAAAAAATGGATGCAGCACTGGAAGTGCTCACTTGTATATGCCAAGAAATTTGGAAGGCAGCTACCTGGCCAATCAACTGGAAGAGATCCATAATTGTACCAATTCCAAAGAAAGATAAGCCAACAGAATATGGAAATTATGGAACAATATCATTAATACCACAAAAAATAAAATTTTGCAGAAGATCATTCAAAGCAGTTGCAGCAGTACATCAACAGGGAACTTCCACAAATTCAAGCTGGATTCAGAAGAGGACATGGAATGAGGAATATCATTGCTGATGTCAAATGGATCATGGCTGAAAGCAGAGAATATCAGAAAAATGTTTACCTGTGTTTTATTGACTATGAAAAGGCATTCCTCTGTATGGATCATAACATATTATGGATAACATTGCAAAGAATAGGAATTCCAGAACACTTAATTATCCTCATGAGGAACCTGTACTTAGACCAAGAGACAGTTGTTTGAACAGAACAAGGGGATATGGCGTGGTTTAATTTCAGGAAAAGAAGTATGTGTCAGGCTTGTATCCTTTCACCATACCTAGTCAATCTGCGTGTTAAGCAAATAATCAGAGAAACTGGACTATATGAAGAAGAACAGGACATTGGGATTGGAGGAAGACTCATTAACAACTTGCAACATGCAGATGACACAACCTTGCTTGTCAAAAGTGAAGAGGACTTGAAGCACTTACTGATGAATATCAAAGACTACAGCCTTCAGTATGGATTACACCTCAGCATATAGAAGACAAAAGTCCTCACAGCTGGACCACTAAGCAACATCGTGATAAATGGAGAAAAGATTGAAGTTGTGAAGGATTTCATTTTACTTGGATTCACAATCAACGCCCATGGAAGCAGCAGTCAAGAAATCAAATGACTTATTGCATTGGGCATATCTGCTACAAAAGACCTCTTTGAAGTGTTAAAAAGCAAAGATGTCACTTTAAGGACTAAGGTGCTCCTGACCCAAACCATGGTGTTTTCAATAGACTCATATGCATGTGAAAGCTGGACAATAAATAAAGAAGACCTAGGAAGAATTGATGCCTTTGAATTATGGTGTTTGCAAAGAATATCTAATATACCAGGGACTGCCAGAAGAATGAACAAATCTGTCTTGGAAGAAGTACATCCAGAATGCTCATTAGAAGCAAGGATGGGGAGCCTTCGTCTCACATACTTTAGACATGTTTCAAAAGAGCCCAGTCCCTGAAGAAGGACGTCATGCTCGGTAGAGTGGAGGGTCAGCAATAAAGAGGAAGACCCTCAAAGAGATGGACTGACACAGTGGCTGCAACAATGGGCTCAAACATACCAACTATTGTGAAGATGGCGCAGGACTGGGCAGTGTTTCATTCTGTTGTACGTAGAATCACTATGTGTCAGAACCAACCGGACAGCATCTAACAACAACAACAAAGCCTAAATGGTGACCAACTTATTACTCAATGTCCTCTGCTAGCTATTACTCAATCCTCTAGTACCCTGGAGAGCAATCGGTTGTTCTCTTTCGTAATGTTTTATCCGGTCTATCCAATTTAAAAATAGTAAACTGCATCAACAAAATATAAACGACTATATCTAACCTGTTAAGATACTGTTTCAGGCTGAAAGTATTCTTAAAAATACTAACAGGAAATTTGATAACTATTTCATATTAACATGGTTATATATTCATTAATAGTAAAAATTTCAGGCACTGAGTCAACAAGTGACAGAGAAAGTGGCATTATAATGTTTCTCAAATAATACTTGTGGTATGAACCTCCATTTATTTCTAATTTAGTAAGTCTCTTGGGAAGTAGGAATCTTGAGAATATCAGGAAACGTTCATTCATATTTAGAAGGGATAATAAGAATCACAAGTATTTTAATCAATTACGGAATTGTTAATAAAAACAATCATAAAAATATAAGTACAAAATATTTCTAAATTTGCGAAGTTTGAGCAGAGTAAAAATAGCAACTATTAAGATTGTAGTATCAGTAGAGGGGAAAATTAATTATGCTACTGGTTACAACTGAGGAAAAATCGTACTATATTTTACAATCAATATTGTCTTTAATTGGATTCAGAGTATTAGAATAAACATCTAGGATAACAGAAATAAAGTTTTACAGGGTAGATATCATGTAAAAACGAAAGCCAGAGTGAAGAGTGGAAAGACAAAGAGTAAATGAAGGGAGAGGAAAATTCTTTCTTAGGTTAGGGTAGATTTTAAATTCCTAAAAAAACTGAGAGCCAGATTGGTAAAAAGAGAGAGCCAAGGAAAATGAAATAACTGGATATAATGAGATAAGAAAGTGTTATATGGAAGAGAAAGCATGACATTCTACAAAAGAAACATGATATAACAAAAATTTACAGGCAGATTTATAGATTTTCTCCTTAAAAATGTGATATATCTGCATAAAGTAGGCAATCACTCAGTTATGTCAATAATATTCAAATTTTTAAATGCCAATGGAAGTAATGAGTTCTCATATTTGCCCATTCTTTGCTAATGAGGTAATTGCATAAAGCTAATGTTTGGAATGAATTGAATACATAAAAATGCATTTCAATTAGAGTCTACTTCAACTTGGACTGATGTTACTGATTCAAAAGAAACAATTTTAGTACATCTATTTGTCACACTTTTCCCTATTCATTTAAAAGATGATTGACTTGATAGATTTCAGTCTGGCTATATTTTCTGATTAGCAATAAAGCTTTTAAACTGAACAGTCAAGAAAGTTCTGTTAATGTTTTGTGCTCTCACAAAACATAGAGAATATGTAATTAGTATTTTCAATATAACAAAGAAGTGTAAAAACAAAAACAACTTTTTTTTGATGGCTATATTACATTTGCTAATTTTCTTTCTAAAGTCTGTACTTAAAATCTTATGTTAAAGATCAGTAGTAGTACAAAAAGTTAATTTAGAAACGACCTCTTAGGACACACATTCAATATATGACAATTGCAGTAAACATTTATTGAGCCCTTTGGCCTAAAGAACGATGGCTGCTAAATTGCTTACAATAGCCATAGTTCTTCATTGAAATGAATGAAGAAAAATCCACATCTGTTCACGCTTAAACTACAAATAATGACTACATTGTTTAGTGATAGGGCCTCTGGAAGATAGCTCAACAATTTTCTTTCTTTTTTTCCCCCCTGAAACAAATTTTTAAACTAAATAGTCTCCTAAATAAAGAATTTGATCAATTTAAATTAGTAATTCCTTGGGAGGTAAAAAATGTGGAGAAATATGTAGGTTTAATGAATAACCCTCATGCTTTAGAAAATATTTCCAACTGGACAGATCCCAAATGATTTGATAAGGAGTGGATCAAAAAAGTACAAGTGCACTTTTTGCTACTATTAACTATAAACAGTAAAATGTAGAATAAACTCATAAGATCACTGTAATATTGAGTTGATGGCTCTAGTCTAACTGTCTATGAGTTCCTATTAATATAATTGTGCTCAATCTTTTTTTTTTTTTTTTTTGCTTGGAATAAAATTATTAAGTTATGGGAGAATTTCAGGTTTCTGCTTCAATATATAAAAAGAGGTTGAAAGTCCGCACTTCCATCCTTACAAGAAAAATGTTGAACAAACAAAAAAAAACCAACTATTTTTTTATTGTTATGTTTTAATGAAAGTTTACAATTCAAGTTAGTCTCTCATACAAAAATTTATACATACATTGTTATGTGACCCCAGTTGCTCTCCCTATACTCTGACAGCACACTCTTCCTTTCCACCCCGGATTTCCCATGTCCATTCAACCAGCTTCTGACCCTCTCTGCTTTCTCATCTCTTCTCTGGACAGGAGCTGCCCATTTAGTTTCATGTATCTACTTGAACTAAGAAGCACACTCTTCATGAATATCATTTTATGTCCCATAGTCCAGTCTAATCTTTGTCTGAAGAGTTGGCCTCAGGAACGGTTTTAGTTTTGGGCTAACAGAGAGTCTGGGGGCCATATCTTCAGAGGTCCCTCCAGTCTCAATCAAACCATTAAGTCTGGTCTTTTTACTAGAATTTGAGTTCTGCACCCCACTTTTCTCCTTCTCTGTCAGGGACTGTCTGTTGTGTTCCCTGTCAGGGTAGTCATTGGTGGTAGCCAGGCACCATCTAGTTCTTCTGGTCTCAGGCTGATGAAGTCTCTGGTTTATGTGGCCCTTTCTGTCTCTTGGGCAAATATTTTCCTTGTGTCTATGATGTTCTTATTTCTCCTTTACTCCAGGTGGGTTGGGAGCAATTGATGCATCTTAGATGGCTGCTCGCTAGCTTTTAAGACCCCAGATGCCACTCACCAAAGTGGGATGCAGAACATTTTCTTAAAAAACTTTGTTATGCCAATTGACCTAGATGTCCCCTGAAACCTTGGTCCCCAGACCCCTGACCCTGCTACTCTGTCCCTCGAAGTGTTTGGTTGTATTCAGGAAACTTCTTGGCTTTGGTTTACTCCAGTTGTGCTGACCTCCCCTGTAGTGCAACAACTCTTCTTCGATCTATTAGAAAATTTAGATCTCTGGGCAAACCATTGCCTGTAAAACTGGAAAGAGAGGCAGATACAGGGAATCACAGCTTACTGGGGTTGTCTCAGGAGGCCCTAAACTTTCCCGAGTTTAACCTCCAGAAACCTCACCAGAAGCTCTACTGTAAAGATAGGAAGAAAATTACCTTCTGCTTCCAGCAGGGGGAGGGTAAAAGTAACCATTTTGAAATAAAACCAGAGCAGTCTGTTCTCCATTCTGTTTTCTGTAAGAAAGGCAAGGCATCAAGAAAAACTACTTTAACAAAGCCTTACTGATCTAGAGACAGGCAAATAACAAACTCCAGCCCTGTCTAGCCTTCCTTTATCACATAAGGGAAGAAAAAATTAAAAAAGGCTAATAAACTCTTCTAAAGGTCACAGTCCAGGTATTATTTCCCTCCCACCCTAAAACAAAACAAAAACAGATTTAATCGTAAGTTTATAGAACGCTTTCTGTCTCTGATAGCTTACATCACATTAATAAGTCTCTAGGATAATAAGTATTTCGTTTTGTTGTATATAGGGTCACTATGACTCAGAACCAACTCAATGGCACCTACAACAACAGGATAATGAGAATAGATTACAACTGAGAGAGCTATAAGAAACATTTCCTTTAATAAGAAATTTTTTAGGGAAACTCAAGTACATCAGAGGAAAGAAAAACAAGGACAGTGGAGGAAATCGAAACTGTTGACACTAGAGCTACAGCAAACTTTAAACACAGTCTAACTCTTATCCAGGTAAACAACAAACTGTACATGAAAGATCTATTTACCTCACTTTTGAATATCTCATATATCATACATCATGTCTGAACTTCATTAAAAAAAAAATTACAAGCCATGCCAAAAGGCAAGAAAAAAAAAAATCCTGAAGAGACAAAGCAAGCATAGGAACCAATTTCGGATACGGCAGAGGTTTTGGAATTATCAGACCAGGAATATAAAATAACTATGATTATATACTAAGGAATCTAAAGAACAATGTGAACAACTTGCAAGAACAGATGGATAACATAAGCAGAGAGACTGAAACTCAAAGAAAAAAACAAGAAAATGCTGGAAATCAAAAACACTGTAATATAAATGAAAACTGTTTTTAGTGGGCTCACCAGCACACTGGACATAGCCAAGGAAACAATCAGTGGACTTAAAAATATGTCAATAGAAATCTACCAAAATTAAATACAATAAAAAAAAATAACAGAATATTCAAGACTGTGGAATAATTCCAAAAAGTGTAACCCATATGTAAAAGGAATATCAGAAGTAGAAGAAAGAGAGAAAGGAATAGAAGAAATATGTAAAGTAATAATGCTGAGAATTTTCCAAAATTAATGGCAGAAACCAAAGCACAGATCCAAGAAACTTGAACACCAACCGGGATAAATAAGAAAAAGTTAACACCTAAGTATATCCTATTCAAATTGCAGAAAACCAAAGACAGAGAAATCTTAATTGAAGCCACAGAAAAAAATATCGTCTACCTACAGAGAAACAAGGAACATTGGACTTTTCTTCACACAGCTATGCAAGCAAGAAGAGAGTGGAGTGAAATTTTTAAAGTGTTGAAAGAAAACCAATCTAGAATATTGTATCCAGTAAAATTACCCTTCCAAAATGGAGACAAAATAAAGATTTTATCAGACAAATAAAAATTGCAGGAATTTATTGCTGGTAGACCTGTCTTACTAGAAATGTTAAAAGAAGTTCTTCAGAGAGACGGAAAATGATATAAATCAAAAACACTAATCTACACAAAAAAGGAAGCGTATTAGAGAGAAATAAATAAAACTTAAAGCAATGATATCCCTTGTTCCATGTCCTCTTCCGAATCCAGCTTGAATTTGTGGAAGTTCCCTGTTGATGTACTGCTGCAGCCGCAGTACATCTATCTGTACTTCATGTAAAATATAATTTATTACTTAGGTTAATTCCTGTCATGATAATATAAGTTGTTATTCATAGTAATCTAATACTGGCTATTAATGATTGCTATTACAGAGGAGAGTAGTTGTTGACGGACATGAAAGAAAATCAAAATATTTATCCATCTCCATATTTTTTAATTATAAAGTACTTATTTATTTCAGAAGTAAGCTTATAGATTTAGTGTTTTCAATTGAAATCCAAAGTTTCTTTAAGAAAAATGATGGCATTCTCAAAAATATAAAAACTTTGTTTCATCTGAAAATATTGTGTTGATGCTAAGAAATCTAGCAAGTCTAAATTTAACTGTGAATATAATGGATCTCATAACAAAAATAATAAATTATAACAATAGTACTAAAACAGGTGAAAATTATCAGCATTCCAGAGCTTGAAGTGAAAATTACTTGAGAAATTGTGAAATTAAAATATCTTGAACTCTTACTGTAGAAGATGAACCTTGACAACAAAAATATATTGCACAGATCTACCATTATTTTAAGCAATATTTTTTAATGTGGGCTGGTGGTTATCAAGTATAAGCTATCGAACATGTCACAATTAAGTGCCTATTTTACAAATATAAAGAAAAAAAACAGAAATAACCTCAGTCATTCCATAGAGAATTAGAAGTTAAGTAAGAATTTGTAATCATTAGGAGGAAAGAAGCAATAATACAAAATAATGTTTACCTTGTGCTTATACATGAAGCTTCCTTACTGGGCTTGTACCCTGTTCTCCAAATTACATGATCCTTCCCAAAACCAAAAACCAAACTAGTTGCCATGTAGTCAATTTCTACTCATGGAGATCCCATGTGTTTCAAAGCAGAACTGTGCTTCGCTGTGTTTTCAATGGTTGTGACCTTTTGGAAGTAAATTGCCAGGCCTTTCTTCTGAAGCACCACTGAGTGGGTTTGAAGCACCGCTGGGTAGATTTGAACCACCAGTCTTTTGGTTAGCAGCCAAGTGCTTAACCATTTGTATCACCTAGGGACTCCATAATCTTTCCCAGTCTAAATGAAATAGTTACTTGAGTCCAGTTAATACCCATTCTGTATTTAACAGCTCGAGATTGTTAATGATTTTATTACCTTTCTGTACAACTATAAGGAAACAGAAGATGTTTGTTAGTGAAACAGTAGGAAAGCAGTAGGATAAATGATGAAATAATAATTGTAAACAAATAAACAAGCTATAAAAGTCAGAGGTAGGATATTGGAGTGAAAGAATACATTCATACACCATGCCAAGTCATTTTCTCAAGGCTTGAGAAAAAAAAAAAAAAAACAGCAATAAGCAAGGAAAACACAACAAACCAGGTATTTCAATCTACTTTTTAGGAACAACACAATGGGAAGCTTTCAGACACAGCAACCAGGCCATACACAGCCAGATCTCAGCAAGTTACCTTTTAAGAGGACAAAAAATAAAGAGAAAAAAGGAATATCAAACAGGAAAGGTAAATACTCGAAGGCCTGTTTTACCTACAAATATCACTGAAGTGGAGTCAAATGCCTGACATTTTGATTCACACTTGACTCCATTCCAATGTAGCACATTAAAAGAATGCAGAACAATGGGCACAGTTCAGAATATGACTGGCATGACAGCCGCATCTAGTTGTTGAGTGCTATGTGCCATTCACTTGGCAGATCCCTTTCACGACCAGTGGGATATATTGTATCCTGCACACTTTTTCCAACTCTCAGGTTTCTTGGGACTCTATTTTTCCCACTAAAAGTATTTTCTGCCCTCTGCACCGGTGGTTAAGAGCTAGGGCTGCTAACAAAAAGGTTAGCAGTTTGAATCCACCAGCTGCTCCTTGGAAACCCTATGGGGCTGTTTTACTCTGTCCTGTAGGGTCACTGTTAGTTGGAATCAACGGCAAAGGGTTTGGTTTTTTTGGTTTTAGTGGGGATTTGTGTAATGGTGAGAGGTGAAAGAAATGTTCATTGAAGCAAAGTAGCTGGGGTATCAGCCTTAAATGTGAGATAGTGCATCCAGGAAGTGTGATTGGGTAAAAATTTTGTCTCTTTTGGCTTTTGTACAGCTAGATAAGCCTTGTAAGCATATTTATAGTTTCATGATAGTTAGGAAGCCCTGGTGGGTTTGTTTTTGTGTGTGTGTATCACAATACATCCTGCTACCCATGATCGGAGGAACAGACGGGCACCCACCAATCCTGGCACCTGAGAATCTCTGAAGGTTTGTGGGGCCCATGTATTCCCAAATAATATTTCTCAAAATCCATACTACTAACCAAAAATTTAAACATACTCCATGATTCAGCATGCTTCCATTAATGAAAACACATGGTATCAAAAAAAAAATTTAAAACAGAAAATAATAGGGTCTTGAAATGAATATAGAGATGCAGTCTATGGAAATGACTATGAGGCCTATCGACTTAAAAAGAAGGCAGAGAATATAGACAAGGTTCAGGGTAGAATGACAACAATAATGAAGACCTCTAAGGAAACATTAATAGAGTCATTAGCCTGGAGAAATCTGAGAAGTTGCATATTTATCGATCTTTAAACAAATTATAGCTTATCTCTCAAAGGAAAGTAGTCCATACTTTTTACTCCAGTGGGCATCACAGAAAGGAAATGAATTTAAATTGCATCATAAGATATATGTTAGACATAAAGAGATATTTCCAGCTAGAGAGCGAGAGAGACTGTGGTTTAAAAAATTAACTTTCAACCACCGGGACTATAGCCCTTAGACACACTTCTAACTTGGAATTGAAGCCATTCCCAGAGATAACCTTTCAGCCAAATAGTACACAGACCTATAAATAAACAATTACACATGAGGAAAGTGCTCCTTAGAACAATCATCTACATGAGACCAAAAGGACAACATATGCCCAAAAGCAAAGATGAGAAGGCAGGAGGGGGTAGGAAAACCAGATGAATGGAAACGGGGAATTCAGGTGGTAATGAGCAGAGTGCTGACACATTGCAGGGAGTGCAACCTCTGTCATATAACAATTTGTGTATAAACTATTGAACTCGAAATTAATTTGCTCTGTAAACGTCCACCTAAAGCACAATTAAAAAAAAAAAAAAAAAACTTCCTCTGGACGTCATTAAACGTATGCCATTTTAGATGGGTTAAGTGTGACGGTTCCAACGCTCTGTCACATGTTTCCTCAGTGCTGCTACATTACTTTCCCTGCTATTTTGGCATTATAACAAATCATATTTTTATTATGATGCAATCTATTTGTTTTTATTGAATTCTTCCCATAAAAGAAGTAAAACAAAATTTGTTGTGCAAGCCCAGTGCCTTTTTCTTTGGTATTTCTTTGATATTTTAGGGAATGTTCTTATCTTCACATTGATTTTTACTTTTAGAAAAGGTTAAGAGAGCTTGACTGCTTCTGGGAAGACTAAAATCTGGGAAAGAATGCAATAAAATTCCATGTCACATTAAACCAATTTTATATAGAGTTAAAAACATTCCGGTAGCCCCCACAATGGATGATAGTACAGATCTGAGGAAGTCTCACTACACCGTGCCTTTTCCCAGAGCTGATTTGCCTGTGGTTTCTCTTCTCATTTCTCAGGAGACTATTCCTAGCAAACCAAGCCGTCTGGGCAGAATTAAAGTCTTCCTACTTGAATAATACTTTTTGAGGGATTGAGAAAATATATGTATATTTTTCATGTTTAAGAATGGTAAGCTTCATTTGCAGGAACCTATGTCCTAACTAAGGAGCCCTAGTGGCACAATGGTTAAAACACTTGGCTGCTAACTGGAAGATCAGCAGTTCGAACACACCAGTGGCTCTATGGGGGAAAAGACCTGGCAATCTATATCCATAAAGATTACAGCCTAGGGAACCTTATGGGTCAGTTCTACTCTGTTGCATTGAGTCGCTATGAGTCAGAATCAACTTGAAAGCATGCAATAACAACATGTCCGAACTATGCAAGTACTGGGCCCAATAAGATAACAGGGAGAAAATAGAAGGACTTAGATTTTTCAAAATATTCAGTGGACTCTGCCCCCAAACACTTCTAGTTCCAATGTCCTAAACCAAACTCTCACCTTCATTTAACTAATCCTCATACAAGACTCAAGAGGAGAAATTTGAAATACAACTGTGGGTCAAATCATTGCTCCTACTTGCTGTAATCTTTAAAATGGATTCATTTGTCAAGGTGGCAGTTATTAAAAAGATAAGTTGGTTGAATTATAAATAAATGCCAAGAGGTGTGCTGTCCAATATGACAGTCACTAGCCACGTGTGGCCATTTAAACTTAAATTAATTAAAATTAAATACAGTTAAAAATCCAGTTCTTTACTCACACTAGCCACATTTCAACTGCACAATAGTCACATGTGGCCAGTGGCTACCATACTGAAGAGCACAGACATAAAATATTTTCAACATCACAGAAATTTCTATTGTACTGTGCTGACGTAGTTTAAAAGAGACAGGAAGATATTTCGTTAGAATATTTAAGCCCAAACAAAACATTACGTATATTCATTATATTATAATCCAGTTTTCTGTAATTTGGATAATCATTTGTAATCAGAATATCATTCTCTGCTCAAATGATGTTAAATGATTTGAATTCATGTTAACCAAATCCTGCTCTAGTCCCTCTGTCTTGGCTGAGTAAACTTGGATAAGTCACCTGATTTATTCAACAAGTATTTTCTAAGCATTGTACTAAGGCGCCCTGGTGGCACAGTGATTAAGCACTCTACTTTGTCCTATAGGGTCGCTATGAGTCAGAAACCACTCTCAACAGCAATGGGTCTTTTGGTACCGAGCACGGGATATAAGGCAGTGATGAAAACAAAGTCCCTGAACTCTTGGCTTGCATCATGTGAAAGAAGAAAGTAATATGCAAAAACAAAATGTAATATAATATTTCTACAATAAAAATTATGCACAGTAAGGGGCATGTTGGTCAGACAGTACTTTCTATGCAAATGACCTTTGAGAGAGACCTTAAGAAAGTAAAGAATAAGCCACGCTCACATCCATATCAGACACTTTTATGTAGCATTTTAGAACATTACAGTGCATCTCAGCCTCATCTGTCTCTGGAGCTTTTAGACATTTGTTCCTACACAGATACTGCTGTGTCAACCAACATCACATGGACTCTGACTAACTTCATAAGACACGACATTGCTCCAGGATCACTCCTATACATCTTGCCTCCTGCCATGCACAGTAGCTTCCCTGTTGATGTGAGCCATGAGACATTGCCTAAACTGCATGGCACCCATTCATGCACAACCTGGAAAAGCTGAGGAGTCAACACCTCAAGGTGTACACTTTGACCAATGGGAGGTGAGAACTGAAGGATAAATTCTTCTGTTTCCTTCTCTCAGAAGTATATCCTGAGACACAATCTTTTATATGACCTCTCAGAAGATGGTCTGTGAGATGGAGACATTAGCTGTACTTAATACCAATCGGTGACCATATTATAGCCTTTTATTTTTTTGCTCTGTCTCCTTCATTTCCTCAGCCCTCCTTTCCCCCAGACCCCTTTTTCCTCACTTCTGCATCCCTGGGATTGCATTCCCTTGGATATAATTATATCCTAACACATAAGACTACCATAGTCTTTGCTTTCTGGGAAACTTTACTGGGGAAAGACCCTTCTAGGCTGAGGGAACAGAATATCGAAAATCCTTGAATCGGTAGCATGCTTGGATTGTTAAAATATAGCTGGATTCTTGGATCTTGGTTTTCATGTCTGTAAAATAGGATAGTTGAGCAAATTATAACTGTTTATAAAACTGAAGCTCTTATATATAATGTTTATATATATATCCTGTGTATATTTATAATTGTCCATACATTTTTTTTCATTTTTGCTAAGCTTCTCCTGTTTTAACAATTTCATAATCTTAAATTAGAGCACTTTATAGCGTCTCATGAGGTCCTTTACACATAATGATTGTTTCATAAATCTTGATTAACCAGATTACTGTTATTGTACAACTGCTTTTAAAATTTGAATGTGATATTTTACTTCCCCTTTCACTGACCTAATAGGCCAGGTTTTTTCAAACTTTGGTGGGTATCTACATCCCCTAGAAATCTTATCTTAATGCTTATTTTTTCCCATCCAAGAAATTGTTTCTCTGTTGGTCTGTGAAGAGAAAGCCCCATTATTTGTATGTTTTACCAGTACCCAAGACAATTATGGGAACTTACTTCAATGACCACACTTTGAGCAACACTCCATTGAGCGGTGTCAACAACAAATGCTGATGAGCCCACATGGAATTTTGGCACTCTGGTGGCTTAGAAAAGGAGCCCTGGTGGTACATGGTTAAGGGCTATGCTGCTAACCAAAAAGTTAGCGTTCGAAACCACCAGCCACTCCAAGGGAGAGAGATATGGCAGTCTGTTTCTGTAAAGATTTACAGCCTTGGAAACTCTATGGGGCAGTTCTAATCTGTCATATAAGGTTGCTATGAGTTGGAATTGACTCGTCGTCAATGGGTTTAGTGGCTTAGAAAACATGGACTTACATTCTTACCATTGTATTATCATATCACTTTCTTTCCAAAATTCTTTAAGGATTCTTTCCAATTTGACTGCAGAATTAAGTCTAGTCTCCTTAGTTTTTCATTGTACTCCCCCTGTGATCTAGCTCTGATTTACTCTTTCGATTTTATCTCCAAACTTCTAACAGCACCACTCATGCACTCTTTGCTTGTTTCCAATAAGGTAGTATTTCCCACAGGATATCTCTGGGAACACTAATTTTGAAATATTAATAGGTGTTATATTTTAATAAAAATAAAAATCTCCAAGGCCAAATGCATTTGGGAAATGATATAATAAACAAAGTTAATCAGGTTTCTTTTCTATACTTCTCAGAATCCTTAGGACACTTGTGTGAATTAGGAATAGTCAGGGAGAGGATGTACTGTGCAACGTTTCCTAAATGAATTTTTTTCATGAAGCATCTTTCTTCCATGAGTACCTATTGAGAATAGTGTTCTGAAGAGCACATAAAGAAAAAATTGAGATGGTGAAAAGAGCATGAGATTTGGAATCTGATGGCCTTGGGGTCAAATCCCAACATCAACCCCAATGACTCAATCCTAGACAGATTTAGAACTTTTGTTTGTTATCTGCAAAAGGAAGAGATTTATAACTAACTTAGAAGGTCACTGTGATAATTTAATAAGAAAACATATATTAAACACCAAATATTGATCTTTGCATATACTATATGTCAAGTAAATAATAGTTTTCCAGTTTTCCCTGAACTTCCAGCCAAACTAAAGTTTTCTTAATTTCCTTGAATATATGTAGCTCTTTGCTTTGGGAGGTTAGAAAACTCCTTGAGAGTTCGTTATTTCTATGTGCCCTCTTTAAAGGAAAAAAAAAAAAAGTGAACACACACACATACTTTCTCATATAATTTTTGTTCTCTCTGTCTGACTATTGCAATGCCTCATCCTTCAGATTTTACCTTCTAAATGAAGCCTTCTTTTAAACTTCTCAATTAAAACAAATATCTCTCCTTTTTATATTCTTATAGAATTTTTTCTTGCATCACTATGCTATAAATCCCTTTTCCTCTATTAGACTGTAATCTATATGTTCAGATATCAATTATTGTTTGCATAGCCCAAAAAGAATTCGGTGTAAATAAATGTGCAAATGTAAAGATAAAGAAATATTTAATTTTCTAGGAAAACCACAAGCATCAATACTCTCTTTTCATAATGGCAAAGCAACAAGGTATAAAAGACTCATCTTAGGTATCAACAAGCTGCTTGTTGATTACTAACGCACCTTTTACATGAATTTTTGATTCTCTATTACTTTCATTGTTTATTAGACATTGAAAAAACTTGGTTTATTCATGCCTCTTTTAAAATATTTCCATCACTGTTGGCCCAATATTCTCCTCTGAAATTTTTCGTCATTGTTTTTTTCTCAGAGTTTTCAGAAAATACCTAAATTCTGTACTTCCCTAGATTTAATGTAAAATGCATTTGTTTGCATCCAAAGGCTGCAAAGTAGTTCATAAAATTAAAATTCCTGTTTTACTTTGATGCTTAGATCTCAGCACTGAGAATTAGTATGATCGATTGGGTGGAAGTACAGAAATTTAGTTAAATATTCTTGGATTAACATCTCAAGTTTGCCACTTATTTTTGTGTATGAGCTTGAATTTTAGAGAGTTTAAGCATATTTCCAAATTTTGTAATCTCTAGAGGGGGATAATACTGCTTCACAGGTTATTGTGAATAGTTAATGAAATGATATACTCATACACTGTTTATTGGGAGATTAATGTATTTTGTTGCTGTTGTTAGGTGCTGTCAAGTCAGTTCCGACTCATAGCAACCCTATGCACCACAGAACAAAACACTGCCCTGTCCTGCGCCATCCTCACAATCGTTGTTATGCTTGAGCCCACTGTTGCAGCCACTGTGTCAATCCATCTCGTTGAGAGTCTTCCTCTTTTTCGCCGCCTCTACTTTACCAAGCATGATGTCCTTCTCCAGGGACTGATCCTTCCTGACAACATGTCCAAGGTATGTAAGATGTAGTCTCGCCATCCTTCCTTCTAAGGAGCATTCTGGCTATACTTCTTCCAAGACAGATTTGTTCGTTCTTTAGGCAGTCCATGGTATATTCAATATTCTTCACCAACACCACAATTCAAAGGCATCAGTTCTTCCGTCTTCCTTATTCAGTGTCCAGCTTTCGCATGCATATGATGCAATTGAAAATACGATAGCTTGGGTCAGGTGCACCTTAGTCTTCAAGGTGACACCTTTGCTTTTCAGCACTTTAAAGAGGTCTTTTGCAGCAGATATGCCCAATGCAATACACCTTTTGATTTCCTGACTGTTGCTTCCATAAGCATTGATCGTGGATCCAAGTAAAATGAAATCCTTGACAACATCAATCTTTTGTCCGTTTATCATGATGTTGCTTATTGGTCCAGTTGTGAGGATTTTTGTTTTCTTTATGTTGAGGTGTAATCCATACTAAAGGCTGTAGTCTTTGATCTTCATCAGTAAGTGCTTCAAGTCCACTTCACTTTCAGCAAGAAAGGTTGTGACATCTGCATATCACAGGTTGTTAATGAATCTTCCTCCAACCATGATGCCCCTTTCTTCTTCATATAGTCCAGCATACAGACTGAATAGGTATGGTGAAAGGATGCAACCCTGACGCACACCTTTCCTGACTTTAAACCAAGCTGTATCTCCTTGTTCTGTCCAACAACTGCTTCTTTATCTGTGTACAGGTTCCTCATGAGCACAATTAAGTGTTCTGAAATTCCCATTCTTTGAAATGTTGTCCATAATTCGTTATGAGCCACACAGTTGAATGCCTTTGCATAATCAATAAAACACAGGTAAATATCTTTCTGGTATTCTCTGCTTTCAGCCAGAATCCATCTGACGTCAGCAATGATATCCCTGGTTCCACGTCCTCTTCTGAATCTGGCCTGAATTTCTGGCAGTTCCCCGTTGACATACTGCTGCAGCCATTTTTAAATGATCTTCAGAAAAATTTTACTTGCGTGTGATATTAATGATATTGTTTGATAATTTCCACATTCGGTTGGATCACCTTTCTTGGAATTAGGCATAAATATGGATCTCTTCCAGTCAGTTGGCCAGGTAGCTGTCTTCCAAATTTCTTGACATAGACAAAAAAGCACTTCCAGTGCTGCATCTGTTTGTTGAAACATCTCAATTGATATTCCATCAGTTCCTGGAGCCTTGTTTTTCACCAATGCCTTCAGTGCAGCTTGGAGTTCTTTTTTCAGTACCATCAGTTCCTGATCGTATGCTACCTCTTGAAATGGTTGAATGTCGACCAATTCTTTTTGATATAATGACTCTGTATATTCCCTCCATATTCTTTTGATGCTTCCTGAATCATTTAATATTTTCCCTATAGAATCCTTCACTGCTGCAACTCAAGGCTTGAATTTTTTCTTCAGTTCTTTCAGCTTGAGGAATGCTGAGCGTGTTCTTCCCTTTTGATTTTCTATCTCCAGCTCTTTGCACGTCATTGTAATACTTCACTTTGTCTTCTCGAGCTGCCCTTTGAAATCTTCTGTTCAGTTCTTTTACTTCATCATTTCTTCCTTTTGCTTGAGCTACTAGATGTTCAAGAGCAAGTTTCTGAGTCTCTTCTGGGATCCATGTAGGTTTTTTCTTTCTTTCCTTTCTTTTTAATGACCTCTTGCTTTCTTCACGTATGATGTCCTTGATGTCATTCCACAACTCATCTGGTCTTCTGTTATTAGTGTTCTATGCGTCAAATCTATTCTTGAGATGGTCTCTAAATTCAGGTGGGATATACTCAAGGTCATACTTTGGCTGTCATGGACTTGATCTAATTTTCTTCAGTTTCAACTTGAACTTGCATACGAGCAATTGATGGTCTGTTCAGCAGTCAGCCCCTGGCCTTGTTCTGACTGATGATATTGAGCTTTTCTATCGTCTCTTTCCACAGATGTAGTCGATTTGATTCCTGTGTATTCCATCTGGTGAGGTTCATGTGTATAGTCCCCGTTTATGTTGGTGAAAAAAAGTATTTGCAATGAAGAAGTCACTGGTCTTGCAAACTTCTATCATGCAATCTCGGGCATCATTTCTATCACCAAGGCCATATTTTCCAACCACCAATCCTTTTTTGTTTCCAACTTTCGCATTCCAATCACCAGTAGTTATCAATGCATCCTGATTGCACATTCGATCAATTTCAGACTGAAGAAGTGGGTAAAAATGTTCAATTTCTTCATCTTTGGCCCTAGTGATTGGTGCGTAAATTTGAATAATAGTCATATTAACTGGTCTTCCTTGTAGGTGTGTGGATATTATCCTATCACTGACAGCATTGTATTTCAGGACAGATCTTGAAATGTTCTTTTTGACAATGAATGCAATGCCATTCTTCTTCAAGTTGTCATTCCCGGCAGAGTAGACCGTATGGTTGTCAGATTCAAATGGTTGTTAGATTCAAAATTTCAGCTCACTAATGCCTAGGATATTGATGTTTATGCGTTCCATTTCATTTTTTACGATTTCAAGTTTTCCTAGATTCATACTTCGTATATTTCACGTTCCAATTATTAATTGATTTTTGCAGCTGTTCCTTCTCATTTTGAGTTGTGCCACATCAGCAAATGAAGGTCCCGAAAGCTTGACTCCATCCTCATCATTAAGGTTAACTCTACTTTGAGGACGCAGCCTTTTCCCAGTCATCTTTTGAGGGCCTTCCAACCTTGGGGGCTCATCTTCCGGCACTATATCAGATAATGTTCCGCTGCTATTCATAAAGTTTTCACTGGCTAATTATTTTCAGAAGTAGACTGCCGGGTCCTTCTTCCTAGTCTGTCTTAGTCTGGAAGCTCAGCTGAAACTTGTCTGCCATGGGTGACCCTGCTGGTATCTGAATACCGGTGGCATAGCTTCCAGCATCACAGCAACATGCAAGCCCCCACAGTACGACAAACTGACAGACACGTGAGGGAATGTATTTTAGATGTTGTGATATATATATTTAGTTTAATTATTTTAAATGCATACAACTTTTATTAATAAAAGTTAATTTGAATACTTTAAAATATATTCAGTGCTATTTTCAAATTCTTTACTTGTTTCAATATTATCCAAAAAACAAGAAATTAGATGGTTCCATGTATGGATTGAGAGTGCTTGGGAGCCCTTGGTGTTCCTCAAACTTCATTCCTATTTCAGTCCCATTCTCTTTGTAACTGTAATTACCCTCTCACTCAGTAGTAACAATGCACTGAAATACACTTTTCTCTGTAAATAATGTTTATTTTTTTACTCCTATTTCATGGTTTTAGTAGAAAGTCAAATTAATCAAAATAGAAAGCAAGAAGAAATAAATTCCACTTCTTCAAGAGAAAGTTATGAAGACATGAAGAACTCTTAGGACTATATGTGAAAATCACTTTAATATATGGCCCTGTGTGTTATTTTGATATATCAATGTCCATTGATACTAATGTTGCAAAAGAGTATATATTAGTGAACCTCATATTTACCATAAGGACAGAGGTAGAGTCAAAATTTTACCTCTTTGTTATACTATAAGGCCTATTGTAATCATGCACTATTCTCACACTACCCTTTGATTATCATAGCTTTAGGAATGGTTGCTTATAGGTATTGGTAAAAGTGTTCTTGATATAGGTTTCCCTTAGTTACGTAAGTCACAAAACAGCCCACAATTTCTGCTAATGTACACTGTCTTCTGATTTCAATAGGAGCTTCAACTGAGCTTAACTTGGAAGAGAAGAAATCAACAAAAGAGAGAAGCAGAAAATTTGAATACTTCAGAGGAAGAAAGGCAGAGTTGCTATATAACCAAAAGTTTAGTCCTAAAAGACTAGGAAGACCTATCCAATTTTGGATCCAGAAAATAATTTTTATACCAAGAGACTGCTCATACTGAAGATATTCAATTTGGGCTATATTTCTATTGCTGTTCTACTCCTGTCTCAGTGCAATGTATTTTTATCTTATACAATCAGAAGTCAAAGGTCTCTGAAAATATTAAAAGGGGTCAAAAATAAAATAATAATAATACTTGATTTATAAGTGTATATTTTAAACTAGTCCAAGCATGTTAATTTGTTCCAGATACTTTAAGTTATCTTGGTATCTAGGAAGAGAAAAAATATTGTTTCTGTGGAAATAATTTTCCCCCAGAGAAACTGACATATTCTATTTATTTTATCAAGTCGATGTTCTTTGTGTTTCACTAGAATTACCAGCAGACCACTGCTCTCCTCCTGATGCCTGCAATAATTTTAAGACCTCTTCTCTTTTGGTATAGGTTCCCTAAATGGAGCACTCTTTTCCTCTCCCTGGCACTGAGAAAAGCATATTTTTACAAGCACGTCAACTCTTTCAGTTTAGATCGTGTATTCCCAGGTTACACTAATCCTGTTCTCTTCAGAAAACAAGCATACATGTTTTTTCCAGGTGTCATACCATTTATGACAAAGGAAAAGATCAAGTGCATAGAAACCTCTAAAGATAGAGAGATTCGAAATGTGCTTTGAAGTGGAAAAAGTGAAGAGGGAATAAAAATAATAGCGTCTTCAGAGAAAGTGACCTTGCTTGATGGGATTTAAATCAGTGTTCCCTCCAAGCTAATCCACTCAGTAGCAGTGAGCACATTTTGCACCTGCACTCCCCCATGTTTGTGCTCTTGTTGTTCTCCAGACTTTCTGTTGTTACACAGCTGGATTATATCCAGTCTTCAGCTATTTGATAATGCCTTACTTGTTCAGGAACTGGGACTGATTCTTCTTTTTCTTTCTGAATGAGCTTATTATCCATTTTGAAGGGTAGCTATTTTCTAGTCTGCCCAGGACTGTACCCCTTCTTTTCTTCTAGTGAAATCTCCTTCTTTACCTCCTGCTCAATCCTGTGGTGCAAGTTGTTTGTGGCACCTCCTTGCAGATTCCACTGCTCCTTAGCCAACATGGAGCTGCAAGATGTGAGCATGTAATCAATACCAGGCCAGTCATATTATTACACTCCCTTGGCGAGACCCTTCTTGATGTTTTTGGTGGTGTTTATTTGTTCTGTTTGGTTTGTTTTGGCTTTGTTTCTAATTTGATACCATTAGTCCATTTCTTAAGCAAATCTGAGAAACGTAAACTTGAGACCTCCTAGTAGCCATGGTGAAGTGTTCAGTCTGAGAGAATAAAAAGACCAACATGAGAAAAAAGAGAGAGAGAAAGATTGAGAGTCCTAGAGTGGAGTGTTTATAATCTTAGTTTTAATCATCCATGAGACCCAGTTTACCCTTGCAATTCTGTGTTTTACTAGGTTAACTAATGATACTTGTTTTCGTCTAAATTAGTTTAAAATAGATTTCTGTACTAGAAATTAAGGGATCACAAGATGATACGCCTAGACCATTCCTTAAAGACACAGTATATCATAATTCATTGCCCTTTTATGTATGGAGGAATTTCAAATTCCTTGGAACTGGTGACTATGTTTTATGTTTCTTTGCATTCCCTGTGGCACCAGCACAGAAAGTGGAATCTGGTAAAGACTTGGTTGATGTGAAGAGACAGAATTCTAAGGTTGCTTCTGGCCTTTTGAAGTTGTATCTTGCCACTCTAATCCAATTCTGGCATTGGGATTAATAGGCAGCTAAGGGGAAAAAGCACCATAGTTGACCTTGTCCTTATTAAAAGCAATGTATTTTGTATTGGTATACATTATCTTTTATATTCAGAGACTATATAGCCCAACTATTGTCTTACGGACAAGGAAACTGAAGGTTATGTAACTTGTTCAGATGCATAGAATCAGAATTAGGATTTCAGAATCAGAAATGGATTTAGTCACTTTCATGATAACCACCAGTGCCTCTTGAAAGTGTGTGTGAATTTCATGACTAGCTCTTATAACTTTTTGATATCCTTTATCAACATGCTGTGCAGATGAAATGAAGTAATATGTGAGAAAGATCTTGGCACATTCATTCATTCATTTGACAAATATTTATTGAGCAGTTAGTATGTTTCAAACCCTATTACACAGTGAGTTGTTTCCTAGAACCTATGTGAACAGAAGGATTCAGAAAATAAATCAATAAAAAAAAAAAATGAATAGACATGCAAACTTGGATTTGTCTAAATCACGTTTTAAAATTTCCCTCGATGACTAAATCAACCATTAAAATGAACTGTTTGAAAGTCATATTAGCAATGATCTATCAGATAAGTGTCTTCATTACTGACATATATTTAGGTGGGCCAAATACATTATCATAAAACATAAGCTAGTTGATTTTGTAACTTTTTTTTATCTACTACCTACACCTATACACACACACTCACAAAATGAGTGTATTTATGCATCAAAATATCTATTATTTTATTATTCAACCTTTATTTTAAAATATGGCATTAATTAATATGGATACTGAGAAAGTTACACCTTTCCATCCATAGAATAAAATAGCAAATGTGGTATCAAATGAGATTAAGGGATCTTCAAAGACGGTAATAGACTTAGAAAAATAAAAAAATAAGAGAAGATCCAGATCAGTTTTCTTAGTTATTTTCCTAATGTGACTTCTTTGGAATAGAATCATATAGTCAAGTTCACTTTCATCAAGTCAAAGTACTAAGTTATATTAATTACTTCTACTAGGATAATTAGCCTATCTCTGATTACACACCTGGCCTTCTACAGTTCAAAATCTCCTTGTTACAGCATTTCAGAATATATGAAGTATACACAAAATTGGCTGATTGATATTCTAATTTGCATATCAAAGCCAAGAATGCTTTTTTAAAATTTGCTTCCTTGATGGCAATTGTGTTGTCTACGATTAGGGATAAAATAGTAGGGCTTGGGAATGATTTTGATAGTCTGAATTCTTTTCCATTACGTGGGTAATAAGAAGTTGGAAAGGACTAGAAATTTAAAACTTCTGTTGTCAAGTTAAAAATAGGAAAGTCAACAAAGCACTCCAACTACTAGGTAGATAAGTATCTGTTCTATTATGTATTTCACCATCAGGAGGTCAATTGCCTTTGGCTGCGTTTCCTCACAGGTGAGTTTTAGATTTCTGCAGGAAATCTTTCCCTATCTGAATTTCACATTTTGTTCCCAATATTCCATCCTGACTTACTTTAGATTTCTGGATACTTAATAACCTCTTGCTTATTTATTTGAAATTGAGGTTGAAACCAGCATTGAATCTCCATGTTAAGGTACCTATAGAAGTGGATTTAGCCACTTTTGTAATAATCACCAGTGCCTCTTGAAAGTGTGTATGAAATTTCATGGCTCTCTCATAACTGTTTAATATCCTTTACCAACATGTCCTGCAGATGAAATAAAGCAATATGTGAGAAAGACCTTGGCACAGTCGTTCACTCTTTTTACAAATAATTATTGAACAGTTAGTTTATTTCAGACCTTGTTATACAATGAGATAGTTGTTTCCTAGAACTTAAACCAGCAGAAGGATGCAGAAAATAAATCAATAAAAAAGATAAATGAATAGACCAAAATACATCAGATGATGGTAAGTACTAAGTAGACAATTAAAATAGAGTTTAGTGTTAATGACTGGGTAGGTTTTAATTTCTATATTTCAAAGAATACCTCTTGGAGAGCGTGACATTTAAGGGAAAAACTAGATAACAAAGACAAAGCCAACCATGTGAATGTCAAAGGAAAGACTACTCCAAAGGCAAAAGAAATACCTAGTGAAAAGGCCTTAGTACTTCTGGTGTATTCCAGAAACAGAAAGAGATTCAGCGTGACTAGTGGACTAAGCAGAGACTGATTTGAGTGAGGTTAAAAATATAAGACTAGAGAAGTATAAAATCATGTAGGCTATGAGTTTCATAAGCCAGGGTAAAGTAAGATATTTGAATTTTATTTGAATTAAAATAGAAAGTCATAAATTGTTTTCAGTCAAGAATAACCTCTTAAGTTTTACATAGATGACACTATGATTTTTAAGGGTGGAGGGGAGAGTAGAAGAGAAACCAGTTAGAAGAGTACTGCCAAGAATGCAGAACAGTATAAAGATGAAAGTGACTTGGATGAGGGTGATAGTAGGAGCAGTCACGGGTTTGTTTGGGAAATAGAATCAACAAGACTTGCTGATGGGATGGCTATGTCTTGCTCATGAGGGAAAGTGAGAAATCAAAGATTTGTAGTGTGTTGGATTGTGCAACTAGATGAATCGTAACTTTTTTTTTTTTTAACCAAGATAGAGAAGAGTTGGGAAGGTTTGCAGTGGAATTTTATTTTGACAATGTAAAGTTTGAGATGCCTATTAAACTTCCCCTTTGAAAAGTCAAATAGGTAATTGAATATATAATTTTATATTTTTGTGGGTTATAATTATAAATTTTGGCAAATTATAATAGTGACCAAACAGTATTTTGTGAATATTTATTAAAACGATCAGTTTAAAAGAAGTCATTTATATTTGTATATTTAAAAACATGGGACTTGATGAGGTTATCTAGGAAACTTGGGTATAGAGAGGCCACTAGGGATCCACAGTATTGAAAGATTGAACAGAAGAGAGTGAGATAGTAAAGGAAACTGAGAAGAATCAGCCAGTAGGGTAGAAAAACAAGAACAGGCACATTGTAGATAATCAATGTTAGTTTTCTTCACTCCTTAAATACTAGTTTTACAATTTTTTCATTAATGTACAATGTAGTTATTGCAAAGCAATGTCATCAATAATTTACTTTTGTATTTCTATAAAATACTCACAACTGAACCAGTAAGCAACATCATGATAAAAAGAGAAAAGATTGAAGTTGTCAAGGATTTCATTTTACTTGGATCCATAATCAACACCCACAGAAGCAGTAGTCAAGAAATCAAATGACACATTGCATTGGACAAATCTGCTGCAAAAGACCTCTTTAAAGTGACTTCATTACTGAGCTGAAAGGGTGTCCGGGGGCCATACTCTCTGGGTTTCTCCAGTCTCTGTCAGGCCAGTAAGTCTGATCTTTCTTTGTGAGTTAGAATTTTGTTTTACATTTTTCAATGTGTCTTTTATAGCCATATCACAAAGGATTTTATTGTTATTGTTCTTCATTCTTCCTTATTCACTATCCAACCTTCACATGCATATGAGGCGATTTGAAAATACCATGGCTTGGGTCAGGCGCACCTTCGTCTTCAAGGGGACATCTTCGCTTTTTAACACTTTAAAGAGGTCTTTTGCAGCAGATTTGTCCAGTGCAATGTGTCATTTGATTTCTTGACTACTGCTTCTGTGGGTGTTGATTATGGATCCAAGTAAAATGAAATCCTTGACAACTGAACTATAGTGTTGGTGAAGAATATTGTATGCACCATGGACTGCCAAAAGAAAGAACAAATCTGTCTTGGAAGAAGTACAGCCAGAATGCTCCTTAGAAGCAAGGATGAGGAGACTACATCTCACATACTCTGGCCATGTTATCAGGAGGGATCAGTCCCTGGAGAAGAACATTATGCTTAGTAAAGTACAGGGTCAGAGAAAAGAGGAAGATCCTCAATGAGATGGATTGACACAGTGGCTGCAACAATGGGCTCAAGCATAATAACGATTGCGAGGATGGCGCGGGACTGGGCAGTGTTTCTTTCCATTGTACATAGGGTAGCTATCAGTCGGAACTGACTTGATGACACCTAACAACAACAATAACAATAAAATCCTTTGTGATATGGCTATAGAAGAGACATTGAAAAACGTAAAACAAAATTCTAACTCACAAACAAAGATCAGACTTACTGGCCTGACAGAGACTGGAGAAACCTAGAGAGTATGGTGCCCGGACACCCTTTTAGCTCAGTAATGACGTCACTCCCAAGGTACACTGTTCAGCCAAAGATTAGATAGCCCCATAAAACAAAATGAGACTAATGGGGCACAACAGTGCAGGGACAAGGACTAGAAGGTAGGAGGGGACAGGAAAGCTGGTAATAGGGAACCCAAGGTTGAGAAAGGAGAGTGTTGACACGTCGTGGGGTTGTTAACCATTGTCATAAAACAATGTGTACCAACTCTTTAAGGAGAAACTATTTGTTCTGTAAACCTTCATCTAAAGTACAATAAAAAATAAAAATAAAATAAAATATGTTTGGCATACAAAAAAAAAAGACACTCACATAAATGTATGATATAGTATTATCCTTTCCACTAGGGAAGTACCACTATCAGTTACATGGGAGATATGTTTAGTACACAAACTATAAACCTCATTAATAGTTAGAAATATTTATTATAGGAAATATTACATAAGATTTAATACTTATAAACCTATTAGGTAATTTGACAGGGTAGAAAATAATATATATTTGGTGTCAGCGTATTTAAATTCCAGCTCTAGTACTTCAAGCATCGTGATTTTTCTGAGGCTCACTTGTCCAAAGTATAACTTTTGGCAAACTATGTAGTGATCACACAGTATTTTGTAAATATTTATTAGAATGATAAGTTTCAAAAGTACTCGATAAGTGATAATGTTATAAATATTTTAGTTGCTTTTATATGAAAGTGGTACTTGTATGTGTTACATTGATAGAACTATAACAATTTGTTTAATAATTGAATTCCAACTTTGGGCTAGGTGAAATTGAAGATGCTTATAAACTGATTTTTGGAGTTGATTCTCATTTTTAATGCTTGTTATCTAGACATTTTTGATTGGATACCAGACTTTGTGTTTTATGTTATTGAATGCTGGATGTTTGGTATTCTTTTAAGCGGTAATTTTTTTTTTTTTTTTTTAATGGGGGTTAAATTACTTGCAGATTACTATGATCTTTTGAGTCTTGCTTTTAGGTTCTTTTAGGGGAGGTCTGTTGTGTTGTTGTTAGTTGATGTTGAGTTGGCTCCTACTCATGACAACCTCATGTATAATAGAACAAAATGTTGCCAGGTCCTACATCTTATTCTAGGGATAATTAAACCCTGAGTTTAAGGTGTGGCTCTTCTAGGGTATCTTCTGACTGACCATGTATTTAACAAGGAATCTCCACTCTGACTGGACAGAAGTAAAATAATCCCTAGTCCTGTATGAGCTCAGAGAAGTTTCTATCTTATAACTCCACCATAATTTTTCTTCCCTCATAAGTTGTACATGTGCAGTTTGGTATTCACCATGTGCACATTCATCACGTGCACATTGGTTTAACCATGTGTAGATTTTTATTCAGCCAGTGGCTCAGGGAAACATCTTTTCAGATTTCAGGTAGCACTGCACCTCTGTGTATTTCCCTCCTCTCAGTTATTCTGCTCTGAAAACTCTAGCTGCTTTGACTTCCACAAATTCCAATCTCTATCATCTCAACTAGTTTATATACCACCAGAGTCAAACATGGAATTTTATTTGCATGGATTAGTGAAGATTTTTAAATAGCAGATATTTTAATTATAAAATTTTTGGCTTATTTTAATCAATATATTGAAAGATACAATTTAATGCATTTATTTTAAAATAATAGTTACATAATTTTTTTGATATTGGTAATAAATGTTTACCATAGTTTAAAATGTACTGGAATAATTTTAGGCATGTTATTCCAAGAACAGAACAGAGTAGAAAAGACGTTTCTCAGGAAAACAGTGTGCCTGGTGACACTTAAAAAGAATTTTTTTTTTCTTATCTATGAATGTGATTTATAAAGAAAATGAATGTTTAAGTAGTTAGATGCCAATAGTAAAATAAGATTATTATAAATCTATACGTCATACTTAAGGGTTTTCTACACAAAAATACAAAATTACTTTGGACTTAAAACACAGTTTTAGAGATCTGATGGTCATTACAAAACTACACATTACTAGACTCAGGTTTTTGTGACAACATATATCATCTACATACATGTTATTTTAGTTTGTTTGCTTGCTTCTCCCTCTAGTTGTGGTTCCTGAAGCTACTACCTTAAAATATCTATAGTACTGAAATATTTATTATATTATTTTCCTAGGCTACTATAACAATGTACCACAAACTGATTTGTTTAAAACAACAGAAATTTATTATCTTGCAGTTCCAGAGGTTAGAAGTCCAAATCCTTGGGTGTTGCTAGACTTATGCTTTCTCTGAAGTCTCCAGAGGAAGCCCGTTTCTTGTGTCTTCCAGTTTCTGGTCGCCCCAAACGTTCTTCGGCTTGTAGCAGCATAACTCCAATCTCTAACTCTGTAGTCACATGGCGTTCTTCCTTGTGTGTCTCTCTGTGTCTGTCTCTTCACTTCTTATAAGGACTAGCCATAAAGAGATTAGGGCCACCATAAAGACCTCAGCTCAATTAATCCCATCTTCAATGACCCTGTTTCCAAATAAAATCACATTCACAGGTCTTGGGGGTTAGGACCAGAAGATCGTAACCCGCAAGTGACAGATTGTAGGTCATATATCTTTTGAGGGAGTATAATTCAACCCATAACATTTTTTATTAATTAACATATCTTACTCATTATCTTTTAATTCAGCAAATAATTTATTGTGTCTATTATATTCCAGGCACTTTGTTAAACAATAGAAATATGAGGGGGCCCATCACTGCAGAGTTCACATTTCAGATTTAGATTTAGAAAGGTAAAGAGGTAATTATAATTGAGCACCTTACTATCAGGACACAGTGAATGGAGCAACTGAAGTGGCTTTGGGTAGGGAATTAGACAACACGTTTCGTAGAGGTAACGCTTAGGCTGGATTTTTGAAAATAAATATAAATGTCTTTTATATGTATTCGCAATAATTGCTGGACACATTTAAGTAAAGTGGCAATAGATAGGTATAAAAATCCTTTAAAATTCAGTTCTTTACCACAAGTACCCCAGATTTCAAAATCCATTTAGTATCTAGTACCTAGTACGGTTGTTCTGCCCATTGCAACATTTTAATAGTCAAAAAAGATGCATTGTTTTCATGAAAAGGAGGACTAAAAATGAAAATTTTTACTAAAATATTTTCATTTTTGACAACTTTAGAAACAGCTTTCAGAATTGATAAATCTCATTCAGGGTAATTCAAGTTTGTTTTTCTTGACTGAGTCATGCAAAGAAAATGCAGAATTTAGTCAATAAAGCTGAGTAAATGATAAAGAACGATAAAAAAAAAAAAAAAAACTAAAGACACCAAGGTAGTAAAGCAAAAAGAAAAATACAACAATGGACATAAGGCATTTTCAAATATTTCGTATTTTGTGAGAAAAATCTCTTTAGCTCACAGGATATGGAACTTTTAATGTCTTTATTCAAAAAACCACAATAAAGTTCATTGTCCAAAGTTTGCTCTAAGCCTTGGCATGTCTGAATAGCTTTATTCTGCTTTCACGCAATGGATGAATTGTAGTTTATATAATTACCATAATTAGAGTGTCAAACTCAAGGAGTGTAACTGTGTTGGGGAAAACAACAACAACAAAGGGATCAAGTTCACTAAGAAATTTTATGATATCAAACAACAGATTGTATCGGCAATTCAGGAGTCTCATCTTGGCTTTGTGACTGGCTAGATATATAACCTATAGCCTGTCACTTAACCTACCTGGAAATATGCTACCTCATCTGAAAACAACGAGAGTAGAGTGACACAAGCTCTAGTTTTACCTTTGGGCTCTAAAATTCTATAATGTTATAATTTTTTATTGCCTGGTAAGTGAATATATTATGATCGTTGCTCATAAAGCTACTATCCGAGATAACACTGAACATTTTTTTCATCTGTAATTAATGCCCTAAATATCTCAAGATATACTGAAAAATACTCTCAGAGAGTAAAAAATATAAAATTGATTTTTGGCAAATGAGAACCCAGGAGATTTTAAGTTATATCACACTTAATACAGGAGACATTCAGAGACTTAATTATAATGATTTATCCAGTAAGGATGGGAATAACAGAAATCTTTTACAATCCACTAGTCAATGGTAAGACAGAAGTTTACAAATACTTGCCAATAAATATTATCACAAATTTAACAATGTACAATCTTTTTTTTCTCCTTAAGAAAATGGAGATAACTGAAAATTAATAAAATCTTAATTCTAAAATAGTTTATAAAAGTATTCTTCTTATTCTTCTCTAGTCTTCTTACTTTTGGTGAATTAATGGTTGTGCTGGAAGAGCACATGCAAATAAAAAAGAGGGAAAGGCGCTAAACTAAAAAAGAATCCCTATTAATGGCTTTCCAAAAAAGAAATACAACAAAGGCCTAGATACTGAATCTGCAGCTGCAGTTAACACTCCATCTTTGAGCTATGATGGACAATACCAGTACTGTACAGATTCAGACTAAATTAATGCTGTTGGTTTTTGTTTATAAAGAAAAAAAAGTGTATAGAACACCTTTAGTTCTCACTAAGCCAAATCTGAGATCCCATCTGTTCAGATTTCATACTTTAAGAAAAAATTTTTTTAAAAAATCAACTTCAAAAACAAACCTCCTTCATCCTAATACTATTAAGAGATTCAGCAGGAAAACTAGATGAAATCCTCCCACTTTTATTCATCTTAAGCAGTTTTAAACGATGAAGCCACCATTGTTTTGGGATATCTAAGGCAGCCTAACCTTCCACAGACACAAGTGAAGGAAATAGACCTATATAAAGTGATGTTGCCTCTGTTTTCTGGCAAGACCTGAGTGGTGAACTACACAATTTAATGATTATAACTAAGAATTCTTCTGAATTCTTCTATTTTCCTAAAGGCAAAGGAGTGATCTTCCTGAAGCTATAAAGTAAAAACAGTGTTTTAAATATTTCCTTTTAATTTTTAAGTGACTTATAAAAGGGTAAATAAATGTCTATCAAAAACTTGCACTACTTTCCCCTTTGTTTCTGTGCAGAAAAGCAAATTTTGATATAAACACAAAACACCATTGCCTAACGAAATGTGTACTAAAGAATATAATTAGTTTAAAATAGTTTAATTATAGACTTGATTAAATTTTTTCAGTCCATGTTTGTATTGGCTTCCTGGGTGCAATAAGTTTAATACTTCTTTAAGATTTATGATGATTGTGAATAATCTGTCCCTTAATTTAAAACACAGTCCAGGAAACATTGCATAATTTTAGAAAAACAGCTTTGGATTTTTATGTTTTCTTATAACTAGGATTTATTTTACTGTTATTGATTAGGATAATTTTACATGTTCCAGTAAGGCATCAAAATAGGATGATATATTGATGTTTATATACCTCATTAAATAAAATTAATTATATGATAGACTCTTTTGGTATTAATTGGAGTGTAATAACTTACTATGTTAATGTCCAAATTATTATGATTTAGATACATTTTCCTCCATAGGTGAAAATATTGAAAGGAGTCTAAAGATCTAAAAGCCCCATATTGGATACCAAGAATTTGATAAGGGAAGGGAGACTCAGAAAACATCTGCAATGGATTAAGGCAACGTATGCAGATACGCTAAAAAATCAGCCGAGTACGATTGATCTTGCATTCTTCACATCAGTAAATAGCACAATTATAATATTCTATGACTTGAACGAAAGAGAGAACAATTTAAGATGTTTCAAAGTCCCTATACTTTAATATTTCTTTCTAAATAATAAAGGCTAACATTTAGTGAGTAGTTAATATTTACCAGACACTAGATAAAGTTCTTTAGTGTTATCTATTATATACTATCTAGCGTAATTTTCATGGCAACCTTCTTCTTATCTGAATTTTTACAGATGAGAAATCAAAGACACAGAGAGGCTACATACCTTGCCTAAAGCGATACACATGACACAGTGGCTGCAGCAATGGGCTCAAGCATAACAACGATCACGAAGATGGCACAGGACAGGGCAGTGTTTCGTTCTGTTATACACAGGGTCACTATGAGTCAGAACTGACGTGATGGTACCAAACAACAACAAAAACCAAGTGATACGGTCATTAGGTGGTAGAGCTAGGAATCAAATCAAGACTGTGTAGAGTCTGATGATTATCCAAGGATGAAAGGGTGGTTAGTCCCAGGATGGCATGAACAGTAAAGCACTCCACTACTAGCTGAAATGTTGGCAGTTCAAAGCCACCCAAAGACTCCTGAGAAGACAGGCCTGGCAATCTGCTCCTGAAAAATGACGGCCTTGAAAACTCAATAGAGTGTAGTTCTATTCTCATGCGCTCACGCATAGGGTCTCCATAAGTTAGAATTGACTCTAAGGCAACTAACAACAAAAACGGTAAACCAAACCAATCCCGTTGCTGTCGAATCGATTCTGACTCATAGTGACCCTATAGGACAGAGTGGAACTGCCCCACAGGGTTTCCAAGGAGCAGCTGGTGATTCAAACTGCCAACCTTTTGGTTAGCAGACAAACGCTTAAACACTGTGCCACCAAAAACAATAGAGTAGTTAAAAAATTTTTTGAAAGGTTTTTCATTAGACAAAAAAAAAAGAAAATCAAAAACTTTTAAGTATATTGTGCCTTATTTATTCCTTAATTTATTTCTTAACTGTTATTCAGGTCATACAGAGATTGAAATAGATAGTCTTGATAATTCTACCAATTAAAAAAAAAAACCTCTGTTTTTCTAATTATGTTTTGATAGGTTTTCCCGACTATGAAGGGTCAATGAGAACTTGAAACTGGCATTTGAAGATTACTACCGTAGCAGCCCTCTTTTGGGGGGAATATGTACATAATTCTATTACTCAATGAATTTGTCACCCATTAAATGTTTATTTTTTACTCTTAGGAAATTTAATATGTAATAAATATAAGCAGGAAAAAGTTATGTACTTATGTTATGCATTATAATCCTCAAAATAGAATATAGGATTGTTTGTAAAAGAGCAAAAATAAATAATTCAGGAAACAAAACAAATAGAAGAAACTAAATTTACCTATTGCCATAGATATTACCTGTAGCAACAGTTTAAGAAAAGCAATTACTGACCTTCAGCATTGAATATTTGCAATTCTGTTACTTCACTTTGGGAGCATTGTATGTGAGTTCAACAAGCTTAATGAATACAAAACATTGTGCTTGAGACTTTCTTTAGAGTTTAGGGAGGGCTTTTGCATTCATGATCTCATTTGATTAGAGGAAATAATAGTCATGCTCTCTTATTATCAGGTAAATAGTTATCAAGTAGAGTGTTTCAATAAAGACCCTAGAGAGATTCTTTATTACAAGGTCTTCTTCAACAGCTGGAGTCAGATGGTACGCTCCTTTCCTGATGGTAGAGAAGTCATATGATAGAGGTTTGTTTTTATGGAAGGTTAATAGAACAGTAGCACACAAGATACAGTGGTGAGAGTGGAATTAGGAAAACAATAAGGAGAAAATAGGGAGAAATGACAGGGAGGGCTATAAACATGCCGAGATTGATAGTTGTACATCCACATCAAAATGCTCAAAAGGTCCTTAAAAATGAAAATTAGTACTTGAAAAAATGAGGACAAAGTCATAGATATAAATCTAAGAATTACTTATTTCACAGAAATAATTTAATTATGAAAGAGGAGGAGACAGGGAGGGTACAAGAGAGGGTCAGAGACTAAATCTTGAAGAATGCTGAGGGGATGAGAGGTAAATGTGGAGCCAAGAAATAAAAAGAAGGGATAATAAAAATAGTGGGAAGACAAAAAGAACAGTGTGTGCCACAGATTGAGGAGACATGCAAATTTAAGAAGGCTGATAAACAATGTTAAATGCTGCAGGGAGTTTAAGGATAAAAGTTTGGAAAAATGGGATTTCCAGAACACTTAATTGTGCTCATGTGGAACCTGTTCATAGGCAACGAAGCAGTAGTGAAAACCGAACAAGGGGACGCTGTGTGGTTTAAAATTGGAAAAGGTGGGCACCAGGTTTGTATCCTTTCACCATACTTATTCAATCTGTATGCTGAGCAAACAATGCGAGAAGCTGGACTATATAAAGAAAAATGAAGCATCAGCATTGGAGGAAGACTCATTACAACCTGTGATATGCAGATGACACAACCTTGCTTGCTGAAAGTGAGGAGGACTTGAAGCACTTACTGATGAAGATAAAAGACCCACAGCCTTCAGTATGAATTACACCTCAACATAAAGAAAACAAAAATCCTCACAACTGGACCAATAAGCAACATCATGATAAATG
>NW_004444078.1:511272-568151 GCF_000243295.1 Trichechus manatus latirostris
CAACATCATGATAAATGAAGAAAATATTGAGGTTGTCAAAAATTTTATTTTATTTGGATCAACAATCAACTTCCATGAAAGCAGCAGCCAAGAAATCAAACGACTCAAAAAGAAACTAGTCTACAGGGCTAATACCCATCGCCACTGAGTCAATCCCAACGCATAGCAACTGTATGGGACAGAGAAGAACTGCCTCATAGTGTTTCCAAGGCTGTATGTAATCTTTACAGAAGCAGACTGCCACATCTTTGTCCCATGGAGCAGCTGGTAAGTTTGAACCACCAATCTTTTGGTTAGCTGACAAGTGCTTAACCACTGTACAACCAGGGCTCCTTACAGGACAAGTAGTCCACATGAACCATGGCCTGATCTACCCTGAGACCAGAATAACTAGATGATGTCTGGCTACCACTACTGACTCTTCTTATCAGGGCCACAATAGATGGACCCTGACAGAATGGGAGAAAAATGTGGAAAAGAACTCAAATTCCTAAAAAAAACAAAAAAAAAACTTACTGGATCAGTTGAGATTGGAGGACTCCCCATAACTATTGTTCTGAGATAGTTATTAAACCTTGAACTGAAACTAGCCCAAGTACATCTTTTAGCTAAATAATAGACTGGCTCACAAAATAAAGAATATCACCTGTGAGTACTGTGCTTCTTAAAAAAATCATCTATATGAGACCAAATGGTCACAGTTACTTTAAAACAAAGATGAGCGTGTAAGGCAGCAGGGAAACTAGATTACTGGAAATGAAACAACCAGAACAAAAACATTGAGAATGTTCATGCATTTTAAGAATGTAACTAATGTCACTGAACAATTTGTGTAGAAATTGTTGAGTGGGGACCTAAACTGTTGTGTAAACCTTCGCCAAAAACACAATAAAATATTACCTAAAATAAAAGAAAGAAATCAAATGGCATAGCGCATTGGGAAAATCGGCTGCAAAAGACCTCTTTAAAATCTTATAAAGCAAAGATGTCACTTTGATAACTAAGGTGCTCCTGACCCAACCCTTGGTCTTTTCAATCACCTTATGTGTATGCGAAAGCTGGACAATGAAAAAGGAAGACCGAAAAAGAAATAACGCATTTGAATTATGGTGTTGGCGAAGAATATTGAATGTATCTTGGGCTGCCAGAAGAATGAATAAGTTTGTCTTGGAGGAAGTGTAGCCAGAAGTTTCCTTAGAAGCAAAGATGGTCACTCTTTTTCTCACTTACTTTGGGCATGTCTTCAAGAGGGACCAAGCCTTGGAGAAGGACATCATGCTTGGTAAAGTAGAGGGTCAGCAAAAAAGAGGAAGACCCTAAACAGTGGCTGCAACAATGGGCTCAAACATACCTACTATTGTGAGGATGGCACAAGACCAGCAATGTTTCTTTCTGTTACACATAGGGTCACTATGAATCAGAGCTGACTTGATGGCACTTAACAACGACATGCTGAAAAAAGCTATTTATAAATTATATTAATATCACAGTAACAGTCTCCCCTATTTATACCAATGGCCATTTTATAAAAAAATTAAGTATTTATATAATTTTATTGTTCTAATAATGAATACTTCCTAATTAAAGCCAAACAGCCTAGAAAATAAAAGCACTCAGATAGTGATTAAAAAGCTGAAGCATAAACGTACATAGATGAGAAGGCTGAAAGTTGAGAGAATTAAATACAAGATTCTGATATAAAGATCAAAACTGAATTCTCACCTCCCTCTTGTTATAAGAAGTGTTTCTTTACTTATTTTATTCTATAATAAATGTACTGGATTTTCTTGTAACAAGTAATGTGAATCAAGGAAAAAATGTGCAGAATAATGTATTAAGCCACAACTGCGCTGGACTTTTGTATTGCCTGCATACCTGTTAACAGTAACCATCTTATGCTTAACTCCTAAAATATATTTTATTTATGGATATTCACAAAAATATCTTTAAAGTCACCATAATTTTTAAAATAGTTTATAGATTTATTTGTGAAACATTTTTTAACTCAAAATTTTTCTTCTGAAGATAGTACTGGATAATGAAAGAAGTTGAACATAGACACCAATGTATATGGCTCTGTAAGCTACATGGATGTATTTGAAATAGAGTTTTCTTCTTATCTAAGTTTGATTGAAAAATACACAAAGAGTGAAATAAAGGCACATATACAATATATTCTTTTTGTAATAATCTATTCATTCAACATAATTTCATATTTATTCAAATTATTTTATTTCACCTCAATATTACCCAATTTTAAATCACATGCAGTTTTAAAATATAGCTATTTATAATGCTGAAGAGTTCATTGATTATACACAACCAACTCCCTCAGCTGAAATGCTTATAAAAAAACCTACTTTTTTTAAAAAAATCAAAGTGTCAGTCTATATCATAGGAATACAAAATGAAACAAATCATTTGGAAATAAATTATCATGTTTCCATACCAAATTGCTTCTTCTTTTCTGGAAATGGCTTATATAATTTGGTGATGCTATTTTCCCTACGAATAATAAAAATGACTTATGTGAAATAGAGTGTTTATCTTAAGGTTCATGAGTAGATTTTGGGAAAGTCTTTGAACCAACCAAAAAATATTGTGATATAAGCTCATGAGCATTTTTCTGGGAAGAAGTAGCTTTGCATTCATCAACTTCTCAATAGTGTCTGTGATACTCTAAAAATATAAATACCGACAATATATAGAAAAGGACTTATAAGTCCACAGTGAAATAGATAATGAAATGAATGAGACTTGGTAATTGATGTTTTATACAAGGTTGTCATCCTAATGCTGAAGTGGGGGAAAATAACATATTTAAGATTTAGTTTATCCATTTCAATCATATTTATCTAGACTTTTAAGTGCTCAAAACTCATAGTAGGTGATTTTAAGATCAGGAAACTATGACTGAAATAATTTTATAATTTTACTGATCGTAACATGCTTGAACTGATTGATTGCCCCTTCATATGTACAATTTCAGAGATATTAAGATAACTAATCAACTGTCTTAAATTTGTCTTAGAATTTCTTTAATTGAAATTGAAGAAAAATAAATAACATTTAAAAATTGATCTGCAATTTTAAATGTCATATGGAAATGACCTTTGTCTCCAGATGACAGATAATTTACTGTTTCCTAAATGCACATTTTCAGTAACTGTTACATTCTACAAAATGGCAATGTTCTCAATATGTATATGTATGTATATGTATCTATAGGTGTGTGTGTGTATCATAAACCAAGAAACAAGTATTTTGCTGCTATGCCAATAAAAGCAACTTCACCTAACCTTTAACTTTCAATCAGATGAAACTAGAAAGATAATATTTTACTAGAGAAGTAGAACTTGTTAGAGAAGTAGCTTATCGTTATGGAACGTAAGCCTATTAATGCTATAAATTTATCTTCACATGTCATGTAAGACGCATTATCATCCATTAGATGCAGGTACAAGCAAAACATTAATGGAACTATTGTTGATGTCTTTTTACCACAATATCCTCCCAGTAATGTGCACAATGTCTCTGAACAGAGCTCTTTCTTGCAAATGGTAGACCACTCTGATACACAATTAAGAAATGTGCTATTCTACTGCATTGAAGCACAAGCCAAATGCAAGTTATTAGCATCCATTTCCAGTACACCTTTGCAAGTGAGAAAATGTGCACAACAAGGAAACGATTGCTTATTTTATAACAGTTTGAGGAAGTGATATTTATAATACAGGCAGTCTAACTGGAAAAACTTTCTTTTACCTCTTTGTAGTTATCCTGACAACTCAAAATAGTAACTTCATTCCTACAGAACATTAAATCTTTAATAAGAGAACAGCACATAAATCTTAATTTTCCAGTCTCTAAAATGGAAATAAAAATATCTGCATTGTAAGGAGAAATATTTTAAATACTTTCATAAAAGTTATGTGTTATATAAATATTATTAACATTATCATCAATATAAAATTAAATAGTTGATCTACTAAGACTATACTTAGTCATAAAATTGACATTGACTTTTTCCACATTCACCAATGCCATCATGATTTTCTTCGCACATCTTCACTGCATCACACATTATAAACTTCTTAAAAATACAGAAGCTGATTACACATATCTTAAAAAAATAAAAAAAACTTTAGATTATTGTTTTATTTGCTTAAGGGAAATAATTTTACAGTGTCAAATTTCAACAAAATGATGGATTGTAAAGGAAACCTATTACTTTCTATTTTACATGAAGTTCTTCTCAACAGTGTCCCAACTCATAGTGACCCTATGTACAACAGAATGAAACACTGCCTCGTCCTGTGCCATCCTCATAATCCTTATGCTTGACCCCACTGTTGCAGTTGATGTGTCAGTCCATCTCAGTGAGGGTCTTCCTCTTTTTCACTGACCCTCTACTTTCGCAAGCATGATGTCCTTCTCCAGGAACTGGTCTCTCCTGATATGTCCAAAGGATGTGAGACAAGGTCTCACCATGCTTGCTTCTAATGAGCATTCTGGCTATATTTCTTCCAAGACAGATATGTTCATTCTTCTGGAAGTCCATGGTATATTCAATATTCTTTGTGAACACCATAATTCAAAGGTATCAATTCTTCTTCGGTCTTCACTATTCACTGTCCAACTTTCACATGCACATGAGGCAATTGAAAACACCACAGCTTGGGTCAGGCCCACCTTAGTCCTTAAAGTGACATCTTCACTTTTTAACACTTTAAAGAGATCTTTTGCAGCAGATTTGCCCAATGAAATGTGTCATTTTATTCCTCGACTGCTGCTTCCATGGGCATTGATTGTGGATCCAAGTAAAATGAAATCCTTGACAACTTCAATCTTTTCTCCATTTATCATGATGTTGCTTATTAGTCCAGTTGTGAAGATTTTTGTTTTCTTTATGTTGAGGTGTAATCCATACTGAAGGAGGTGGTCTTCGATCTTCTTCAGTAAATGCTTCAAGTCCTCTTCACTTTCAGCAAGCAAGCTTGTATCATCTGCATATCACAGGCTGTTAATGAGTCCTCCTACAATCCTGATGCTCTGTTCCTCTTCCTATAGTCCAGCTCCTCAGATTATCTGCTTAGCATACAGATTGAATAAGTATGGTGAAATGATACAACCCTGAAGCACACCTTTCTTGACTTGTTCTGTGCGAACGACTGCCTCTTAGTCTAAGTACAGTTTCTTCACGAGCACAAGTAAGTGTTCTGGAATTCCCGTTCTTCGCAATGTTATCCATAATTTGTTATGATCCACACAGTTGAATGCCTTTGCATAGTCAATAAAACACAGGTAAACATCTTTATGGTATTCTCTGCTTTCAGCCAGGATCCATCTGACATCAGCAATGATATCCCTGGTTCCACGTCCTCTTCTGAATCTGGCCTGAATTTCTAGCAGTTCCCCGTCAACATACTGCTGCAGCCACTTTTGAATGATCTTCAGCAAAAATTTACTTATGTGTGATATTAATGCTATTAATGTAATTTCCTCATTCTGTTGGATCGCCTTTCTTTGGAATGAGTAAAAATATGGATTTCTTCCAGTAAATTGGCCAGGTAGCTGTCTTCCAAATTTCTTAGCTTACACGAGTGAGTGCTTCCAGCTCTGCATGTGTTTTTGAAACATCTCAGTTGGTATTCCATCAGTTCCTGAAGCCTTGTTTTTCGACAGTGCCTTCAGTGCAGCTTGGACCTCTTCCTTCAGTACCATCGGTTCTTGATCATATGCTACCTCCTGAAATGTTTGAACATCGACTAATTCTTTCTGGTACAGTGACTCTGTGCATTCCTTCCATCTTCTTTTGATCCTTCCTGCATCATTTAATATTTTCCCCATAGAATCCTTCAGTGTTGCAACTCGAGGGTTGAATTATTTCTTCAGTTCTTTTAGCTTGAGGAATGCCAAGCATGTTCTTCCCTATTGGTTTTCTCTCTCCAGGTCTTTGCACATTTCATTATAATACTTTACTTTGTTTTCTCAAGCTGCCATTGGAAATCTTCTGTTCAGCTTTTTGACTTCATCATTTCTTCCTTTTGCTTTGGCTACTCAACGTTCCAGAGCAAGTTTCAGAGTCTCTTCTGACATCCATTTTGGTCTTCTCTTTCTTGTCGTCTTAATGACCTCTTGGTTTCTCCATGTGTGATGTCCTTGATGTCATTCCACAACCCATCTGGTCTTCAGTCATTAGTGTTCAATGCATCATATCTATTCTTGAAACTGTCTCTAAATTCAGATGGGATATACTCAAGGTTGTACTTTGGCTTTCATGGACTTGTTCTAATTTTCTTCAACTTCAACTTGAACTTGCATATGAACAATTGATAATCTTAAGCAATTAAGTTAGTTTATTATAAGTCCTGTCTTCTAAAATTTCCTGGTTTTCTAGACTTTCCTATTTTACATATGGAAATCACATAGATAAAGTAACTTAGGATATACTTAATAACTCTAACACATTTCCTCTTATTTACATTGTATATATCTACTTTTCAGTTAACAGTCGTTTCTCAATCCAGAGTGTTATGGGATAGAGTTGGAGGGAAAAGTGTCACTAGTAATCTTCATCACTTCTGATTCAGGCCTCAGCTACAAACATGAAATCATATATACAAATTTTCTTTGCTTTGTATACACTTTAGTAAGTAGCAAACAATACCTCTCCTATGTGGAGAGCCTTACAGATTACAAATTCCATATAATCCTCACGTTGAAACTGTCAAGAAACTAAGGATTAGTGAAAGGAGACTCACACAGCTTCAAGAGTCACAGGCAAAACTGGAAATAAAGATTTTCTAATTTAAGTTCAAAGTTCTGGCCATCATCTCAAAGCCTACTTGCTAATTTATAGTCAAGTGACTATGTGGACAAAAATGACCATTGTAATAACTCTGAAATCAGAGAAATACTTAAATTTTTTTAAGAGGAAAGAGCTAATTCACTCTGTCTATCCTGTCCTTTGAATGACTAATAGATGCAACTATCTTTATACAGTATAATTATCATTTATATAATATAATTAAACTCCCTTGGAAAGAGATCAACCCACATTATACTGAATTTCATACTATGGTAACTAGTATTTCATTAAACTTTAGGTGTAGCTACAAGTATCATTACGTATTATGGTGACAAATGGACAAAAAGGTAGAGCTTATAAAATATGATTTTCTAACTGTGATAATTTGTATTTCAGTATATTACAATTAAATTTGAGAGATATTTCCAGTTGTTAAGAATCAAAAAGTAAGACTTTGTTTTACTACCTAGCTCAACCTTGACCTCTAAAAGCATCATTACACTGTTATTGTGGGTGTTAGCGTTTTGTTTTTGAAAGGAGGGAGGGAGGTGAACATCCTCCTTGTCAAAAGGGTATATTATATATCACTGCGTATTTTGTTGTTGTTGTTCTTAAATAGGGGACTGAATAAATTAGGCACACCTAACATGAAATTTATTCAGCCAAATGAAGTAGGTCTGCTTGCATTTATCACATGAAAAAACAAGGTATAGAACACTATTAAAAAAACCAAACCCATTGCCATCGAGTGGATTCTGACAGAGTAGAACTACAGGACAGAATAGAACTGCCCCATAGAGCTTCCAAGGAGTGCTTGGTGGATCCGAGCTATCGACCTTTTGGTTAGCCGTCGTAGCACTTAACCACTACGCCACCAGGGTTTAGAACATTATATATGGTAGGAACCCACTTGTAAATCAAAAGGATGTATCTATATCTACGTCTATGTTTACATCTATATTTATATAAATGAATATGCATGGACAAATTTGAAAAAGTTCTGAAAAAACTAGTGACAGCAATTATCTCTCTAGAGTGCAATCTGAAGGAAAGAAAGGCAGGATGACTCTAAATACTTTCTTTGTAGCTTCAATTGCTTATCATGTGTACGTGTACACACACACACACACACATATATACATATGTATATATGAGAGCTCCCTAGGTGGCACACATGGTTTAGTGTTTGACTGACTAGGTAAAAAGTTGACGGTTCTAATCCATCCAGAGGCGCATCAGAAGACAGCCCTGGTGATCTGCTTCTGAAAGGTCAAAACCTTGAAAACCCTATAGAGCAGATCTGCTCTGCACGAATGTAGTCAATAATGAGTTGCAATTGAATCCACGGCAACTAACAACAATAACAGCATATATATGCCTTGGTTTAAGCACTCAGCTGCTACCAAAATGTTGGTGGTTCAAATCCACCAGCAACTCCAAGGGAGAAAGATGTGGCAGTCTGCTGCCAAAAAGATTTACAGCCTTGGAAACCCTATGGAGCAGTTCTACTCTATCCTACAGGGTCGTTATCAGTCAGAATCGACTTGAAGGCAATGAGTTTTTGCGTTTTTATTCAAAAACACACACATACAACTCAGTTGATAATGAAAGTGAAGACCTGTTTGTGGAAATAACTACTTTCTTTGACTTTTATTTACCAATGGAAATTGAGTTGTGGAAGTATCAGTGCAGGAGAAGATCATCCTTTTGATTACTTAAGTTCCAAATCCACTCTGCACTAATAAGTCCTTACGATCCTCAATTCACAGTTATAAAAAAGAGATCATATTTTTCTTCACTTTAATCAAAAACATGTTCATTGGAATGCTTTAATTCTGATGCTCAACCCAAGAATTTGCAGAATGGATTCAGTTAGGCCTCCAAATATCACCTGGCGCTTACTTTCCTCTCTGTTGGTTCCTATTACTTGAAAACCTCAGATTTCCATCAACATTATTTTTATTTATTTATTTGCTTTGTTTTATTGTCTACTGAAGTGGGTGGTTGATCTTTGCCCATGAGTCAATGGGAAACACAAAGATAACAAAGAATAAAAGTGCAGTTTACAGCCTCAGAATATGAATAAAATAGACCCCACATGAGATGAGATAAATGACCACCTCTTAGACAACACAGGCATAAGAAGTGAGGAGTTGAAACTCCAAGCTCCAAGAGTGCCACTATCCATTGCTGAAGTACCCCCTGGTGTACTCAAACCATTGCCTTCTCAGTGCTAGTCTTTCATCCCAAAATTAATTTTGCCTAACAAATGAAGGTCTACACAGAACTTTTGGGTATTCCAAAAATAATTACACTACCATTCCTGGTGGTTGTGTAAATAGGTGCACTCTTTCTGAAGTGTGTTGATTCATGTGCATAACTAACATTTTAATTAGATTTAGCATCATCAGTTGAATATCAGCTATGTATAAAGCTTTTTGTTATGTGCTGGGGGGTCTACATAGACAAAGAATGACGTCCCTGAACTGAAATTAAAGATCTTTGAAATAAAATATTATTTGACTAATTATTGTAAATAAAAATAACTTATATATGAATGTCAGGATTTATGAGATGTAAATTGAAGAATTTAAATAAACTAAAAAGCAGTGAGTTATATAGTTTATTTCAGAATATTGTCAGATATAGTGTTGGAAGATGAGCTCCTAGGTTGGAAGGCACTCAAAATACACAGTGGCTGCAACAATGGACTCGAGTACACCAACAATTGTGAAGATGGCACAGGACCAAGAAACATTTTGTCCTGTTGTACATGGAGTCACCATGAGTCAGAGCTGACTCAACAGCAGCAAACAACAACATAGTTTATTAAAGATCTCACCATAGAAATATCTATTCTGCATTATTAGATGTACAAAAATGTCGACTATTTATAATTTTACAATAATACATTTATAATGTACAACAGACATCTAGTGTAGCTAATGTAGTAAAGTGCATTTATAAACACATCTGACATAGGTATTTTAGGATTGCAGAGAAAACCATTCGATGGGGAGAAAAAAAAATGGAACTAGCAAAAAAGAGAGAGAGATGATAATACTGCCTCAGAAAGATGAAGTGAATAACTGCCTTAACTCTGATGACTTCCTATTTATAAATTTCAGTTCTTCTGAAACCTGCCTCCTTCGCCTCGAGTTCCACAACATACTCTCCTCTTACACTAGGCTGAGTTTATTTATCAAGTAATAGAAAGAACTCTGACCGAGACAGGAAACTGAGGTTCAGAGAGACTATGTAACTTGCCCATGATACTCAAATTTTAAGTGTTGGTACAAAGATTCCAACTCGGACGTGCATAGTCCCTCTCATGTCTAATATAATGACAAGGAACCACTCTGCTCTAGTAATAACTTGTAAGTGGCCATGTGTCCAGAATTAAGCTGTAAAGCAAAGAGATAAATATAGAGATGTAAAGAAGTCAATTGAATTCTCTTTAAAATCTTGGGAAACTTTCCATTTAAACATTTTTTGCATGCACAACAATATTGGGTACAGCTATTCAGAAAGTAGTGCTATCAGATGAAATCTGTATCTGATTCTGTGTCATAATCACTACTAAGAAAACTGTAATGTCTAATTTAGAGTTTAGATAAGAATAAAATGGATGGAGAATCTTTAAAGGCTGTAAGGCGGCGGGGTAGAGGAAACGCTAACATTTTAATTATTTTCCCAAGATGTTTACGATGGCATGAAACATCACATCAGATGAGAGTTGTGGCGTATTCACATTACTAATGTAGAGAATTAACAGCTAATTGTGAGCTGGCTTTGCTGCTATTTCTGTAGAGAAGAGTCAGAAGGAATGATCAGGTTTCTCAGCTAGAATGCTGAAACAGTTAAAAAAGAAAAAAAAAAGGCCCATTCTGTTATAAACTATTGTTTGTCATGGTGTAATATGTGGAATTCCATTCCTATAGTTTATTGTAGTGGTTTCTTGCTTAAAGGGATTCCATAATCAAATAATACTGGAAAATCTGAGTTCAATAAAGTCAAGCAGGTGTTTAGTTTTATTTGATGTGTTTTAGCTTGATTTTACCACAGGCCTCCTCAGAGCCTTTAATAAGCAAATGTGCATTGTGAACTACAGGTGAGTAGCATTTCCTAAATTTATCTTAATATGTAAGAGTGCAATGTGAAGCTACAAGTGAGCAGCATTTATACATAGTGTTACCCAAATTTATTTTAGGACAGAAGGTCCCCCCACTCTTTTTTTTTTTTTTTTCTGAGGAGAAACAGTTGAGTAGACGCAGCAGTAAAATGGTTAAGAGTATTAGTACTTAAGCAACCAAATTTGCCACTGCCAAGTAATTTAGGAAAAAAAAAAATTCAGCCTCACAGATAATAGAGGGAGAAATGATCAATACTTATAGTGAGAAATAAATAAGTAAAATGCTTGGAACAAAAGAGACTGGATGGTGCTACTTAGAAAGAGCTATTTTCACCAATTTTCTTTCAGAAAATCAGGAGTAATCCTCTTCTAATTTAGTCCAACAGAACCAAAGGGAACAGCCAAAGACAGAGAGATGAAAAGCAATTTAACATCAAACTGAATCAGGTTCCTGGTTCTGACTGCAAAAATAAGTTTCATAATGATTTTGGAGAAAGGCATTAAACTAAGCCCTAAGATAAGGCTATGATGAAATTATAACAGCAACTGAAAACAGTTTGAATTTGTAAATAAAAAGACACTAAATTATACTGAGGTGCCTACTGCTTTTTAGTGACGTTTTCTTTAAATAATCTGTAGTTATTTTCAAGTGTGGCAAGCTTTGTGTTGCTCTGATTAGTTATTTGAATTGGAGAGCAACTTTTGTAGGATGAAGTTTTAAGAAGTTTCAAGTGCAAAAATCTTTCACCTCCTGAAACTTGGATATTTGGATAATGAGGAAGCATCCAATGGTAACTCATTCATTTTCCTCAGGACAGTGGCTCTGAACGCTATGTATTATAATCACCAAGGAAACTTAAAACAAAAAACAATGCCTTTGCCTCACACCCAGAAATGCCAAGTTTTGAGGTGGGAATCTGTGTCAGTATTTTTTAATTCTCCAGGTTATTGCCATGTGCAATCCGACTGGGGCCCACAACCCTAAGAAGAAATAAACCATTTCCCCAAGGCTGAAACTACAAATCTAAGCATAAACTATCAAAAATAGTTAAAGGCATATCAATCAATGAGGCATGGGAAAATTTTACTTTAAAAAATAATTTCTTTAAATCACACTCTGTATTTATACGTTGTTAATTAATTGTAGGAGAGCACAGAAAGCCAGTAAATTTAGTTACTCAGTTTAAAAAAATCAATAAGAAATGAATACAATTTATCTAAATCATTGTCAAAAACTTTTGATCTATAAACGAAACACTTAATTTTCTAATACATATTTATACTGATATACCCATAATATATGCTTTATTATATTAATAAGTGACAAATAAGAGTTAAGGGAATAATAATTTAGGATATTCTACGTATGTATCTCTCTCTCTCTCCTTCTCTATCTACCTATTTATCTACCTATCTATCTGAAGTAGGCTAGAAATTAAGGGACAAAAGGTTAAGGTATTTGATTAGATACAAAAATGATACTGTGCTTTATTTTCAATAGCCCACTTATGGTATGTTTCAATATCATACACTTATAATTTGTGCACATTGATTTTTTTGGTTATGTAAAGAAACTTCACACATATGTATACATATGTATATAGCTATATTTATATTTTTCCAAAAAAATCATTAAAGCATATATCTACACACATATGTATATGTATGTATATATGCATACATACATACATATATTTATTTATTTATATAGGAATTTCCCCCCATATCTTTCAATTATATGTATGTCTCCCTTAATCTTTACAACCTTAGGAAATATGTTTTTTATTACTCACATTTTACAATTGTGGAAACTGTCTACAATCACACAGCTAATAAGTCTGAAATATTAGAATCTTACCACATATTTTGTGAACTTATGAATAAAGAAATGAAATAATTAATAAGCATAGACATATACAATAGCTCATCTGCACACTGAGTATAAGTTTTTATCCTACCTTAGAAACTTCTCTGCCAAAGCTGTGTGAAAACTGAGAAAGAGTCCAGGGGTTCTTTTACTTACAATATAAGTGTAGGTGGTACCTGAGTTCTCAAGTAAGGCTGAATATTAAAATATAGATTCCAAGGTCCAACCCCATACTTTCTGAATCAGAACCCCTGTGAGTGGGGTCTAGAATTAATCTTTTTTGTTTTTTAAGTTTCTCAGGTATTTCACATGATCAACAAAGTATGGGACCCACTGGATCCCACTGCTCGTGGTTGAGATTCGATGAGTTTTGTGCTCCATAGAAAGGTCAGACAGAGAAGACGCATAGACAGAACCAATAAGTTCCCAGTTAGTTTTCTTTCTCAGAGTCTAAGAAGCAGCAACAACAGCAGAAAATGGAGACTTGGGTGTTAGTTTCTGAAGTCAGACAGAACTGTGCAGAATCTCAGCTGTGCCACTGGGCAAGTTGCTTGATGTTTTGAAAGTCTCAGTGCTTTTTCTATAAAGTGGGAACAATAATAACCCATGTCTCATAGGGTATTACAAGGATTAAATAAAAATCCTCCTGGATGGCACATTGTACATATTAGCATTACTGAAGTATGAGAAAGCATTTGAGGTCAGGAAGGAGATAGAATTTGGACTAGCGGTGTGTCTTATTTTCTCAGGCTAATTTATCTATCTTAAATTATTCTTGTTCCAGAATAACTTCTTGTCTGCTTCCTCCCCTCCCTAACCTTAAGCTCAGAGTAATCTCATCCTTCTTACAATGCCCTTTCCATGTGGGGGAGAGGGTACATTTTAAAAAGTGTTTTGGAAAAAAGGCTCTGTGCTATTTCCACTGTAAAACATGACAACTTAACTCTCCCCATCTAAGTCAATTCTAGAGTATGTATACCACAAATACAACTGTTTCAGCTCAGGAATATCGAAAGTAAATATTGTATATTTTAAAATAAAGAATTTTGCAAATACATAATGTGATTGGGCTGTATTATTAGCAATCGGATAATAGACAATACGAAGTACAGTTTGTAAATCTGATTTTAAATTTGATTCTAATATGTAAACTGACTTGATTCTGTTGTGGAAACGCTGAAGTACTAATCCAATCACTAATCCAATCTTTAGTGTCATAAAGTTTAACACTCCTCTACTTCCTTGGTAGGTAGTGATAAGGCTAAATAATGTATATATTTTATTTACGTATTCAATAATACAATGTTGTTCAGTGAATGATGTTCTTCTGCCACTTGGTGGTGCTTGCCAGTTTCAGAATTTGCTTCTTGGTGGCACTATAACACTAAGTACAAAGTAAGCAGAACAAAATCACAGCATCCCTATTGGAAAGGCTCTGCTTCAAGCTGTTTAATAATTTAAAGAACCTCTGCGGAAGCCACTGCATTTGTTAACCAGTCACAACCAGTAATTAACTCCTTTGGAGTTTTAAGTCACTTTGGGCAAAATGTCTTAGGAAGAGTACATATTATTAGAAAGCATGCCAAAAATTTACTTAGCAGAGAATTCAATAACAATTTTACTCTGCTAAGAAGTTCTGTAAAATCCTCCCTATATAGCCAAGCACTGAAATCCTAGCAAGTCCCAGTTACATGATCATAATTACCACATAAACACTTTTAAGGACTTTGCCGTTAGTTTCAAGCATAGCTTATTTTCATAAGCCTGGTTAGTTACCACACCAGCCTTGCTACGGAAAATGACATGTTCTCACACTGTACTGTGGAGTTGTTAAATCTTGATCTACATTAAGCTTCTATTTATGTTGCCATCTCTGCTGAAAGGCTGCAGTGAAAGACATCTCTGATTCTTCCTTTTTTGCAATATCGGCTGGCAGCTCAATCTAATGGGCATTCTTTTTCCTAAAAGAATTTAGATGCTCTAGCTAGAAGCTGATTTTCTGATGCCTCCAACGTCTGGTCAAATTGATCTGTTTTAATGGAATCTTTGTCGGGTGAGGAGGGAGATGCCACAGACTAGAATGCTGGGATCTGCTGTTTAATTGCCAGAAGTGAGAGACACTAAGATTCAGAAATCTTTGAAGGGGAGGGGAGGACTTGGGGTCGGAGGCGGAGATGTAGGATAAAGGGATGGGTTTCACACGGAAAAAAAAAATTCTTTTAGGCACTGAGGTGCTGCGCGATCATGTGTCTCAAAGGAGAAGTTAAAAAGCAAGACGTGGGAGGAGGTTGGAGGTTAAGGTGCTTAAAAAGGATAGCTCAGGCACAATTTGTTTTTCCCTTGGTGCCTGCAAAGGATAGATAATCCATGTTTTCAAAGTCTATCGGTGTCCCTTTCAAGTGATTGGGAATGGACGCTAATTGCTTATGAAATGCTGTTAAACAACGCTCCTCTAAATTCAAGGGACAAGGAAGGAGGGGGGAAAGATGAGATTTAAAGTGCAAGAAAGAGAGGAGACAGGAGTCTTTGGAAGAAAGGAGGAAAGAGAGGGAAGCTAGAAACGAAAGAAGGAGGATGGAGGAAAGAAAGAAACGAAAGAGGAGGAAGGAAAGGGAAGGAGAAAGAAAGGAAGGGAAAAAATAAAAGAAAGGAAGAAGGGTGAGAAGAAAGGAAAGCAGAGGAGAGGGGGGAGAGAGAGAAACACGGAACAAGCACACAAAAAGGAAACTCTTTTAGGGCATCCAAAATACTGTGACTGCAGTAACGATCCGTGTCACAGAAGAAAAATGCTCATCTCCGCCCATATCCTGGAAAGCTCTCGGTTCGGTTACCACCGACTAAAATGTCATTAGGGTAAAGAGTGTGCAAGTTCGGCTGCGCGTTTGGCCCAGAGGCAGCTGGAGCCAAAGAAAGAAACGCGCAGAGCGAGAGCTTCCTGCCGACTTAGTCCTTCTAGCCTCTCCCAGGTCAGCGGCGACCCGGCACAGCCTGCAGTGCTGGGGGTTAATACCGCGCCGCTGGTCGGAGAGAGCGGTACTTTCCGGACGCCACTCCCCGGCTAATGCGCCCAGCCACCCACCCGTTGCTAGGGGGCTTTCCCTTCCTCTTAGACGACTGTCCCGACCAAATCTGACCTTCGAAACATGTTTGCCGGCACCTTCCAGGCGGCCGCACAAAACAGGCTCCTGGCTGGAGAAGGGCGAGTGATGGGGACAGGACTTCAAACCGTCGGCTTCTCGGACTGGGCCAGGGCTGCAGGGGGCCAGAGAAGGGAGAAGGGTAGAGAGAGAGATAAGGAAGAGGAGAGAGCCCTGAAGGCTGACGGAGCCGGCCTGAGGAGTAGCCGCAAGGTTGCAGGTTCCTGAGGGAATTCTGCTGCCTTCAGGCCGGCCCATGCCGTTCTCACCGCACTGCCTCTCATTCTCTCCATCTCCCTGCTGCTCCCGAGAAAAATGAGTCCCTGCGCTCTCCTCGCTGCGCTATTGCCAGCCTGTATCCCGTTACCAACCCAGGCGACCGCTCTCGCAAGCCTGAACGCCGGGCGCCAGCAGGGCGCCCTCTCCACTCCGCCCGCTCTCCCTTCTTAGCCCAGCCGCTGCCGCTCTTCCTCCACCTCCGCCCCCACCATCTCCAGCTCGGGGAGACGCCACCCAGCCGTGCCTGGCCTTCTGAGCCCGGTGTCACGCACCAAAGAAGGGCGCTAGTCCGGACCCAGGGCTCGGTAGGGGGCGTCCCGAGAAGAAGAGTAAAAAGCCGGTGGTGGAGAAGGGCGTGGGACTCGCCCACACCGAAGCCCGCGCTCCTCGCTAGAGCCAACCCCCAAGCCCCACTTCGGCCAGCTCCTGGCGAGCTAACCCATCTGTGGCGTCCACCGCCGCCTCCTCCCTGCACCTCCTCGCCGACCCCTCCCTCCCGGGACCTGCATCCTGCTCCGCCAATCAGCGGTCTCCTGCCTCTTCCCACGTGACCTCGGGCGGGCTAAGGACCTGCTGCTTCCCAAACGCCAGAAGGATGCGGGCGGTAGAGCGCGAGAGGCGGCTGCTAGGTTGCGGGGCGCTTTGACTCTCCCTCCGCCCTCCCTCCTCGGGCTCCTCTCCTCTGCCCTCCAACACCCCATCTCCTCTTGGTCCACTGGCTTCCCAGAGCCTACTCCCTATGGCAGCAGCCTCCCGCGTCTCCCGCGCTGCTCCTCAGCAGACGACCCTCTCACTCCCAGGGCTGAGCTGGGTCACTGGATGTTGCTGAAACTCCGCGGATCATGCGCCGGCTTGGCCGCTGCTTCCACTCTGGGTGCTTCTGCTGCAGCGGCCGCCACTGCTGCCGCCGTCCGCGGGATGCTCAGTAGCCCTCTGTCCGGCCCCCGAGATCGTGTGTTCCTTGGAAGCCGTTTGCTGCTGCAGAGTTGCGCGAACTAGTCATGGTGCTGTGGGAATCCCCGCGGCAGTGCAGCAGCTGGACACTTTGCGAAGGCTTTTGCTGGCTGCTGCTGCTGCCGGTGATGCTGCTCATCGTAGTCCGCCCGGTGAAGCTCGCAGCTTTCCCTACCTCCTTAAGTGACTGCCAAACGCCCACCGGCTGGAACTGCTCTGGTAAGCCCAGAACCCCAGCCTCCGACCCCTTAACGCCCTAGAACAAAGCGCGTCTGCCGCACAGATCAGCCTACCCTGGAGCGTCTCACCAGCCCTTTCCTCCCACAGCCCAAGCCTCTGAGAACGCTCTCCTCTTCAACCCCTCTCCATCCGAGGAGCACAGGGAACTGTTCCAGGCCGCCGGAGAGAATGGGGGTGGGGGTGGGAAGGACTCTGGGGTGGGTAGAAAGTGCAGGTGTCAGAACCTTTGCAGCCTAGTACTTAAATTGGAGCTGCAAGGATTTTGAAAATTACTAAGCGGGATGGTTGCGTGGCTTCACTGAACAGAGCACCGATCCTTAGGGAAACCCTACAACAGAGCCTTTCCCATCATCAAAGAAAAAAGTCTGAGAAGAACGGGAGAGAAATAACTTCAAGAGAAAGAACTAGCGAGAAAGCAATAAATCAAATGGTGACTGCAGGGGAAATGCTAATTACTGGCAAAAGTGCTGTGAAGATGTACTGGTCTAGGATTCAATACCAGGTCACACGGACTCTGAAAGGAGCTTGGGTTTTGAGAGAATCAATCTCTCTCTCTCTCATCCTCCTCTTCTTTTTGCCAAAGACGTTGTTCTTGCAGTCCAGGGATGCCCCACTCTGCTTCCCCAAGCTCATAGGTGGTGGAGGGAAGTTGAGAAAAGAACGTCACCAGTTCTCCCAGGCCGGAGTGAGCATGACCTAGGCTGGGCAGACTCACTCGCAGGCGAGTGGAGAGCAGAACCCACCCTGGTGGGCTCTGACATCTTTTCTGGGTGGGCTTCGGTGGAATGACTGGGTCAGGTGTTTTTTTTTTTTTTTTTTTTTTTTTTTGCTCGCTTGCATCCCTTCAGAGCCTGAACTGGAGAGCTTGACAAGCTTCACTGTGCTGAAGCCTCCTAATTAAATAGGAAACAAGGATGAGAGTTGCTGCACTCCTCCAAACTCCTGTAGTATACCTGGTGGGATTGTAGTGTGATTTCGCTAGCATTTTATACTGCATTAACGTGGCTGGATATTGTCCCTTAGGTCTGGTTGGTTCTAATTCTAGCAAGTGTGTATGTAATTTTTCATTTCTGTAAATAAAATTATGCTGTAGTTAAATCTGGCACTGAATAAGGCTTTCAGGAATGTATATGAGCTGAATTGAACTGTATATAACTTTGGAGAGAATGACCAACTGTAACTTATTGGATGAAAGAATATATAGTTCTGAGTTATTACTGATGTAAATTCCAAGAGAAGAAATCATTATGTATCATTGTAGTTTATCCTAACTAAAGGCAAGTTGAAATTTGCAGCTCTATTTGATTTGGGTTAATAGATTACCTTTGTTCTGTTTTTAGCAACTTTTAAATTTGTGATTTTTATAAAACTCATCATGTTTTCTTTAAGTTATTTTTACATATTTGTGATTCTGGAAGAAATTAAGTTCCACTTTGTAGGTGCCTAATCACTTTTTAGGAGCTTTATTATAAGAACACTGAAAAACCTGCAAAATCAATTGTTTGAAATGTTGATGGCTCTGGAGTCCAACATGATGGGTTTTCTTCATCCCTTAGTATTGTTTTATGAAGGTAACTAAAATGTGAAATTGGAATTAGCAATCAATAAATTCATCAATTCATCAATAGCCAGATATCATAAGGGGATCTGTAGAAACAAAAAGAATTTCCAGGCAGATTGTTAAGAAGCTGGCACCCTCACTCCCAACCTGTTAACTTAGAGGTGATCAATCTTCATTTGAGCCAGACAGACCATCACAGAAAACACCGTGCCTGTTTATCTTTATTATTGGGGCTTTGTTTCCTCTTTGTCTGGAGAAATTCCAAATAAGAGGTTGTTTCAGACCTTAAAGCAAAATAGTAATTAAAGACGAAGAAACAGCAAAAATGGCATTCAAAGACCATCCTCAGCTGTTTTCCAAAATGTGGACTTTGGGTTAAAAAAATAGAGCCCCCTAAATGAGAAAATAAATAAATAAATAAGGAAGTCAGGAAGCAAGCGTTAAATCTTTTTTTCACCACTGTCTTTATTAACCCAAGCTAGAATAAAACTGTACTATCAAAAAGGGATTTGACTGGAAAAGAACTGGGAAAAATAGAAATGAATATTGATCACTTAACTGGATTTTGAGGTTATCAGTAGAGAATGACCTTGCAGTACAGCTGTGGTTATTGGAATTGAAATTTTGGGCAGTCCATCTAAAGCTTTAAGATGGTGCTTTAGAAAAAATGTGTAATGCTGTTTTTTTATGACTGGAATGTTTTCTTTTTGAATTTGAGGTTATGATGACAGAGAAAATGATCTCTTCCTCTGTGACACCAACACCTGTAAATTTGATGGGGAGTGTTTAAGAATTGGAGACACTGTGACTTGCGTCTGTCAGTTCAAGGTAAGAAGTCTGATGTGTGCATCTTCTAATTCTTTAACAAGACTACAAAGCAGGGATCTCCCTTTACAACCCATCATTTGGTAATTTATAGCTATGCAAGCTAAGAGGAAAACTGGCACCAAGTAAACGTACTGGCAAGAGAGCCAACTGATGTCAAGAAGACATACACTTCTTGAAGAAATGTATATGCCATAGTTATAAATGCCACTGGAGGTAGAAAGCTTCAGGTTGTGCTTTTGGGCTGTCAATGGAAAATTATGTTTCCATGTCCCTTCTAGCATGCATTTCATAAGTCAACTGACTGGGGAAAAAGTCCAAATGGTCAGAGGGTAAGAAGTGTGGATTTTTATTTTTGTTCTTTCTGTTCGGGACTATTGTCTTTGCATCTTATTACCTGTGGCTTTAATGACCTGAGATTTATTGTCCCGGCAATCTGGTTAACTTTTTGAATTAACTACATATTAATGTGCCCCAAAACTACTGTGCTACAACAGTCCAGGGACAAGCACTAGAAGGCAGGAGGGGACAGGAAAGCTGGTAATAGGGAACCCAAGGTTGAGAAAAGACAGTGTTGACATCTCATGGGATTGTTAACCATTGTCATAAAACAATATGTGTACTGTTTAATGAGAAACTATTTGTTTTGTAAACCTTCATCTAAAGTACAATTAAAAAAAACCTACTGTGCTAATCTGGAAATCATGGAACATAATAAATATGTTAACTTCTCGATGGGTACCACATTCGGTTACAACCGTATCTCCCAGCAATCTAAAAGAACACATGTAGCCACAAGACATTTCATGAACATGAGAAGGGTGCACTTTGCCTAGTGTAAAACGACAACAACAACGAAAGCCCATTGCTGCCATGGTATCATCAAAACTGTTAACTATCAAATAAATATTAATGTCATTGTTATTATAGAACAAATGATTTTCAGCATGTAAATTGTAAAACTTCTTTTCAAAATGTTCATATAATCACATATAAGTTTAAATAACATAGGAATTATACTCATTGCGTTTATTTGTTCTTGAGCGTTTTTGAATGAGTTTTTAAAAATACATTGGAAGTCTAAAAGAAGATTCAACAATGAAATGTGTACCGAAACAAAACTATATACGTGAGATCAGGGAAAACTTTTTTCAAGACTGTAAACAAACCAAGAAAAAAGCAAAGGATGAAGAACAAATAAAAAACATTAAACTTAAATTCACTGGCCTAAATAGCTGGTATAATATGTCATATTTAGAATTACTGATGAAATTTATGTATTTTAAATTGAATTCAACAACCCCATGAGAGAGGTAAGGGAATTCACATTTATATATAGTTTAAAAGTGACTTTTACATAAGCTAAAATCTTCTTAGACATTATTTCTTCTTTATAAGAAAACACAATAAAACAACTGATATTTGTAAAGTGCACCACCTCCTGGCATGTAAGTATTGCTCTGAGCATGCAACAATCTTTTAGACCATACTACTCAGCTGCGGTGGCGCAGTAGTTAAGAGCTATGGCTGTTAACTAAAAGGCCAGCAGTTCGAATCTACCAGCCACTCCTTGGAAATCCTATGAGGCAGAGTTCTACTCTGTCCTATAGGGTTGTTATGAGTCAGAATCAACTCGACGGCAATGGGTATGGGGCCTTGGTGGCACAGTGGTTAATTGTTCGACTGCCAACCTTTTGGAAACCACCAGCCACTCCTTGGAAACCCTGTGAGGCAGTTCTACTTGGTCCTGTAGGGTGACTATGAGTCAGAATTGACTCGATGATAGTGGGTTTGGTTTGTAGTGTAAGAAGGAGCCCTGGTAGTACAGGGGTTAAGAGCTGCAACTGCTAACCAAAGGGTTGGCAGTTTGAATCCACTGGAAACTGAATGGGGCAGTCCTACCCTGTCCTATAGGGTCGCTATGAGTTGGGATCGACTCAATGGCAACAAGTTTTGTTTTGTTTTTTTTAATAGTGTAAGAAACATATTCATGAATATTTAATATGCATATGACACCAATTTCTAAGATCTCCAGCTATGCTAAACAATGTAATCCTGTTCTTTCAATGAACTACGCAGGAAAGATAGAACGTGGCAAATCTCCAATTGGTACTTCCCCCAAAGTTTCTCAAGTAAAGGACAAAAACAGTTGGCTAAATCAGTAATTAAAGGCCCACAGGATTTTAGAGGGTTTTTTCCCCCCTTTCAGATGGTGATTCCCATACGCTTTTTTTTCTTATTTTGGTAACCAAGGTAGACTTAAGAAGTGAACTCCTAAATAGTACAAAATGAACCAGGAGGAACGTTCTTCAAGTGGGAAGTCATGGTTCTAAGAAGATTTCGCCACAAGAAAAAAAAAGGTTAATAGAAATCTAAATGGATGAAAGTTACTAAAACAAAATGTATTAAGTTTCTTTATAAAAAGAAGTGTGTTGGATTTTCAACTGCCACAGAGAATTTTGGTAACATTTTATCGACAAAGATATTTGTGTTGTTCATATTTTTGTCAGCCAATTACATTTGTCATTGCTTTAAATAACTGTTGAGTGGAATAGATTTGGAGGGGAGGGCTATGAATGCAAGTTTGATTAAGAAACTAAAATATAAATTTGCTTTCCCTAATGCTTGTAGCACTTTAAATTTACTACTAGATTACTACCGCTATTAGTTTATGCTTTATAATAATTGTCAGTCTGACAGGAGAAAATAAACATCTCCCTAGTGGAAAATTTAGACTCTACACACACCAAGAATATAGAGTGGGTGAATTAGGTAGGATATCAAAGAAAAAGTACAAGTTGTACAGAGAATAATGGGATATTTTAGGCTAAGAGTAACTTGATTCAGTCATTTCCCAATATTCCTTACCACCATAAGATTTCTCATGAATTTGAGCATTTGGTTGGTTTTTTTTTCATGCTTTTTCCCCAAAGTATCTGATTAAAGGGAAAAATCCTGAAAATGTATTTTCCTATATACTATTCTAAACAATTTCTAGCTAAATCTACTCTCTGTTTCTCTGTATTTTCAGACACAAGCACAAATTCTTCCATCTGAAGTAGGATAAAAACTATAATCTTTCTGTCTGAGAGATAAATTTCAAAGAGAAATAGGTGTATGTGTGTCTAGTCTATACTTTCCTACTTGGGGTTTATTGGAGCACTAAAGTGAACATATATTAGGCCACACCTTACTTAGACAATTTAAAATAAACTAATGTCTACCCTTTAACTTGTTGTATCTTTTATTTCTCATAACTCAGATAATTATTTTCTCCTCCTCTTAAAAATTAAGGAAATTAAGGCACATAAAAATAACTTACATTAAGTGGTGATCCCAGAATAAGCACCTAGGTCCTTTGACACCAATTGCATTTTTTTTTTCCCTTTAGGACATTGTGTATGCAAATTAAAACATCAGTAACAACAACAAAAGTATCAATTTATTATAGACAACTTAATATCAAAAACAATACAACAAACTTCTATGTGATGATATGAGTTCTGAAAGTGGCTTACAACCTTATGCATCCTATCTGCATACCAAATAGTATGCTGGTCAATCTGGCAAGAGAAATCAATTGTGGAGCTGAAAATTTATGAACAGTGAATGGATGGATGGATGGATGGATGGATGGTTGGATGGATGGATGGATGGATGGACGGATGGGAAAGGGGAAGAAAGAGAAAGATAAAAAAGACACAAATTTAGTTATTCATATAAGCACTGGTCGTACATACAATGATCAATGATCACTTAATAATTAAAAAAATATGATGAAGCCTTAAGTTTTTCAGATATCATTTAATTCAGTATTAAATATTTTCATTTAGTAAGCCAGACTTTGGCTCTGCAATTGTTCCAGTTATTTAGGCTGCATGACAAATTACCCAGAACTTAGTGGCTTAAAACAGTGAACTGTAATTTTGCTCATGAATTTGCAATTTGGATAGGGCTTCATGGAGACAGTTCATCTCTACTCCACTCAGCATTAGCTGAGGCTGGGAATGGAATTGGGGGGAGAGAGTTGGCGCTATACTCATCTAAAAGCTCTCAGTTCTTCCCCATGTAGATCACTCCATGTGGGCTACTTAGGGCTTCTTCATAACGCAGTGACTGGCTTCTAGTGGTGCACATCCAGGTATAGTACACCAGGCAAAAGCTGTGTCTTTTAATCACCTGGCCTAGGAAGTCGCACAGAGTCACTTCTGCCATAGTCATAGTCCTGCCACATTTTTAAAATCATAAAATTTTTGTATATAAGGAGATGTAACCACAGAGAAGTAAAAATTACTTATGGAATGGTCAAAGAACTGGGACGTATGCAGATTTTTTTTTTTAATTTTGGAAGAGAAATACACCGTATCCAATCCATTCTTCCTAAGCCTTTGACAACTGGGAATATAACAGAATTTACTTAACATCTGTTGAGCACCTTCTACAGACCAAACTCTGTGGAAGGTGCTGGCAATATATAAAACATAAGTTTTACATAGCTTATAGTTGCTGAAATCTCAGCTAAAAAAATCTTTATTAACCAAACAAGCAATAAATCATATGAAAAACCTCTTCTCACATACATTTTTGTTCATTTGTAGCAAAATGAATTCCATATATTCTAGTGTCAAGTCATTGAATCCACTAGTGTAGTATGTAGCTGCTTTCCTTAAGCAATGTGGAAATTTTGGAACAAAATCATACTGAAAAACAGATTTTTAAAACATCTCAAGAAAAATAGACTCTCTTTTTCCCTTGGAAGGAAGTTTGTACAACACATACATTTATGGACCTAACCATCTGGACTTGAGCTTGTTTTTTCTCTTACCAGCCAACTGCATGGCCTTTAGCAAGTCACTTAACATCTGAGACTGTCCCTTCTTCTGAAACTGAGCAGTGTCAATGATGAACACTAAAAACTGTTTTCAATAATTTGGCATATTTTAATGTAGTGGTTAGACTATTTTCATGTATAGAGTTATCCTGTTTTACTTTTAAAAATGTCAAGTTCGAGTGTCAATGTTAAATGTGCTCTGCTAGTTAAAATATGTGTCATGAAAGGCAAATAATTTAAATTTTTTTATAAGTGAATATTTCAAAGTATTCTAAAAATAGGACTCTGTTAATTCCCCCAAATGCCTCAGGTAGCCACTTCAAATGGGGAAACTGAGCTATAATCTTGTTAAATATTTAATTGTTGAGTAATATACAGAAGACCCTACACCAAGGCAGTGAGAGAAGTGGGAGAGCCTAGGACCAAACTCCCTTTATTGAACTTTAATGATTTAGAGATTGCTTCCTTCTTGTGTTATTCATATTAATGAGTGCAAGTCATGGTGCTAAGGGCCAAAAACATTGTGCTGATAATCTGCAGTTAAGCTCTTTTCAACTCCATACAAATCTCCCTCTTGGCTTGTGCATGGAACTTGGCAGCTCTGTTTTTAGCACTGTTCATATTTGGCTTACTGCATCTTTCAGAAGTGGCATATGAGCACTTTATCGGTTTATCCAGTGTTTTAAGATGCGTATCAGCATTGTGTACTAGCACTTTGACAGAGATAATAAATACTTCCCACCCCCACTTCTCGTCCACTGACTCTACAATTGAGTAAACTGCAGAAGTGGATGAGAAGGATAAATAGAAAATTCTAGAGATTGGAGAGAAGAAAACATGAATCCAAAGAATCTACACAGGAAGTATTGTAACCAGGGTTAGAGATGGAGTTAAAAGGTCCAAGTATGCTAGGACCTGAGCATGAGAAGCTAAGTAGTCTAGCCATCCACAGTAGTTATGACTCTCTACTGCCTACTGAAAGGGTCAGCAAGTCTATTGAATATAATGTTACCAGCTGTGCCCTCTTTTTTTCCTGGTCTCCCCACATGTGCTCAGATACTGTTGTAGTCTTAGTGGGTCTCCATAAATCCCGTCTATATCCTCCTGTTCTTGGTCCTGAACACAGCACATTTATCAAGCACCTATATGCATTTGCCTACCTCCTTGGCCATGATTATGACTTGAGTAACAATCCTGTTTATTTGGTGTCTCCCCAGTACTTGTTCATTAGAAAATTTAACTTTTCACTGACCTTTTGCTATCGCCTTCTTTCTTGAGTAATGGCTGAGATGCTTAGTCTCAAGCAAGTCAGTTTTCAGATTTGAGTTAAGAAAAATATTTGGAAAGCTTGTGGAAGGCAGAGCCCTAATGCAGATACCACAGATACCACCTGATTACAAGCGAATTGCCTATTGAATTAAAGATATTCCTTAACAAAAAGCTCTAATCAAATCAGTTTTTTAAAAAGTGTAATCACAGAAATAGACTGAGTCTGGGAACAACAGTGTAGTTGTGGAAAGGAATTATTTTATAGAGGGCTTCCAAAATGTCTGGATTGTAAGTCATAGAAATAAAGATAAAGAAGATTTCTATAATGTGTGATAAATCATAATGTAACAATTATGGTTGTCACAATATGAGTGTGGTATAATTTGGAGTCACTGTTTGGAGAAAAGCAGATCACTATTAGTAAAATCTTATATTTAAGAGTTTTTCTATAATAGATAAGAAGCAAGACTCACGAAATAAGACTTTCATCTTAGGAACATTGACTTATACCATTTGTAATTTCTTAGGTTAAATACGCCATTATTTTGTAAAGGCACAGAGAAAGAGTTAAATGGTTGATTGGGAAGGAGGCTGTTTTAGTTCCCTACTGCTGCTATGTCTTAGTTACCTATTGCTGCCGTTACACAAAACCACAAGTGAGTGACTTTAAAGGACAGAAATTTATTTTCCCACAGTTTTGGAGACTAAAAGTCCGAATCAGGGCCTTAGTCGTGTCAATTCCTTCCTTATTGGTAGCCCAGGCATTCCTTAGTTCATTGGCGATCCTCACATGGCATCCATCCTCTCCTATGTGTATATGTGTCTGTGTCTAATCTGCGTGTTTTATAACTCAGAGTGATTAGGTTTAAGACACTCTCTACGCTGGTATTGCCTCATTAACATAACAAAGAAACCCTATTTCCAAACAGGAATACATAGGTATAGGAGTTAGGATTCCAACACATGTCTTGGAGGGACACAATTCAATCCATTACATGCCATAACAAATATATCAGAAGAGGGTGGCATTAAAGAACAGGAATTTATTGTCTCACAGTTTTGAAGGCTACAAGTCCAAATCAGGGCGTCAGCTCTAGAGGAGGGTCCTTCCTTGTAGGTAGCCCTGGGTGTTTCTTCACATTCCTTGGCTTGTAGATAGATTCTCACAAGTGTCTTCCTCCATGTGTGTGTCTCTCTCCCTGTCTGTTTTCCTTTCTGGTAAGACTCTACTCAGAAGGGATTAGGTTTAGGGACCACCCTAGTCCTGTATAACTTCATTAGCATGACAAAATGAAAATCTTATTTCCAAACAGGGTCACTTTTACAGGGAAAGGGGTTAGGATTTCAACGTATCTTTTTGGGATACAGTTCAATCCATGACAGAGATTGTTCAGACTCTGTAAGAAAATAGAGTGAAAAAATAAATTTCAGGTTTTTATCACTCAGATTATCACTTTTTAGACTTCACACTTTTTTTAATAAACTCTTGAGTTGAAGTTTACTTATGATAGAGTTTTAGCTTTATTATCATATATATTAACTTCCCTAGTCATCTCACTAGATGGTTGATTTATTTTGCATGTGTTATGAAATTACAGTACATCAAAAATCCAAATAGTTCAATAAAAAGTTGAAAACAAAGTTTTCACATTCCTACGTATGTATGATTTACTTAGTTTCTGGCAAAGGTGAGCATTCATAAATAATCATCTTAATCATTACATTTGTTATAATTAAACAATGAAGCACATCAGTAGTAGTAATCATGAGATAATCACATCCCTGGCGTAATCAGCAGGTATAGGACGCAGGCAAGTATCTCTAATGCCTTAGAGTGTGATTATATTATGATGACTATACCCCGTAGGTTGCCTAATTTTCCATTGTAAAATGTGTACTTTTTTTGTAATAAGGTTGTTATAAAAATGAACTTTTCTCTTCACAAAATTTATAATTTCATACTTTGGAATGGTCAAGAAAGTCTACAGAATGTTCAGTAGTTGCTGACTTTTTTTTTTTTTCCGTAATCCGTAATGTGTTGTTTTTCTCCAGACTAAGTCTACATCAGTGTCCAATGGTCTTAAAAATACATGAAATATCAATTAGTGAACCAAATGTCTTATCCAAATATTTGGAAATTTGTTAAGATTAAAATTAAATAGAAAAAAATAAAACATACTAGGAAGTAACTGGATGCTTTGGCATTTCTGCTGCATACTTCTGCTCCAAACATAGGTAGATGTCACCTATTTTGAATAGGTCGGATATTGTAGCATGTTTAGATTTTCTGCACCGAACCAAATAAGCCATATATCAGAAAATTGAATAATATTGATAGGCTTGTTGCTTTATATTTATCCTGTTTCTTGTCCAGTCACTTTGCTGGAATTTTCAGATCTTTTTAGATGCTTTTTATTACCCTGTCTGAATCAAATGACTGGTTGGCTGACTTGACATTGCCTTTGTGTGTATTTGAGTGATGCCCTTACAAGGTCAAAGATTTATTGGATACACTGGGAATCATCAAAAATGAAGACAGGTGCTTTCTTTTACAAATGATTATTTCTGGTGAGGATGTCAAAGGGAAATGGAGTCCAGTACTAACCATAGGCTTACGTCTGTGTGCTCCCCAGTGCAACAATGACTACGTGCCTGTGTGTGGCTCCAATGGGGAGAGCTACCAGAATGAGTGTTACTTGCGACAGGCTGCATGCAAACAGCAGAGTGAGATACTTGTGGTGTCAGAAGGATCATGTGCCACAGGTATGTATACGATCCTGAAGACAGTCTGAAGCCTTCTGAATGGATTCTGGACCATAAGATCATGTTTTGCTTTTCCTGTTATGTTATATTCAGATAAATAATTCAGACTATATATTGGCTAGACAAAGCATGTGTTGTACAAAGCATGCATTATTCTTATTCTTTGTCTTTTTGCATTTCAAATCACTTCTAGAACAAAGATGAAATCTACCATAAGGATGTTTATAGATTTTAATACGTATGTTATTTAATGCAGTGCAGATAGTTGAATGGAAGTCAAATGTAATTAGAAATCTAAATTGACCATTCAGGTGTCAAATATGTAGAAACCTATGTATGCATAGGTAAAGCTTATTTGTTTGTTTGTTTTGAACAATAGCTGATCTGGAGGCCAACTTTGCAGGTCTGATTCTGAAGTTAAGATGTAGCTAACCTTAGCAGGCCTACAAAATGCTCTTCTTACCATTTGGCAGATTATATTGAAGAATGTATTGGTGATGGCTATTATTTCTAATGACATCTGTCCTTTTCTGACACAATTAACCTGGGATTCTAGAAAGCTTTTTAATTACAGTGTATCAAGAATGAATGCTATGAAGAAACTGAGGAGGAAAAATGACTTGATATGTTCTTCAGCTTTTCAGATTTTCCTTCTGCATACAGTGCTTTTTAGAACTGAAGAGCATTACAGGGAAAGAAGACAAAAAGAAGAAAGCTCAACCTGATAAAGCAATGCTTTAAAATGTAGCTGGGTTTTTAGGTTAGACCTGAAACATCAAAATCACATATTCTAAAGAAACTTTATTGTCCTATGATAAACCTGTTGCCCTCAAGTTGATTCTGACTCCTAGTGATCCTATAGGACAGAGTAGAACTGTACCATAGCGTTTCCAAGGAGCAACTGGAGAATCGAACAATCGACATTTTGGTTAGCGGCCAAGCTCTTAACCACTGCACCACCAGGGCTCCATTGTCCTACGATAGCTGTTTATAATAACAAATATTCATCTTTCTGCCAAGTCCTGATTTCTGAGGAATTGAATGATACAGTTGCAAGAAAAAAATAATGATGATATAAAATATAAACTTCTTCCAAAAAGGAAATGGATAAAAATAGTGCCAGGAAAAGTCTATTCTACAGGAAAGACCCTCTTAGATAACGGATATTTCTACACTCAAGTATTATGTTAACAGTTCTTTGTAGGATGGTTGAGGCAGGCAGGAAATGAGAAGTAATGAATAAAAGTGACAGCAAAATGTGCGAGAGTCTTTGGACAGGTCTCTCTAGTAGGGAAGGAGAAAGACCAGCTTGCTACTCTCATAGCAAAGATGGGGAAAATAGAAAGGCAAAAAGGAAACAAATTATGAAAAATCAATCTGCCATATCTAAATAACAAAAAATTAAAAATGACCTTTTAGGTGGTGCAGTGGTTAAGAACTCATCTGCTAACCAAAATGTTGGCAGTTCAAATCCACCAGCCACTCCTTGGAAATCTTATGGGACAGTTCTGCTCTGTCCTATAGGGTCACTATCGACTTGGGGGCAACAGGTTTGGTTTGGTTTTTGTTTTTTAGGACAAACGGATTAGAAAAAAAAAAAATGGAACCCCCACTCCCAGAAACAAATGATGGAGGCAAATACCAGAGAGGATTGAGAAAATTATTTGCTTCTTTGAGATCATATAGGACATCTGTCCATCTCTGATAGTAGTCAAATGAGGATCAACAAGCAATGACAGGGACAGACAGCCCTGAAGTTATGGTTATGGCTAATGATGTTTGGTAGCAAAATCTCCTTTTTGCCAGTTTCCAGATTCTTGTCAGCACGTGCAATCCCATGCTCCTGATTCATTCAAGTCTTTCGATCCTAGTCCCTAATGTGCTGGTTATACTATGAAAAAAAAATACTTAGCCAAAGTAGAAAATTTAATCACAGTTGAGTAATCCATCCTTAGCTCCTTCACACACTTGGATTTCTATAGGATTTAATTAGGAAACCAATCTTGCTGAATGCATCTTCCATTGACTTGTAAATCTACAAGTATGTTGACCTGAATAATGATGGTGGGGCCAAAGTAATGTTGATTAACCAACTCTGACTAAATAAATTGGGGTTCTGATTTTTCATCTAAAAGAGGATTCAATTTTTCTTTGCAGGTTTTCCGTTTGTTTTTTAATGCTGTTTAACTCTGAGTGGAGTTCGCAAATTGTCATCTCTAGGAATAAAAGACAGTAGAAGATATAACTTTAAATTTAGTATATTTTCCTGAATTTACCAATCTTTCTTGTTCAGTAAAGGGCTTCCTATTGGGCAGTCTGCTCAGTGGTCTCACTGCCAATTTCACTTTTTGCCATTTAAGAAATGCATTGACTAGGAGCCCAGATTCAGGTCCAACAGCATGCCTTCTTTGGTGCTTTTCTCTCACTAATAAGGCTTTAGTAGGCTGCTTATCTCTAGTTTGCCGTGATGGCTTATCTTATAATAGAGAAACTATTAAAGCTTCTCATTACGAACTCATAACAATGGCACAGACTTAAGTGACCATTTGCCGAATCTATTCCTCTTTTCTTCCCTGGCTACTTATTTTGGGTCAAATCAGACACAACTTGTCTTAAGGACCATGCCTGTTGAATTTTTAGAAGCATACATAAAAAATTCAAGTCAACCCTTCTTCCATTTTATCTTGATTTTCTGCCAATCATATGTGTTTATTAGAAAATCTGTAGATGAATAAGCAAGATGTTTACTCAACATTTTAATTATGTTCCAGGCACATTGCAAAGCATTTAAAATACACATTGTGCAGTAAGCTTCAAAATAGCCCAATGAGGTAGGCATAACTATACCCATTTTATAGAGGAGGCAATAAGCTTATGAAGAAGGTTGAATAACATTTCTTATGTCATCCAATGAGTTGGAATTGGAGCTGGAAATCCATAAGCCTTTATTCATTCCTCTATGTGTAGTACAGTTAAATATAGGAGGATGAACAAGACATGGTCCTTCACTTAAAGAAATTTATAGTCTTAGTGGCATTTGATCTAGATCTGGAATTGTGTTTGGGATTTCAACATGGGATGAGGGCATATCAGACAGAATATAACAATATTAGTCTTATTTCCTAGTATTAACATTGAAAATACACAAACTAATGGATTTTGAACGGAAATAAGTGGGGGAGGCAGAAGGAAGATGATGCCTCCACTTAACTCCAAGTACTCCAAATAAGATAGATTTGATTTAGAGGTCAAGTTCAAGAGCGTCTTGGCCACTCTTATAACCAATTCTAATATCATCACCAGGTGAGGGGGAAAAAAATTGACTTTTTCTGGGAACTGAGTTCTCAGAGATAGGCAACTTTGACCAGTTGTAAGTATGTGGGAGGAAGGAGAGAGAAGTGGATAAAGAGAAATCCAGAAGAGAGTTTTTTTTTCTGCTGGCATCACTCAGGGAATAAGTATCCAATTTTAGAATGAAGGCAAAAGTTAGGCTCATGCTTCTACCAGTTTCAAAAACAGAGGATGATTTTAGTCTCTTTAACAAATAGATTCATCCACAATTGTGGTATTTGGAAAGCATATTAACAATTATATAAAAAGATATTCATTTATAAACTGTTCTTCTTTCTGCGCATATGCAGTTTGCAAGAATATAAGCCTTAATTGTGAATTTACTTGTCACGTGTCTTAGGCTGTTTAATTTCTAAAACTGATTGTTATGAGCATCTTTTTCTTTTTTTGTTGTTGTTAATGACACCAACTTCCGCCTGATTAAAATACAAATGTGAGGGATTTTACATAGCAATTTTAGGTATAGTTTTGAAGATGGATAATTCTTTCTGCATGAAGTTTAAGAAAGAAAATGATAGAGAACTGATTTTCTAAGTTATATGAATAAGAATGAAATGAAATTAATGTGACTATACATTCATGGATTAAATATTAGTAATTTTCTCAAACAATGATTTTAGAGGCTTAAATAAAGAAAGTTGAACTAAAAAAAATTCCAACTTTTTTTAAAATATATTTTTCAAGCAAATACAATTTTTTTTTTTCCTCAGATGCAGGATCAGGATCTGGAGATGGAGGTAGGAATTGCCTTTTTATATATTTAAAGACTTAGAAGTGGATATTTTTGTGAACATGTACTTGGATATTTTCTATTACAAATATCTGAGACAATTTAACATTTTGCGTTTTAGGAACAGAGAAAACATAAAAATAACATTCTTGTTATTAAGTAAATATATATTGCATGCAAATTCTTTGACATATTTATTAATCATACTTAAGAAGTCTATCTCCATCTACCGTCCCTTATTCATTCATGTCTATCTTTGAGACAGACTCGCATAATGTCAAAACTTCCTAACAGTTGCTTCCAAACATATTTGGCAGAACAGAAAGAATTCATGAGGAAATCATTTAAATATTATGTTTTGAAAATATATAACACTGTCTTCAGTTGTCTTCAACAAGACATCAGTATGAACACGTACACAACCATCATGTAGGCAAAGTCAAAATTATCAAATATATAATCTGAAACTAAGGTGGCTTTAGTTTATATAAAAAGATAAACAAAATTTAAGTCACCAAATATAAGGTGTTATTTTTATTTGATGTTGAAAAGTCATATGACATTAGGTCTTTGTTTTACTACTACTAAGAAATTAAGTTTGTTTGTTTTTCTTAGCTGATTTCATATTCCTAAAAATCTTCCCTAGAATTTTGAAAAGAAGAGCTTAGAAGAACAAATTATATCTTAAGGAAAGAGAAAAAGAAAGGAACAATTCCTCTAGTAGATATTTGACCACTGAAATATTCAGAAATTAATCAATTTTTTAAATGTTTCTTTTGGAAGAAATTAGTTATACACAAAATTCTGTATATTTTCCAACTGTTTACTTTTATGTGTAGATTACCTAATTTAGCAGATAATGTGTTAAGATGGAACTGTTCCACTCTTCACAGCAGTATTGACTGCCTCCATAGAGTTTCCTAGGAGCCCTGGTGGCTCAATGGTTAAGCACTTAACTGCTAACCAAAAGGGCAGCGGTTTGAACCCCCCCACCACTCCTCAGGAGAAAGATGTGGCAGTCTGCTTCCCTAAAGATTACAGCCTTAGAAACCCTATGGGGCTGTTCTGCTCTGGCTATAGGGTTGCCAGGAGTTAGAATCAACTTGAGGGAAACAGATTTTCTTTTTCCTTTTTTTAATCTTTACAGGTGCAGATCGCCAGGTTTTTTCTCCCACGTTGCTACTTGTGGGTTCAAACAGCTGACCTTTTGGTTAGCAGCTGAGCACTTAAACATTATGCCATCAGAGCTCCTTGTTAATTTTCTAGCATTTTTAAAAAGCTAAGCTGAACTAAACAAACCACTGCACACAACACAAAGTATCTTCATTGCTGTTTGTGTTAAAGTAGCGCCATGTACTTTTTTCTCCTTGAATCCGTTATCATATCATACATAATTTCTTCACTTTTATTTTGTTTAATAAAAAGAGGTGGCTTATGTTTCAGATACTAGTCCTAGTTTTCATTTGTTCTGATTAGCACATGTAAGTGGAAAGTGAAATCAAACTTACTCTTCCTTATTGTACTTTATATTAAAATCTTTGGTTCATTACGTTATCCTGCAGTCTGAATAAAGCTGATTTTTTTCACAAATAATTTCAATCTCAAGAATGTGAAGTTTATAACTTGCATTTCATGGAATGTGAGTGATACATCATTTGGGAGCCTGTTTCCTTTCCCTGTTTTCTTTTCCTTCTTTTTTTCTTTTTACAATTTCTTTCAATTATAGATGCTTTATGATAACTTGGAGAAAAAATAAAGCAAGTTCTGAAGAGATATTTGCTTTAGGAAAAAAAATATATCCCATTTAATTCTGAGTTGTATTCTAGTAAGTACTGTTGTTCTGAAGATTATGGCAATGAAGATTTACTCCTAGCTGGGTAAACTTTTTTTGGTTTTTAATGAGAGACTGAACGCATATATACATATGGATAAAATTACATTTTTCTAGTCTATGTGTTACTTTGCTCTGAAATACTAATGGTTTTGATTTTCTACTATAGGATGCTAAAATAACTTAAAAACCAGAACCTAAAAACCTAACTTAGAGTGAAATGTGTAAGTTCTATTCACATATCCACTGACCTGTCAGGGTCTACTATACAAAGGATAGATTTACCTCTGTATTCTAATTGAGTTCATATTACCAAAGTATCAGTGTGGCCAGAATAAGTTTCCTTTAAATTAACAGATAGTGATTGAATTAACTGTGATTGTTTGGCTAATCTGATCATCATAACCATGATTGTTCTAAATCTTAGGATATATTGTTCCCAATAATATGTACTTAGTTAATAATTGGGGTATTTGCAAGAACTTTGGGTGGCTAATCTTTATTTTTCTAATTCTTTGTTCTAAGAAGAGTTAATATAACTCCCAAACGGAGTACATTGATCTGAATAGTGAAGTGAACAAATTTACTTGCAAAACATTGATAATGTGTGACTATCACAGATGATATAATTAAACCTCCAAACCCAAAATCATTTTAAAATACATCATTTTTTACTATTTTTTCAGATTGTCTTAGGTTTTTTAAATGAATGCATATTGCATTAGCAATGAAGATTAGATCTTATTATTCTTAAAATAATTTAAGCTTAGTCTGTTTGCACAAAAGCATGTATGCCATTTACTGCATTTGAGAACATTTTTACTACAGTATAAAAGGGATATAAAGGTTTCATTAAATTTATGTTAACTTGTCAGTACTCATTTTATAGGGAATTTTAGAATCATTAACCATTGATCTGTTTACGCTGGTGAAACAATTGGAATAGCTAACCTGATTCAGGTAAAACAAGTTTACTGTGTCTCTAGTATGCTCTGCGAATGTGCATTCCTTCCTAAAGGCAGTTTTAGAATAATAAGAAACAAACACTGCAAACAAGTCTTAAAGGTTGGCTTTTCCCATTTCAGTGACTACATATCTTCCTTTAGTATTCAAGAAACTCATTAATACAAAGAATACTTCTGTATTATTAGTTTTGAACATAAAACTTGCTGTTTATTGAACTCTGTTTTCAAACAAGAGTAATTGTTTGGAAAGGCATAGCTACATCAAATAGCCTTATTTGGATAGACTCACACTTGACAACCAAAAAAAACTGTAATTAACAGACATGTACTATAGGAAGGTAACATGTGGACCAAATTCCAAAGAATTTCAGAAACTGAAATTGAAAGAAAGGGTGTGGTGTTTCAAGTACTTATATACATGGAGATTTAATGTCATAAATAAGAAAATGGGTGTGTGTAGGAGTGATAATAACATCTTATCCACTCACAGGCCTCCTTAAGCAATAAATACTGCAGTAAAGTAAGAAAAAGTATTAAAGGAGCCTCCTCTCAAAATCCAAGTGTGTGCGGGTGGTTGAAGGATAATTTTTAACCCCTGCTTTTCTTCCAAAGTCTCTCAATCGTATTATAAAAAATGAGACTATGAACATTTTCCATTACACTCTTTGAAAACTATTTCTAGAAAGATTAGATTTTTGTTATCTTTCTTTTAAAAAGTCCAATAAAATGAACATCATATTCCAACTATTAAAATAATTGTTAAATGTTAGTAAATGTGTTATGCTGTTATAAAATTAAAACACCAAACCAATTGCCATCAAGTCGAATTCTGACTCATAGCAACCCTATAGGATAGAGTAGAACTGCTCTATTGGGTTTCCCAGGCTGTAAATCTTTACGGAAGCAGATTGCCACATCTTTCTTCCATGAAGCGGCTGGTGAGTTTGAACCGCTGAACTTTTGGTTAGCAACCAAGCACTTAAGCACGGTGCTACCAGGGCTCCTTATGCTGCTACAGGTATGGCAAAATCCACAACTGAATCTTTGATTAACATATATGGGCTGTTACAGGATAAAGTCTACAGAAATAAAATGTATTTAATATACACTGCATAGGTACGGTTGTTATTTCATGAGATAAAATAGAGCCCTAGGCCTATTTATACAACCTACATACATTGATGTCAGATATATACAACAACAAGTCAAACTGAACATATGTATATTATCTGGATAATGAAAAGCCTGCTTTTTATTTGAATTATCTGGGTAATTGTGATTTTGATAACTTTTGTGTAAGAAACCAGTTACCACATATTGTTTTTATTTGATGCAAAATTGTGTTGTACAGATTATCTTATATAAAATTACTTAAGATGCCCATAATTTACATGCTTACTTCATATACATTGTGGATAGAACAAGAGGGGTTTACATTGCAACAAATCATAGACCTTAAGGCATTATTTCTGAATATGTGGATTGTTAAAAACTGAGAGTGTTGTGAGAAGTGTGAGAACTTAAAAATCATTTGTAAAAACCTTTTATCCTTCCAATGTGGATCTGATGATATTCAGGAAATCTGTTGAATTGAGCAAGCCTAACAGAACCTGGGTACTGCGGTAAGATATCTGGAGCTATAGAGATAAGTATGACACAGTTCTTTACACTCAAAGAGATTGCATGCAAATTCTCTTCTCAGAACACAATGGGAAAAATTATGATTCTAATTATATAAAGAAAAATAATCCCTTGCAGAAGTAAAATGTTAAATGTACTGTGAATAACAAGGAGTTCAATGTTCATTTCATAAAGTATGCTTATGTAAGGCTAAGTAACTTTTCCTTACCTGTTGCTGTACTTTTACCTGTCCTGACCTGAATCTGCCTTCTTGACCTTACTGTCACCATCAGGTTCTGGCAGGTACAGCGTACCTCACCATGTTTTTTTCTCTGTTGGGTTCACATTACAGCCAAAGTCTGACAGGTATCAGTTATAAGCAGCTTCAGCTGAAATACTGATTCCATAAGGATATTCTACAAAGCATGCAAGGTCTGAGATTCTTCTATAGCAATACATGTGGGGAGAAAGCAGAAACTATCTTGTCTTTTGCTCTTTCACACCTGAGAGCTGCTATTCTGCCAGGAGATGAGTTTATCGCCATCTGAAGCTCAACTGAAATCTCATCTCAGCTTTCCATAGGTTGGAATCCATCTTGCTTTCTCTTCACTGGAAGAGGAACAGTGTTGGGATGGAGTAATGAAATAGGGGTAGAATGAATGAGGCACACGTAATGAATAACAAAATTGGAAAAGTACAAAAAGGAATCAGAAAGAGGGAAACAAAGTGAGAATAACGGAAAATGAAAAGGGAGAAGAAAGAAGCCTTTGTTATCAACATGACTATAGTTTGTTTTCAAAAAAAAAAACACACTTTTTTCTTTCCTTTTATTTCAGTAGAGCAGTAGTAGTCAGTATTTCTAAAGACGATTGCTTGGGAATGTGAAACGGATGCTACAAACTTTTGGCTGAATCACTGATACATATATATATTTTTAAGCATATCTAGAGAAAGAAAATTAATCGTATGTACTGTGATAGTGTGATAGAAATAGCTTTGGATTAGGAATCAAAAGATTTGTATTCTAGACTTTTAACTGGATTGAAGGATGCCTACTTGATTTACTCTCAGTCTCCTTCGAGCTTCATTTATTTTATCAGTAAAGAGAATACTATCAACTTATAGGAAAGATGATTATAATAAACTTAATGCAAAGAACTTTGAACTCCAAAAAATTAAAAAAGAAATTATTTTAATTTTAAATTCATATTACCTTTGCTCTTTACTCCCATTTACCTAAACTAAAAATGTAATTTCTCTGGAGACTTCTATAGAAGTTTGAATCCTTTAACCAGTGATTTTAAGTCGATGGTTTAAAGTATTGATGCTGGGATGATAACAGGAACTCTACAACTCCAATCATAGTTTTTTAATATTTAGAAGTGATAGCTCTGCAATTTGAAAGGAAGTGAAATTACAACATTCGTACACAGTTTGGAAGATAAATCCATCCAAAGCAACTGTGGTTATACAAGAGAAATCAGAAATAGGAAATATTGTTAAAATATCAAAACAGTGAATGGTTAAATGGTTATTCTTCAGACTACAGTGGCAGGAGTATATCCTCCGGGAAAAACCAAAGCAAAAATGGGAGGCATTCACAATATGTAGAATTCTGTATACTTATAAGGAAGCATTTCCATCAGAGTTGTAAGCACTGCAGTTTTTCTAATGAGATTTGAGAAGTTTTTAGAAAGAGATTCTTTTAAAATAGATGTCAGAACATGAATTAGATAAATCTGTAAGAATGCTATACTCATGTATAATTATTTGTAAAAGATTCTGTGGTTTATAAAAACACTATCATAACATTATTTAATCGCAACAACGGCCTTTGAATGTGTAGATGAAGATCAGAAAGGAGGAACATCTTACCCAGTCACAACAGTAAATGTGGTAACTAAGGCAATTCTCAAATTTCAAGAGGGAAGGAAAATATAGTATTTTCCTTATATACAGTATTTATATTATATAAAATATAATATGAATATGGATGGAGTATATAAACCCTAAGAGTGATGGGAAGATGAAAAGAGAAGATAAATTCAAGTTCATTTGGGATAGTAGAAAGTCTTTAACCCATTTGCCTTGCCCAGACTCCCACCAAGAGTTAGCAGAGTAAACAAAAAAGTTTAGACTTTGAAAAAGGCAGATATCCCCAGGATGACTCTGTTTCCTTACCTGAATAGTCCTGTTCTTGGTGGCCAGTATCCCATTAATTATACCTGTTTGCAACAACTACACCAGACCCCGTACCCTGTGGTTTATATAAACCATAAATTCTTTCAACAATCTTATGAGATGTTATTATCCCATCTCCTTACCACCTGTCCACCCTCACTTTTACTTTTGAAACCATCCATTCTGTCCAATCTAGAACTTACGAGGTTTTGTTGTCTGTTATCTGAGTTAGTCATACTCCTCAGTTCATGGCACATGGTTACCATCTATTCTAGTCTGTTACTTTTGCCCTTCATATCCCACTCCTAAACCTGTTCCTTTTCTGCTGTAAGTATTCAAGCTAAGGTATTTGATATACTTTAAATTCTTGAAAAGATGGATAGATGGATGGATGATGGATGGGTGGATGGATGGATGGATGGACAGTTAGACACCATGGCTGTGTGAGTGGGTGGCAGCAGTAGATAGGGTTAAAAGCACACACTCTAGAGCTAGGCTCTGTGGGTTTGATCCTGGCTTTACCACCTACTAGCCATGTGACCGTGGACAAGTTACTTAACCTCTCTGTTACCAGTCTCTTCATCTGTGACCCAGGTAGGGTTTCTGGGGAAGTAGACTCTAAGGTTGAGATTTGCCTGTAAAAAGTTTACAGGTAGTACATCTTTGGAAGGGAAAAAAGCAGGAATGGAAAGAGGGAGGAGTTGAACTAATGCAACCAAAACAAAGCCTCAGCAGACAGAGCACTTGGAGAGATTTCAAGATGGGATTATCCCTAGGAGTTGTCCTGAATCGGGAGAAGGGGTTGGACCTTCACATCCCCACAATTGGTTAGTTATTCAAAGTGGGTGACCCCAAGAAGGGAGTGTTGCCATGGGCCAGATGTCTCTCTTCAGTTGAGAAGTAGACCGGGAGAGGGAGCTGAGGAGGGAAAATGTGGACATTGCTTCATGTTATTCACTAACCAGTAACCAGTTGCCACAAAGTCAGTTAAGACTCATAATGACCCCATGTGTGTAAGAGTAGAACTGTGCTCCACAGGGTTTTTAATGGCTGATTTTTTGGGGGGAAGTAGATCACCAGGCTTTTCTTCAGAGGTTCTTCTGGGGACACTCAAGCCTCCAACCTTTCTGTTAGCAGCTGAGCACTTTAACCATTTTCACTACCTGACGACTCCACTACAATCTATAAAATATCAACCAATGAACAAAACAGACAAAATCCCTGCACTGGTAGAGCTTATTTTTTGTGAGGAGAAACACAAAACAGTAAACAAATAAGGAGAAATACAGGTTGTCAGATGGTAATGAGTGCTCTGGATGAGGGGAAAAGTGGGATAGGAACTGGTAGGGGGAGGTTTGCTACTTTGTTTGAGGTGGTCTGGGAAGGCCTGAAGGAAGATAAGAAGGATGTGAAGGAGCAAGCCTTGTGGATAACTGAGGAAAGGAGCTTCTAGGCAGAAGGAACTGCAAATGCAAAAGCTCTGAAGCTGGTGCATAGCTGGGGTGCCCCAAGAAGACCAAGGACATTAGTTGGACTAAAGTGAGCAAGAGGAGGCTTGGTGGGAGAGGAAGACAGGTGGGGTTGACCTTGCTCTTCCTCTGTGTGAGCTGGGAGGCATTGGAGGGTCTGCAGCAGAGGAGTCATGTGATCTGACTGGTGATTTTCATAGATCACTGACTGCTATGTTGAAGTAAGGGAGCTAGCAGGGAGACCTGCAACCAGAAGAAAAAAGTTCAGGTTTCTTTTTAGGGGCTTTCTTTGATTTTCAGGAGTTTGTGTTATATTCTCTAGAGTATTCCTTGTCTGTCTTGGACATACCAATCTGCCACCCATCTAAAAGAGATTGTCTGTGGTCCTTTATTGAATAGATATCATAGCGTTTGCTGTAGTAGAATCCATTCTTCCATTCTTTTCTTCTGTCTCCCTTTAGGGTTTTTTTTCTTTTTTAATTGGGGTTTTATTAAGGATATTCTTCTTCTGTTTTGATATATTTGAGCAAGCAAAGATTCCACTTGTTACCAGACAGTATTTAATGCACGAGAATCTCTGCATGCTGCACTGCATGCCAAATTGCACTGAATCTGTTTCAAATTTGGGTTTGAAAATATAGCTCTTTTCTTTACTGCACTAAATGTACAATACATCTTGTAGCATATGATTTTCAATGTGTACTTCACAAAGAGCAATTTCATTTTCTCTGGTAAATTACACACTTGTTATAGCTTTGGGATTAAAAAATAAATCCAGGAATAAATAGAAAACAATATGTTTAAGTAATGTTAGCATCCTGGCTCAATGAGTCAAACCACAAGAATTATTCCGGTGTCTGTTAGTAAACTGGTTCTGACAAATCCCTTAGTTTCATATTCCTTGCTGATACCTCTGAGAAGAACAAAGAGGGAATTAACTGGATTTTAAATAAGGTTGTCCTGGTGCTTGCAAGAACCCATTCTGCAAATAGATCATTTAAACTAGATCTATTCCTAATTAGATAATAATTCTTATAAACTTAATTTTTCCCCATTCTCTCATTTTCCAGCTGTTTCCTTATTCCTTTATCCTAGAGTTCAACTGACTAGGTGGCTGTTCTGTCATTATCTTCTTTTGGTGACAGCCAAAACAGAAGGATTGTATTAGTGGGATCAGGTAGCATAGGAACGTTATCTTTACAACTGCATCCACACAAAATGGTATACTCTGCACATATTGGTCCTGGCTAAATTGGGAAGTTTTGCATTATCTTGTAAGCACTGAGATAGGGCTAGAGTTATTCCAGATAGTCTGACAGTCCTCTCCAGAGACCATAGCACTAACAGAAAAACATGACCTTTGACGAGTAGAATTTCTGACACATTGATTTAAGTGGCTGTGATGGAAACTTGATGCCAAGACTTGCTGGGCTATAGTGTCATCTTTTCTGGTCTCTTCAAGCTTTGTGATGTACTTTGAGATCTAATCCTCAGGGTTAGATAATATTACAATGTTGAGGATTTTATTCAGTTATTCAAAAAACAACTGTAATAGCATGTTGAATGTGGTTATCTTGGAAAGTAGGTGTTACTTTTAAATATAATTAAAGAGAAACACAGCTGACAGATTAGAGGAAAAGGAAATTAGCAGTAGAATTATCATACTCATCTTAAATAGCGGTATGACATTAAATGGTTACATTCTGAAACCTCACACTCCCATTTTCGTTGAAGTCCATGCTGTCCATCATCATTCAAGGATCGATTTAGGAAACTCCCTTAGCCATTCACTAAAAGGGAGCTCCCTTATGTCAAACTCTGCATTGAAATAAAATTTAGCAGAGTTGTAAAGCAAGTCCAATCCAGTAAGTCGGCACGCTTTGTGGATTTTCGATTGTGAATTGTTCTCACACCTTCTTCTATATCTCCAGACCCTCACCAATCCACTATTTCAGGCCCTAGTCATCTCTTGTCCATAGCGTTGTTAAAAAAAAAAAAAAGAAAGAAAGCCTCCTAACAAGTATCCCTGCTCCCAGTCTTGTCATCCAAACGTTTTTTCTTAGTTCCACAGTTAAAATGATCTATATAAAATTCTTCTCTAAGCATATCACTCCCCTGCTTATAACCCAACAACAGCTGCCCACCATCCTTAGACTAGTGGTCAATCTTCCCTGTAGTGGATACAAAGACTTCCAGAACTGATCTAGTGCCTGCTTCTCCATCCTCATCATTCATTTTCTTCACCTTAGACTCTAAGCCCAGTACCTTTTCACTGAGCGTATTCCACTGGAATATGCAGTTGATTTTATGTCTCTGTGCTTTGCTACTGCTCTTCTCTCTTCCTGGTACATCTTCCCATGTTTTTGCCTACATAATATTCATCTTCCAGGACTAAACTGGAGATTAACTTCTTCAGGAAGATTTCTGTTAACTCCCTAGTTGGATTAAATGCCCCTTTTCTATGCCAACTAAATTCTGGTTTCTTTTTGTATCACTAACCTGATTCATTGTAATCATCTGTGTGTGTGTGTGTGTGTGTGTGTGTGTGTGTGTGTGTGTTTATTTCTGAGATAATTCCTATTGATACCCCTTTGTGCAGAACATAAGGCCTGGTGATTAGTAGCATCTCAGTAAATATTTACTCAGCTGACCTAAAATTCTAACACTATCTAATAAGAAAAAAAGATCACTTGAATTGCCAAAAGTTTCCATTTACAGTTTAAATTATTTGTAATTTTAAGATAAAAGTTGAATGTGAAGGGCTTAGTTTTTTAAAAATAACCGTAGAGTTGTTTTAATGTCATAGAAGAGGATGGGGGGGCAGTGGCGGGTATTAATAGCATAATGCATCCCACTAAGAATAAGGCAAGAAGATTATATTGACAAATCTCAACCAGCCTCAAAAATAACAACTGGCTTACGTATCCAGGACTCAAAGAAAATGAAAGGAATCCAATGAGAGTCTAGTAAAAATAAGGCTGCAAGCTTAGCCTTGAAAGCTTTTCTTTTGTATTTCCTTTATTTTTGAAGTACATGGCTCCTGAATCTAGTATATTAACTTGTTCACTTGTTATCTACCTTATTCTCTAAAAGTGGTGTGCAGAGGGAAAAAAAAATTGAAGTTATTTTAGGATTCTAGTTAGTTTCTAGGTAATTGAGGCAATTTTACCCTATGTGAATACTTTATTCCACATCCAAATTACTTATTAAAATACCCAATGACTTTGGCCACAGAATAGAATAATTTTGAAATTCATTTGATGCCTCCATTTAATTTTGACATTGAACCGGTGTGGAAAAAGCAAGTATTTTCTGAGTTTTCAAGGAATTATGATCATTATCCCACATAAAATGTACTTTACTCGTCAAAGAATATTACTTGGAAAATTAAAAAAAAACCTGCATATTAGTTCCTCACATGTAGAAAGCCTATTACTTTAATAAGAGAGTAAACCTGTGTGAGTTTCAGCCTTTAACTGATAAAATATGTAAGGATATTGAAGGAGGAGGACAATGGAACCTCCATATGGTGATTTTAGAGTAAGTTACATCACTGTGACCAGACTGAAAATGAAGAAGCAACCAATGGAGTGTCCTAGAACTGTGCCTGGCATGTAATAGGTGCTTGATATTTGTTAAACGAACAGGTGGATAAATGAACTGACAGGGCAGTGATGTCAATTGCTATCATAGCAATTAATTGAGGCATGTGTGAACATGGAGGACAATCTACTTTCCAGTAACTGCCAACTGTTGCCCTCAACTTACTTAGAGTTGGCGTTAGAAATTCAATAATAGGTTTTCCTTAAGAAATCTGCAAAGTTTCTCTAGCTTCTCCCACCACCTGGAAGTCAGAGCATGTATTCCTATCCCATGCACTTCTAGTCCATCTATTTTTCACCATCAATGAAACTGAAGCAATGTGGTAATGACTGTGGTCAGATATTAAAAAAAAAAAAAAAAAGTTTAAAGGATAAAAAGGAGAGTTTGAAAAACAAGATATGAGAGCAACCTGATGAAAGAAGAAAGGATTTTTCAGTGTAAAACGTCAAAATTGGAAGGAGAAAGCAGTAATGTTCAACATTTAGTAGAAGAGTTTTAGGGTACAGTAAGGGGAAAGAGGATAGCTTTGATGCTTCGCTAGGCTGTATTGCCTTTTCTAAGTTCCGGCTCTTAATATTTCTTTACGTTTTAACACATATAACATTTGCTTATAAATACATTCCTCTCCTCAATTATTTCTATACTGCTAAGACATATGTTTTGAGAAGAAAATCAAAGAAAATGTGTTCCAGACACAGATTTCCTTTCTAACTCGACTGTACACAAGTACACATTTCTCTCACCCATCTAAAATAGCACTTAATTCTGCCAGAGGAGATTTCATTAGAAAAATAAGTTCCGTTCTTGCCAGACAAGACAAAGGTTAAAATCAATGTTTCAGACCGCTGAGTAGGAGATGTATACAACATTCCCTTACCCCAGTACTTCTTAAAATGTGTTCTGTGGAACTTAAATGACTCAAGATGCTACTGTACTAAAGGGTTTTCTAGTTAAGTGAGGTTGAGAAATGCAGCATATTTTGACTCTTCCAGAGAGTTACATACAGGGACACCAGTTTCTCCCAGTTTACCCAGAACTCTCCTGGTTTTTGCACTGAAAGTCTTGCATCCCAGGAAACTCCTCAATCCTGTGCAAAGTGGGACGGTTGGTCAACCTAGTCACATGTAAAAGACGCTAAGAATTCTTGCAGTGAAGAAGTATACTAAATTTTGTTTCAACAGTGTTTTTCAAATACCTGACCATGAATGTTTTTTCAATGAAGATATTAAAAATAAAAGTACTTAGTATTCTATGCTACAAACTTTGGGAAATTCTGCTTGAACCCCATCAGTTTGTCTCCTGGTCCCCTGTAGACTTCTTATCGGTCATCTCTCTGTCTCCCTGTGCTGCAGGACATATGGAGACCTGAGGAATTGTCTAGCCATTGTAACTGCTTGGATCTCCTTCTGAACCTTAGACTAAATGTACATAAGCCTCAAGCTTGAGACTCTAAAAGAATTTCTATATAGAAATCTTTTTTGTCACTTTCAAATTATCTTCCTTTCTCAGTCTCTTCTACAAGTATTTATCATCATAATACGAATCTTTTGGGAATTTCTTCTGGAAGGTATCAAGTTATAAGAAAAATATTTTAAAAGGTCTGTATTTCAAGATCTTTTGTCATTACTTTTCACCTACTAACAGCGTGAGTCTTGAATAAATATATGTGGTGTTACTAAATTTCAAAAATTAGTAAAGAGTTTTGAGACTTCCATTATATGACAGCACAGGCACTCAGTTGACTCATCTGATCTCTCCCGCCATAAGAACAATGATATCTGAGGGGAAAGAGGGAGAATAGTTTAAGGAGTAAGGCACCTAGAGGGCACTGGTGGGTCAAAGGTAGAATTCTTGCCTTCCACGTGGGAGACCTAGTTTTCATTCCTGGCCGATGTACAACACGCACAGTCACCACCCATCTGTCAGTATAGACTTGCATGGTGCTATGATGCTGAACGGGTTTCAGCAGAGCTTCCAGACTGAGACAGACTAGGACAAACGGGCTGGTGGTCTACTTCTAAAAATCAGCCAATGAAAACCCTATGGCTCAAAATGGTCTGAACCACAACCGAGGACCGAGTAGCGTTTTGTTTTGTTGTTCATGGGTTGCCATGAGTTGGACGCCGACTCAACAGCAGCTAACAACAGCGAAGGCAAGTAGAAAGGTACAAACATTTTCAACGTTTGAAATGAGAAAAGAAGTTCAAATTCAGAGCTGCTTAGTTCCGCTCTACCATTTATTTTTAACCAATAGTTAAAGGCTTCATCTGGTTGAAAACATCCTATGCTTCTTTCTGCATCACAAAATAATGACAGGTACCTCTTCTTTCACCTGCAGAACAAGTGTAGAAGACAAAGCCCATTTCAGGGAACTCCAAAGCATTGACAAAATGAAGTTATGGAAGGTGGCTTTATTACATTTTATAATGTTTTAAAAATGTATTTGTTTCAACCAAGACTTAAAATTTTCTAAGTTTCAAGATTTTTTTTCCCTAGCTAGTTTTCAGCTTCTAATATCTGAGAATTAAAAAGTAATATTTATGGCATTTTTAGAACACAGTATTTACCTATAATGCCTAAAGGAGCATTCCTTTTGACAGAGTTTCTAATTTTTGTACCCCTGGGACAAGACCACTCAAAAGAAAAATGCAGTAGCTGCATAGTACTCCCTGAGGTTACTGAGGATAAAAAGGAATAAATGGAAAAGTGCTTCAAATAGTCTATTATTTTTAGGTGTGCTGCTTTCAAACTGGGAAGTTATAAAAACACTGAAAAGACACATCAGTGCTAATTTACAAAAATAAATATATATATATATATATAAATTGCATGAGTCACTAAAGTTCATACAGCTTATCTTCTCCAGTTATTGATAAGCCCAATGTAACACTCTAAAGACTAATCTATTACTGTTTTTCTGTTACCACATTTATAATGAGGACCTACTATGTGTTACAGCAACATATGAAATATTTGCTATAACTCTTCAAGAAAGACATATCAGATCCATTTTCTAATGAAAAAAATATACAAAGATTAAGTTACTTGTCCAAGACCAGGTACTATGAGTGGCACAGCCAGGACCTAAACTAGTACTTATTGATAATATCATACTCAATACTGTATTATACTGTATCCTGTTGTCGTTGAGTTGATTCCAATTCATGACAACCCCATGTGTTACAGAGTACAACTGTTCCATAATTTTTTTTTCTTTTTTTGGGGGGAGGGTGGGCTATAATCTTTATGGAAGCAGATAACTAGACCTTTCTTCCATGGCCCCGCTAGGTTGCTTTGAACCACCAACCTTTAGCTTAGTAGTTGTGCATAACCCATTTGCACCACCCGGGAAACTCTGTTATACTGTATGCTCTCTTGGTGTTGATAGTATGGCATAATATTATGTGTCAGTCATAGATTCAGAAAAATTTCACATAGAGCTTAATTCTAGAGGGAAGAAACAGACACAAAACAAGCAAATAAACGAGAATATTTCAGAGAGTAGTAATTGTTTTAAGAAAGTAGTACAAAGTGGCTGGGTGTTGTGGGAAGAGTAAAATTTTCACTGAACACCTGAATGGTAAGAACAAAAAAGGTTCACCAAGATCCAGAGGCAGGACATTCAGAGCAAAAGAAACAGCAAATGCCAAGGCCCTGAAGCAGGGAAGACCTTAGTAAAATTCCGAAACAGAACGAAGGTTGCTTGAGCACAGCAATTGAGTGAGAAAATAGTAAGAGAGGAGGGTGAAGAAATGGTAAGGAATTTGGATTTTATTCATAGTGTCATGGAAAGTCTTTGAAAGGGAATAATCTAATCTGGTTTGTATTTTTAAAAGATTACTCTGGCTTCTGTGTGGAGAATGAATTGTTAGGAAGGCAAGAGTGGAAGCAAGGAGACCAGGACAAAGGGTTATTATACTAGAACAGATAAAGAAGATACTTGGTTTCCTGCGGTGGTGGCGACAAACATAGTGAGAAGTTGACAGATATATTGTATCCACACCTACTCAAATAATTTTTCATCCCTTTCTATATTGATATTGGTGTGAACAAAAATGTTACATGCTAATTTAAAGAAGGATATGGAAAGGGGAAGGAAAGAAGATAATCCTGTCATCTTATTTTGCACTCCCCAAATTCGCAGTGCACACTCAACATGAATGAATATGTAGGTTTACTTTTAAGGCATAAAAGTATTTCATAAAGAGCTTCTTTTTAAAAAACTATAAAGTCAATGCATTGAGCCTATTATATTCATCTAGGGTAATTTTCTCAGATTTTCAAGAGGGAAACAGATTGATGTACTTTTAGGGTGGGGGATTTGAGTAGTGGCTTTTCAGAAAAACCTGCATATATTATTTTTCATTTTCCATTTTAAATATATACAATTTAAGTATCATCACTGGTGTGGCAGTAAAAGGTAAAATATAAAAATAGAGAGCTCTACAATTTGGCCTTTAAATGGCTTTACATGTTTATATTCTATGTAGGATATGTAACAGATTGTGATAACAGAATCAGATATAATCAAATTGCAGCCTTACAAATATAGCCAATATCATGAAACAGCTCCCTTCTGCTGACTCAAAGAGTGGGAGTTCTGTTTCTTTCATGGTTTTTTTTTTTTTTTTTCTGTAACATCTTATCACTAGCAACACCTTTGTAACATTTCTCTTGCTTTGTCATTGTGAATGTCCCCACAATAGCACTTTACCTGTATTTGCCATTGATTCTCTCACATTGGATTTTCTCCTCTGGAGACAACTAATTTGAGTGGCTTGAAGTATAAAACCTACTGCTTCTACCTTCAGTTTCCCAGTTCACATAATATAGAAGTTACATTCAAAGGCAGAAAAACCATGTATACGCAAATAGACATAATATAGAAGTTACATTTAAAGGCATGAAAACCATGTATACTCAAATAGACTTTGCTCGACTTCCATGGTGCTACTTCGTTTATTTTATTTCTGTAAGGCCTGCAGTTTTTCACATGGTGCTTTTAGGTTGGGAAATCCAGTATCAATATATAAGTGTTGCTACAGTTAAGCTCTGCTTTTTGCTGTGTTTCGACTGAGATGAGGATGCCAGAGCATCCTTAGAGCGACAGCCATTTAGTTCACTCTGTTCGTCCAGTCTTGGGTGGGGACTTAAAAGGCATTGTCGAATATTTGTAAATGTGCCTTTTGCATTTTTCTTTCACAGAGATTATTTTAAAGTGAGAAGTGTTGTTTTTTGTTTTTTTTAACTTGTTTAGCTTTTCCTCCTCCTTGATGCCAAATGGCAATTCTGTTTTACCCTACAACACACAAAAACTCTCCTTTACTGGATTCACGAAGTGGGAATAGTGTTGTACCAGTAGGGGGAGCTCATATCATGCCTATCTTATGGGTTGTAGAAAAGCTCATTTTGTAGGTTTGTGTAGTTAGGGTAGAGCTATTTTAACTTTAAAACCAGCAAAGATTATGTTTTAGAATAAAAGTTATTTTCTCCAGTTGAATAGTTAAAATTTGCTAAAGTTGTTCTGAACCACAGTTAAGAGTTTAGGTGGCTTTGCTTAATGACTCTGCATGCTTTGGTTGAATTTTTCAGAGAAGGCTTTAAAACATGTCAAGGGATTTCTTTCCTGGTATGTATTATCAAATTGCTTTCCTCCATAAATAGTTGACAGAGCAGGTGATTTAGAGTCTGGTTTGTTTTAGACTATAGGTCAAGATAAAGATGGCATGTACAGAAGTGAGTGGCATTGGACATAGAGTTAGATGGATACCACTCACACTCTTAAAACTTGCTTTTCTCGCAAATGTCTCTTAACTTTGCTTTTGGGTCATTTGTCTTTCTCATCAAATTGGCATCCAGTATAGTCTCACAAGCATATTATAATGATTCCAAAAACCCCAAAACCAAACCAGTTGCCGTCGAGTTGATTCTGACTCATAACAACCCTATAGGACGGGGTAGAACTGCCCCATAGGATTTCCAAGGAGTGGCTGGTAGGTAACTTTTATCAAAATCAGTAAGAAATCAGAGCCTGAAGCATTGTCTATCCACTTTTTTCTTCTTCAAGTTTGTTATAGCTGTCCTTTGAGTTGTCAGCATCTTTCAAAATATTGTTTGTAATTTGGGAATCTCTAACATGGTGGACTTTAATCAACTTATTGTGCTGAATGTACTTCCCTACTCCCCTAGCATTTGATGTGTTCCCAGGAAGTGAAGAAAGAGTAACACTTCCTCTCTTTGCTCATTTCTTACACTTTATTGACTACCTATTTAATGGCTGACACTGAGTGAGAGACCAGAGATTAAAAAATAAAAGATGAACAAGACTGGTCTTTTTCTGCCAGCAAAAAAATTCCTGGCCCAGAACCAACTCATGGTCTAGTCAATTCACCATTTAGTGTGTTGGGAAAAGAATGATCCCAAAGCCCATGTTTCCTTCATCAGAAGCAAAGGTCACAGTTGTCTCCATGCTGGTCCAAATGTTTGATTTTCAAATTATTTCTAACTCAAACCAGTTAAAAAATTGCTTACATGTTTTATAACAAAATTGAAAGTCTTTTAATTTGAATGTGTACAATGCTTGTGGCGCAGTGGTTAAGTGTTCAGCTGCTAAGCAAAAGGTCAGCAGTTCAAATCCACCAACCGCTCCTTGGAAACTTTATGGGGCAGTTCTACTCAGTCCTATAGGGTCGCTATGAGTCTGAGTCAACTCTAGGGCAATGGGTTTGGTTCTTTGGATTTACTTATTAAAGGAGCCCTGGTGGTGCAGTGGTTAAGCACTTAGCTGCTAAAGGGAAGTTCAGTGGTTCGAACCCACCGGTTGCTCCTTGGGAGAAAGATGTGACAGTCTGCTTCTGTAAAGATTACAATCTTAGAACCCTACAGGACAGTTCTGCTTTGTCCTGTAGAGTTACTATGAATCAGAATAGACTTGATGGCAATGGGTTTACTTACAAAATCACTTCAATCATACAATTTTTACCTAAATTAATATGTTATTTCCTAAGTTGAAGCTGTGTGGAAACACTGGTATGGAAGTTGGAGGAGGAAGGGGAAAAGAATGTGAGGTGACATGGGAAGAGGATACTGGGAGACAGTAAAATGTTCCCAGGCATTTACTGTTTCCTCAGGGTGAGTTCCACAATTGCCTAGCAATTTTCTAGCAATAAAATAGCTGTCCTGCGGTTGATAAGCCTTTAGCATGACAGAATGATGACCCTAGACTGGATTCTTAGATTTAAATAGCTCTTTGGTTCCCACAAGGCAAAGCTCATTTCTCCTCTCTCCCCTCAATACAGGCTTTCTTCTTTGCTGTCAACGTTACTCTCACTTTTATGCTTACTTGCCACCGTATTACTGCTGCTGCAGCTGCCTCTTTCCCTTATTTTTCCCACTTCTCTTTTTTCATGTATCTTCTTCTACTTGTCTTGGATTTACCTGAAAAGGCTGGCTCTATAAACATTGTCTCTCCTGCATGAGAAGACCATAGCAGTGTGGCAAAGCAATTATAGCATGGAACACCTATAGCTTCAGCTTCAGGGCCCCTCTCTCTCCACAGGCCCCTCCCAATCCTCTATACATAGGTGTGCATCTGTCCATCTTTTTTTTTTTTTTTTTAAAGAAGGTACCCTAAAGTGGTATAAGCTTCAGACTCCACAGAAACTTGGATCTTCCTGTGCCTATGACCTTTAATATTAAGATCCTTGGCTCACTTTTCAATTGCTTTGTTGTTATTTTATTGTTGTTCTGTAGGTAGGTTGTTGTAGACCTGGTTCTGTTCTTAATGAAGTATTTTAATTTTTTTTTTTCTCCCAAGCAGCTTCTTAATCCAAGATTGTGCCCAAATCCTGGTCTTCTAATAAAGTTTAATGGATTTTCAACAATTCTTATAAAATATGCTATCTAAACCTCTATCACTGGAGTAGATATTGTAATACAGATATTACAAAAATGTATTCAACAGTGTGCATAGCATTTGAGCCAAGCAGAATGGTGATACAATCTGATTCATCCAGTTAATTCAGGCTGAACAGTAATTTTGAAATCAATCTCTTTGTGAAATCCACTTGATGCTGTCTCAATTCCGCCCACCTCAAGCTTCCCTCCACCCAGCACACACTTGCTTTACTTCAGAGGCCTAAGGCTCTCAAAATTTTAGAAACATTTCAAGCAAGATGACTTTTTTTCCTGGCAGTAGTACCACAGCGGAAAATATTCCTGGAACACGAAGACTCTGGCCACCATAACGTCTGTCTAAAGCGATTGCTGCAGGAAATGGTAACCCAGTAATTCTCACTTGTCCTCTCCATGGCCTATACAGCACTACCTTCATTGGAAGATTTTCCAAGCTCCCCTCACCATCTTTGCTTTACTTTGGTCTCAGACAAAGCAGAAATTCAAGTCTTTCTTGGTTCAGACTTCCAGGTCTCCAAAGAACTATGTGACAAATTCATTCGTTCATTCAGTAAATGTTTTACGTATCAGGTACTTGTTCATTTTCTGGGGATATAGAGGTGAAAGAAACAGACAATAATGATGTCAAGATGGTAGTGAAGGTTGGTGGAGCAGGGAAGTGGGGTTGGAGATGAAGGCATGGGGAAGGATGATTTAATTATCTAGAGCATTTCCTTGAAATGATCCATGCATTTTCAACACTAAGCAGTTAGGGTAAGCCTTGCTCAAAAGGACTGCTGTGACAGTTCTCTGTATTACCAAATTTTATTAGATTTTTGGTCCATACTGAGGTTGAGCTATACAATGGCAGTACACTGAATATGAAGTCATTAAAAGTTAAGTTTTATGTTATTCTTTTGGGTGTCATGAGTATAGAAAAACCAGCACATTCAGTTCCCGGAATCACAGCTTCATCATAAAGATGAGTCATGGTGAACTAAGGGTCCATATTTTAATGAACCAATCTGTTTACTGTAGCTCATCTAGGCTCAGCAGCAGACTGCCTGGGGAGCATCAGACAATGTATTGTTCAAATGAAGAATCAGTCCCTAATGTTATCCTTCTATCTTGATTCCCCTCTCACCACTATCCACTCTATTCCTTATTGTATATATTTGCCTTGGGGGTTTCCCTTAACTGCAGATAATGGTAACACAAAACAATCTTGATTATTACAGTCGCAATTCCCCATTTGGCATTTGTTAACAAATCAGAACTACCAGATATTTATTATGCATCTATTATATTTACAGCATAGTGGGGTTAGGAAGGAATCTTTATAAAATAATCTCTTGCCCTTCAGGAGGAGCTAACAGTCCTTTAGTAGAACGGAAACATATACAGGTGAAATGATCAGACCAAAAATCATGTTGTGTAGTCACTCAGAAAGGAATGATTGATCTTATGGTAGGTAGTCAACAGGGAAAACCTTGGGATGGAGGTGGGACATGAATTAAACCATCAACAATAATTTAAGTTTTGAGTAATTACCATTTTCTAATTCTCATTCTTTCCTTTTTTTATTCAGAAACAATCCCTCCTAATAGGAAGGTTTATTATTAATTAGTAGATGATGCACAATTATTTTTATTCTCTGTTCCCTGATTGTTTTGTGAGTAGTTCTGGTCATTTTTCTAACTCCAGGGGAGGATTCATACCTTGACTGCTTAGTTGAGTCTCTCACTGATTCTAGGGGTACTGATGAATGGAGAAACAAATTCAGGTCAGAGAACTGTAGTGGAGACAGCAAGATGAAAAATAGTGATTTTTCAGTCTCATCAGTGTAACTATGGGTAATTTATGAGGTTTGTGATAATCTGTGTAAATGTTTTAAATATATTTTGAATATGTTATCTACTCAGTGTTATTTTAAAATATCTTAATAAGCATGAATCATGTGCCAATATGTTACTTTACCAATGGCTAAAATATATGGCTACAATCAGATCTTCTAGTTTTCAGATTAAAATAATATAGTTAGATTTAAAAACCTCTTGACACACAATATATGAGAGCTGTAATCTTCAAAATGTATATCCAAATAAATATAGTCTTTCATATTTGATCCTGTATGAAGTTATAATCACACTTGAACAATAACACCATCATTCCGTAGATTTTTTTAAAATCTATATTTTAGTCTTTCTTATAGAGCCATTATACAACCACATGTATCCATTTTATTACATTAAATTATAGTGAAATTTACATTTTAAAAAATGGTATTTCCCAGCTTGATCTTCTGCCTCATTCATTCATGTAACAAAGTATTTTTTGTGGTACACCCACTCTTACTGTGCCAGAGATGCAAAGATTAATTGTTCATGGATCCTGCCTCTGAGAAATTCACCATTAATGTAACAGGAAAGGTAAGAAGTTGGCAAATGAACAAGAAGGAAAGGAGCATTTGAAACCGAGGGAATGACATGTAAAGACCTGGAAGTGTGGAAGAGCATGCCATTTTGGGGGAATAACAGATGGTTTGGCATGACTACAATGTAATATGTAAGAAGAGAAAGGGTGCAGATGATGCTAAAAAAGTAATTTTAAACCAGACAATGAAGGATTTTTCTTAATCTTAAAAAGAGTTCCAACCAATGACGGCCCTGACAGGGAACACAACAGAGAGTCCCTAACAGCAGGAGAAAAGTGGGGTGCAGAACTCAAATTCTAATAAAAAGACCAGACTGAATGGTCTGACTGAGACTGGAGGAACCCCAGAAGACATGGCCTCAGGACTCTCTGTTAACCCAGAACTAAAACCATTCCCGAACCCAACTCTTCAGACAAAGAATAGACTGGATTATAAGATGTAAAGTGATGCTTGTGAAGAGTGTGCTTCTTAGTTCAAGTAGATATACAGGACTAAATGGGCAGTTCCTGTCCGGAGGGGAGATGAGAAGGCAGAAAAGGATAGGAGCTGGCTGAATGGACACAGGAAACCCATGGTGGAAAGAAGGAGTGTGCTGTCACATTATAGGGATAGCAACTAGGGTCACATAACAATATGTGTATAAATGTTTGTAGAGAGACTAACTTGAGCTATAAACTCTCACCCAAAGCACACTAAATAAATAAATAAGTGAAATGGAAAAAAAAAAAAAAAGATTTCCAATACATCAAAGATTTTATCCGTCCTTTTACGAGAGTCTGGAAGACATTTTGGGAATAGTTTTACTAAAATTTAAGAGAGCAAGGACAGGAGGAACAAGTGGTATAGAAATAGCATATATACTGTCAAAGAGATGCCTATTTTTCGTGAGTTAGTTATTTCCCTTCTTAGTCAACATAATTAAGAAAATCACAGAATACAAGAACTAGCTTTTTTGTGTTTTCATTAAGTTTCAATACTTAAATACATTGTTTTATTATTTTTTTATTTATATACAAGAACTTAAAGAGTTGGTTGGCTGCTAACTGAAAGGTCGATGATTTGAACCCACCAGCTGCTTCATGGGAGAAAGATGTGGAAGTCTGTTTCCATAAAGATTTACCTTGGAAACCCTACGGGGACAGTTCTACTCTGTCCTATAGGGTCGCTATGAGTCGGAATTGACTCGATAGCAGTGGGTCTGGTTTTGGGTTAAGGTTTGGGTTTATTTTACAGATGGGAAAACTGAGGCTCAGAGAAAAAAATAATAATTTTGCCAAAAATCTCCAGGCTACTAAGACACAGAAGCAAAATTCAAACCTATGTCTGTTTGATGCTAAGATTAATAGTTTATACCAGGCTTATATGGTTTATACCAAATTTCCCTTAGTCTTGTTGCTCTTGTTAGCTGCCATTGAGAGTCACCATCTGACTAATGGTAGCCCCATGCACAATGGGATCAGACCATTGTGATCCACAGGATTTTCATTGGTTGATTTTGGGAAGTAGATCACCAGGCCTTTCTTCCTAGTCTGTTTTAGTCTGGAAGCTCTGCTGAAACCTATCCACCATCACAGCAACATTCAAGCCTCCACTGACAGATGGGTAGTGCTTAACCTATATCATATTTGGGAGTGAACACTTCTGTTCTGAAAAAAATTTAACTCCTTCATTAAACTGTCCCAAGTATCAAGTAGGACAGTTGATATTGATTTCCCTAAATCACAACATTAAATACTGAACATTCTGGATGCTTCCAGGGAAAGAATTCCATAGAAATCTAATCTACAACCTTGTTTTTTTCCTAAATTTTATTTATTTTGTTGTTGTTGAGAATATACACAACAATACATACACCAACAGTTTCTACGTATACAATTTAGTTACATTGATTACATTCTTTGAGTTGTGCAACCATTCTTACTCTCCTTTTCTGAGTCGTTCCTTCCTCATTAACATGAACTCACTACCACTTAAGGTTCCTATCTAATCTTTCGAGTTGCTGTTGTCAGTTTAATCCCAAATAGATAGTTCTTAAAAGAGCATAATGCTCAAGGCAGGCCTTTTGCACTAGTTAAGCTAAACTATTGTTTGGTTTTAAGATGACCTCAGGAGATTTTTTTTTTTTTTTTTTTT
>NW_004444078.1:569456-570366 GCF_000243295.1 Trichechus manatus latirostris
TTTGATAAGTAAAAAAAATCAAACTTCTACTTATTTAGACATTTCATGGGTCTTGGCAACTCTCTTTGTTATAGCAAGAGCTGTATTGATCCAGCTGTTACAGTTGCTAGTTGGACAGCTGCTGGGCAGTGTTGCCAACTACCTCAGATAGCTTTAAACTGATTTCAGAGAGAAAAAACAATCTAAGAATTCCAGAAATACTTATATGCCTCCCCTCTCCCTTGTTGATTAGGAGCTGTGACCTAGAATAGATTTCAAATTTAGCTAGCCTACTCTTCTGGATCCCAAATTAATGCCTATCTTGAATAGTCTACACTTGATAAAATCTTACACTCAGTCTTTGTTTTAATAATCTTCAGAGTTACAGCTATGTAAACCAAGTGTTTTTAAGGGTTTTCACTCTACCTTATTTTACTCAAATCCCATGCTTTCTCCTCTCTGTTGCACATAGATCCTGTTCCTAAGCCACTGTTGATTTTCCAGAGTGACAAGGGCAATCACTTCACTTAATGAAACTAGATTATCTCTTCCAATAGGCTCTAACTAAAAAATGAGATGATTTTTAAGATGCCTTCCAGCTTTATACTGTTTTTACTATTTTATTGTCTATAACCATGGTGTTGGAGGGGGGAACTTTGAAAACAAATGAAAGCTTGTGGTACAACACCATAACCTAATGGTTGTCACCCAAGGGGGTACATTGGCCAATGGGAGGAAACTTCGATTTTTTTTTACAGGAAGAACTGTTGATGTCCAGTTTAAAGTTTGGAAATTGATATGGGAATTTTTGCATAAAGATATCAGGGGCTTTTTGAGAGGACAGCGGCAAAAACCCAACCTATACTCTTTCTTGTCAAGATTGAATGTTTGATAAACTTGTCAAAGTAGATGAAGATGTTTTCCAATGATC
>NW_004444078.1:572432-573565 GCF_000243295.1 Trichechus manatus latirostris
TATATCTCTTGAACAAATAAACTAAATCTTGTTGTTGTTAGGTGCCATTGAGTAGCTTCCAACTCATAGCGACCCTATGTACAACAGAACTGCCTGGTCCTGCCCCATCCTCATAATCGTTGTTATGATTGAGCTCATTATTGCAGCCACTGTGTCATTCCATCTCATTGAGGGTCTTCCTCTCCTTCACTGGCCCTCTACCAAATATGATGTCCTTCTCCAGGGACTGATCCCTCCTAATAACATGTCCAAAGTATGTGAGACGTAGCCTAGCCATCCTTGCTTCCAAGGACCATTCTGGTGTACTTCTTCCAAGACAGATTTGTTCGTTCTTTTGGCAGTATATGGTATATTCAGTATTCTTTGCCAACATCACAATTCAAAGGCATCAGTTCTTCTTCAGTCTTCCTTATTCATTGTCCAGCTTTCACACGCATATGAGGCGATTGAAAACACCATGGCTTGGGTCAGGCTCACCTTAGCCTTTAAAGTGACATCTTTGTTTTTCAACTAAATCTTAGACTTTAATATTATCAAGAGTAATGATTCAAATATTTAAGTGTATGCCCTGTACTATTAAAGAAATTCCTTAAAATTAGCATTGCTAGTCAGTTTAAATAATATACCATATTAAATAATATATTCATGCTTAAGATTCTAAATTTAACCTTCCCAATGGAGACTGACATATGATCAGTTCTTTCTTATGGAGCATGCTAATGAATCCACTAAAATAAAGCTTTGATTAACTGCATTCTGAGGATAGTTGTATTTGCTTATAGTAATAGTTAGAAATCAGTTTTCAGAGTTTCACAAGTCTTTAAAATTAGTGGACAGTAGCTTATTCCAATATAGTTCTTTGCAAGTGTCAGACAATTACAGTTGTTATTTGAAATAAATCAGATATTATTAATGTATCAAATGATTATGAGTTGATGAAATAACTTTCCTTTTTGCTAATCTATAATCTACACTAAGGAGCCCTGGTGGTGCAGTGGTTATGTGCTCAGCTGCTAACCAAAAGGTCGGCAGTTTGACTCCACCAGGTGTTCCATGGAAGAAAGATGTGGCAGTCTGCTTCCCTAAAGATTACTGCCTTGGAAACCCTGTGAGGCAGTTCTACTCTGTCCTAT
>NW_004444078.1:575665-576377 GCF_000243295.1 Trichechus manatus latirostris
TATTCATGCCAGGTTCTTTCCTGCCTTGCTGCATATTCTTTTCTGTTTAATTACCACATCTGTTCAAGTGCTAAATATTGGTAGGAGTAAGAAGGTAAAATTAAATCTTTGCCTTGTCCATGTGTGATGGTTAAGGTTGTGTGTCAGCTTGGCTAGGCCATGGTTCTCAGTGGTTTGGCAGTTATGTAATTTTTTTATGTAGTTTAGCAGTTGTGTAATGATGCAGTTATCCTCCATTTTGTGATATAATGTAATCACCTCTGTGATGTGATCTGCCAATCAGTTGTAAAGGGAGTTTCTTAGGGTGTGGTTTGCATCCAGTATACGTGGATGTTCAGGCAAAGCTTGCTGGCTTTTGCTTGCTCTGGATCCTATTTCTGGCTTGTCATCTTCTGACCTCCAGTTCTTAGGACTTGAGCCAGCAGCCTGTTGCCTGATATGCCAACTTTGGGATTTGCCATCTCCACAGCCCTGTGAACAAGAAGACTGTTGTCTGATATGCTGACTTTGGGATTCACTAGCTTCCTAAACCCTGTGAGCCAGTAGCCTGCTGTCCAACCTGCTGATCTGGGGTTCCTCAGCCCCTGAAGTCACGTGAGTCAAGAGAAAAGCCTCAGTCGATGCCTGACCCATGAACTTTGGAACTTGTCAGCATCCACAACAGCTGGTGTCATTTCCTTGAGATAAATCTCTTTCACTCCTTTTCCCCTCT
>NW_004444078.1:577819-579757 GCF_000243295.1 Trichechus manatus latirostris
TATGTAAATGATAAGTATAAGATACACTTATTATGACATTCTTCTCTCTTTGCACATGCAGTTATGGCACTTTTCACCATGAGTTATTTATTCTTCTTTAGGAGCCCTGGTAGCACAGCATTAAGAGTTCAGTTGCCAACCAAAAGGTTTGCAGTTTGAATTCACCAGCTGCTCCTTGGAAACCCTATGGGGCAGTTCTACCCTGTCCTATAGGGTCGCTATGAGTCAGAATCAACTCAGCAGCAACAGGTTTGGGTTTTTATTTATTTATTTATTTTGTTTTTTAAGGTGATGTTAGTGTAACTGTTGCTGTCATTACCATTAGAACCAATTTTAAGTTCAATTGCATGGTGCAGGTGTAGAAAGAAAACTTCACAAACTAGGCTCTTACTCTGAACTTCACATCTAAGGCAGTTTTTAGATTATATGTGTATCTAATATTCCCTCCCCATCTTCTTAGTTCAAAGCTCCATTTTTTCAAATATTAAAAATCTCCCAGAAGAGCCTTTAATAAGCACTGCTTTAATACAGAAAAGACTCAAATGAAGCTAGAAGGATGGAACAAGCCTAATTTGAGCTTTTTCTTCAATTCCTCCTTCCTCTCCCCTCAGTATGCTTGTCTCTCTCGCTCTCGTATATACACCCACTAATACATATTTTTAGAGGCGGAAGAACACTGCTTAATTTTTGTGCAAATTAAACTGCAAAATAATAATAATAATGTTGATGTGAAGCTGAAATACACTCATCAAACTAACAAGTACTCCTGGAGAAGGCTTTCACTGAGGAACTCAGTTCACTTCCTCTCAGGGCCCTACACACAAGTCACAGGTCCGCCCAATCAACCAAACCCTACTCAACAATGAACAGGATTTGAAGGCAAATTAAAGGCCTGAAACTTGTAGTCACAAAGAGCCTGGTGGGCTGTGATCACAGGAAATAGGGAAAAAAGAAGCCATTCTCTTTCCTTCTCTCCTCTCTTTGTGGTTTCCTTGTCATTCTAAAAAAGCTGGAAACGCTTTGGGAATGAGGGACCTCCTGGACACAAAAGATAGTCTAAAAATACATTTGTGTAAAATTTTTCAAAAACCGCCTGCTCCAAAATTTGTCTTCTTTTGAGGTAATCTGCTATATGAGGCTGTTATATTCTCGCTTTCAGCAGTAACGACTAGTGATGCCAAAAATGAATCATAAATAAAGTCTAGACAAATGCAGCGTTTTTATCCCAGAGGCAATCGGCAGATGCTTTGTGTAGTCTGCACTCTCTTGCCGGCCAGATTAATTTTGTACCATACTTTTACTCAGTTAATGCCTTGGAATGAAACAAATTTAAAATGTGTCCTTTGGCCACTTGAGCTTCCTCAGATTACTCAATGTAGCATTCTTCAATATTAATAAAGAGTAAACTCTTGTTTTAAAGTCCCTGCTGATAGTCCTAGACTTAGCACACAGCGCCACATAGTCAAGGAGATCACAGGCAGAGTAGTACTACAGTGATGTTCTTCAGTTGTCAAAATTCTGTAACATGCCAAGTGTGGGAAGAAGGACAAGGCAAAGAAATGGAAACCTAGAGGAACAGAAATCTCAAGTTTCTATATGGACTGTTAATCAGGTATATGGTTATAATTTCTGATGACTTTGCCTTCCCCTTCTGTGACATTCGTGTCATTGTGGAAACTATGAAACCTTTCAGATCTAGCACCTTCTCTTCAGAATGCATGTTATATTTGGACAAACAGCATTGTTGCTTTTCCAAATAAAATAGTAATAAAAACCAAAACCCACTGTCATCCAGTTGATTTTGACTCAGTAAGATCTAAAAACTTGGGCTTTTTCTTGATAAGTAAATGAATTGATCGCTACTCATGAAAAGATCAGAAAGGTCAGTAGAGTTTGTCCTTGAAATATAGCCCAAATTAATACTTTATGCAACCTAAA
>NW_004444078.1:581605-582316 GCF_000243295.1 Trichechus manatus latirostris
GTTATTAGACTCCAAAAATCTAAAATAATTATCACTTAAAGTCAGTGTGGAAAATTAATTAAAATATTTTTCAGGCCATTTATTTTTTTCTAGTTATCAGATTTGTTCCTCTCTCCAAATACATCACCTTCATGTTGTAATCTAGTCCAATATCAAAAATATATCAAATGTCAGAAGAACTCTTTAGAAAAGAAAGCTAGGGCTTCTCCTTATTATTTTTCCACCATGTTTTTAGCTGGCAGGAGTCTGTCTTGTTTTGAGAACAATTATTCTGAGAATCTGCTTTTTTTTTTTTTTCCTGGTTAGAAAGATTTAAAAATTTCTTATAGTTGCCATAGGGATGGTGCACTGGATGATCACAGGATCTGTCATTTTGTCTTGTGTGATATTTACGTTTTTGTGAAGATTCTCTATGGTCTTACTTTTATGTCCTGGTATCGTGAGCTTATTCTCCTAGGTACCTTGTGATAGTAAATATAGTAGTAAATGTGCTGTATGTCCCTCACCTGCTAACATCTTCATTAGGTATGAAGAGCCCACTGTTGCTTTTCAGTTTTTTCTCCTCTCTCTTCAAAAGGACTCCAGCTTCTAGAAGGGCCACAACTGATATAACAGGAACACATTTATATGGTGCTTACTACATGGTGCTCATTAGAAACCCTGGTGGCATAGTGGTTAAGAGCTACGGCTGCTAACCAGATGTTGGCAGTT
>NW_004444078.1:586185-587183 GCF_000243295.1 Trichechus manatus latirostris
ATGGTGACCCCAATTGCAACTGCTGTTCCAGATGTGATTTCATTGCTTTTGCAAAATAATTCATCTCCTGGTACCTGGTATGCAGCTACTGATATGGCTAATGCCTTTATCTCAATTTCGGTTTCTAAGGAATACCAGAAGCAGTTTGCCTTCAGGTTGCCAGGCCAGCAATACACCTTCACTGTCTTACTTCAGAGATATATCAACTCTCCAGTCCTATGTCACAGTTTAGCCTGCAGGGACTCTGATCGCCTTTCCTTTCCACAAGACTGCATGCTGATCCATTACATTCATGACATTATGCTGATTCGACCTAGTAAGAAAGAAGTGTCAATGACTCTGGACTTACTGGTAAAACATTTGCAAGCTAGAGGGTGGGTAATTAATCCCACAAATATTCAGGTGCCTTCCATCTCAGTGAAATTTCAGGGAGTCCAGTGTTGTGGGACATGTTGAGATATTATTTCTAAAGCGAAGGATAAGTTTTTACATCTGGACTCTCCTAAAACTAAAAAGAAGGCATAACACCTGGTGGGCCTCTTTGGATTTTGGAGGAAACATATCTCTCATTTGTATGCACTACTCCGGTCTATTAACTGACTCAAAAATCTGCTAGTGTTGAATGGGGCCCAGAACAAGAGAAGGCTCTGCAACAGGTTCAAGTTGCTGTGCAAGCCGCTCTGTCACATGGGCCATATGATTCAGCTGGTCCAGTGGTGTCAGAAGTATTAATGGCAGATAGAGATGCTGTTTGAAGTCTTTGGCAGGACCCTATTGATGAATCACAGTACAAACGCATAGGCTTTTGGAGCAAAGCCCTGCCATCCTCTGCAGATAGTTACTCTTCTTTTGAGAAACAGCTTTTGTATTCTTACTGGGCCTTAGAAACTGAACACTTAGTCACGGGCCACTAAGGCACCATGTGGCCTGAGCTGCCCATCATGAACTGGGTGTTATCTGACCCACAGAGCCATAAAGTTGGTCATGCACATCAACTC
>NW_004444078.1:589283-590298 GCF_000243295.1 Trichechus manatus latirostris
GGTGATGGTAACAATTTTGGGAAGATTGTGAGCCCTTATGGAGGAGATTTCTCCTGACAGTACTTGAATACTAATTAACTCAATTATTACCATTAAAATTCCCAAAAAATAGGAATTGTACATTTTTTTACCAGATAACTCAAGATTTATGATTTTGTAAGTGCTTTGTTATCAACGGAGGTTGAAAAATCATTCAATAATACTTGAAGTGTTATTTTTGAGTATAACTGCTTTTGCAAACACATAAGCAATACATGTTCAAATGGAATATAAATTAGCCTAACAAAGAACAGGACATTATGAAGTAAAAAGACAAAGAATTGTGATCTGCATATAATCTGTAATTCTAAATGAAAGGTGACTATTAAATAACACTAAAAAGAGACTAGGTCTTATAGTCTTTAAAGAAACCACTTGATAAATGCACAGACTGCTACAGGAAGGTGCCTCTACTACTCAGAAATTAACGAAAATGTGTGTTGTCATGGGGATACTTAAAATACAGAAAGAAATAAATCAGGAAATGATGAATGTAATTAATTCTTCTTGAAGTTCAACTGATGCAAGGTAAAAGCTTATTTATTATATGAATGTCTAACCACCCATGATATTAAAAAAAAAAAATACTGAATTTGCAGTATATGTAAATTGAGGAAATTTTGTCATTGAAGTCCACAGCAAGTAACATACAAATGTAGTTACTCACTGACGAATTCAATTTTCTGCCGAGGTTTTACATGAATAAATAAGTTTTGTAAAAATGGAAAGCTGACTTTTGTTACTTTTTGCACTTTTTAATAGGAACAAAATAAATCAAAGTGTATATAATAGTCCACGTACACAAGAAGTGTGTGAAATTGGTATAGTACAGAGCGGTGGACCACACCTTTAGGGTGGAATTAGAACAGCTTTTGAATGTCCAGCTTTGCTGCTAACTCTAAATTAGAGAAACTTCTTTGCCTACAGAGTCCAGGCAGTTCAATCCAATAAGTAGACCAGAAACCCAAAACAAAAA
>NW_004444078.1:591838-593058 GCF_000243295.1 Trichechus manatus latirostris
GATGTTGCTTATTGGTCCAGTTGTGAGGATTTTTGTTTTCTTTATGTTGAGATGTAATCCACACTGAAGGCTGTAGAACTTTAGAATAAGGGGAAAAAAGTCATATAATCAGTGTTGTAAAACATGCATATCTCCTTCAGTTTAAAGAGCACTGCCCTTGTTTGGCCCACTGCAAAGAGAAATGCTTTATTCACCAGGGTTATCTTGTTATGCGAGATGAATAGCTCATTTTTTCCAAGAGAGTTCAAGCTTTCAATCACTACGCAAGGATTGGTAACCGCCATATGATACGGAACACTTATATAGTGCCTAAAATTTACAAACTATATTCTCATATAAGATCTCATTTTTTCCCATGTTATAATGAAAGCATGAGAGAAACCCTTCCATTCTCCCTTTAACTCCCCAAAAAAGTTCTTTCATAAGTGTCCTAGTGGACTGCTTTCTTGTGTTTCCTGGAAAGACTTCATTCTTTGAGAAGTACAGATGTGTGTCTGGCTTACATGATCACAGTATGATAATAGATACTTGATTCTATACAACCTTTTCGGTTATATTTGCTTATATAATCCTATGAGGATCAATGGGTGTGTTACATGTAAAGGATCTTGCTCAGTATTCAAGAATATAGAAGATATTCAATAAACACAAATACCCTTAACTGCCTCTACCCCGGCCACTTTCTTTCCATTTGTTCCTGCATTATCCAACATATCTACTTATGCCGGAGTAATCTTCCTAAAACTTAACCCTAATCATGCTAATTCCATACTCAAAAAGGTGCTGTGGATCCTTTCTCCCTGTAGAAGACAGTGCATAGCTTGCAAGGCCCTCTCTGAGCATATTTTTGACCGCTTCCCCTTCGCCTTTGTGCTCTAACCAAACCAAACAACTTTCTGTTGAGCTTCTCTATCAGCTCAGTGTCCTTGTTACAATTTTCCTATGTGCCTGTAATTGTTTTATTACCTCTTTACTTCACCAATTATATCCAGTAAAAATCTTAAATATCTTTAAGACACAGTTCAGTGATATATTTCTACCTCTGAGCTTTACCTTTCTCTGCTCCCAGAGCCCTGAATGGCTCTTACATCTTGTAGGTATAAGCTGTATAGCCTTACAATTAATGAAGTACACACCTCAGCTTCATTATAAGATCACAGGTGTCTTTAGGCTAAAGTCTTTATCTCATTCACTTTTGTATCCCTGAAAAAGGAGGTGGT
>NW_004444078.1:594623-666570 GCF_000243295.1 Trichechus manatus latirostris
TATCTCAGTGAAGTTTGTAGTTGATTAAAGCTTTCAAGTCCTTGTCTTACAGATTGCTGTCAAGAAAATATCTTCTCTTTTCAACTTGTATAATTGCTATTGCAACATAAATCTGGGATTTTTCATTTATCCCAGGTAAATTTTATTATATTGGCTCTGTCTCATCCCTTTAGCCTATCAAGATCCTTTTAAGTCCTGTTTGTGGCTTCAAAGAGAGTAGTCAGTTTTCCCAGCTTTGAATCAACTACATATTTGCTAAGGATGCCATTAAGTTTCTCAGCTAAGACATTGATAAAAATGTTGAACAGAATGGAGCAGAACCAAGTAGGGAAGCTACCTCTATAGAGTCCTCCTACTGATTCATAATTAGAATCCCTAATATAGGGCACTTTTATAGTTATGAATGCACCTAACACTCTAGCATTTATTCCACATTCTCTGTCATAGCTACAGGGGCATCATGAAATTCTTTGTGTCTTAACTAGATCATGAGAGAAACCTCATGAAATACAAGATTGGCTTGACTGCTTTAGTCTTAGTGCACTCTTGGTGACTGATTGATAGATTTCTATGTTCATCACTTACTAGGGGCCCCAGACTAATAGTTTGACAAGGCTTTATGGAATTTTGCAGGGTTTGATAGCTAGCATAAATCTGTGGATTCCATAATTTGGCTTTTATTCATTTTTGATAATTGGGACATTTGCTCATTTCTAATGTTAAGGAATTTGCCCTATTCATCATAATTTCCCTGTGATTATTCAGAATGATTTGTTTCACAACCTTTCAGATGTAATTCACCTGTGTTTGGACTTATACATTTATTTAAAGAGCCTAAATGCTCTCAAAATTTTACTTTTATTTTGTGCTTCAATTACCTCATGACAATGTTTATGCTATCCTTCCTAATGTCAAGATAACTCTCCAGCTGGAGAGAAATGGAAGCAGATCACCGTTTTATCACATTAACAGTGTAGTATGGTCTTAGTTTCTTAATGCTGCTGTAACAGAAATATCACAAGTGGGTGGCTTTAATGAAATGAAATTTACTTTCTCACAGTTTAAGAGGCTAGAAGTCTGAATTTAGGGTACCAGTGCTAGGGGTAGGCTTTCCCTTTCTGTCAGCTCTGGAAGAAAGTCCTTGTGTCTTTTCAACTTCTGTTCCTTGGTTCCTTCATGTGATTTTCATGTGGCTTATATCTTCCCCTCCATTTGTGCTTCTTTCTTTGGACCTAATCTGCTACTTTATGTCTCATAGGTGATTGACGTAAAACACGTCCTACAATGATATACGCTAATCAACATAACAAATAAAATCCTATTCCCAGATGGGATTATAGCCACACATATTAAAAAAAGAAAAAAAAGAAAAGATAACCATCTGGTCCATTCTGACTCATAGTGACCTTATAGGACAGAGTAGAACTGTCTCATAGCGTTTCCAAGGTAGGAGCTCTGGTGGTGCAGTGGTTAAGATCTCAGCTACCAACCAAAAGGTCTGCAGTTCGAATCTACCAGCCACTCTTTGGAAACACTATGGGGCAGTTCTACTCTGCTCTGTAGAGTTGCTATGAGACTGAGTCGGAATCGGTTAGAAGGCAACGGGTTTAATCTTTACAGAAGCAGACTGTCTCATCTTTCTACCGCAGAGGGGTGGTGGATTCAAATAGCCAACCTTTCAGTTAGCAGGCAAGTGCTTAACCACTGAGCCACCAGGGCTGCTTATCCCCATGTATAGGGGTTAGGATTTACAACATATATTTGAGAGGACACAATTCAATCCATGACAATCATTTTTCACGAGTGGTGATCATATCCATCATTTTAAAAATCTTTTTTACTCTGAATTTGGTGTTTGTATCATATATGTATACATACTTTATGCATGTTAAAAAAAAAAAAAAAAACCTCTTCAATATCCTTAATATAAGTAAGAAGCATCAAATAACCTCAGCTTTCTTGATCCTATTCTTAAAGATGGGTGCTTCTCTTTTGTATTCATCCTTGGTTATATGTTCTTCCCTTCATATTTTGTACACGTTTCATTTAAATCAGAGCTCATCAGAAAGAGAGCCCTAAGCAACCATGCTGGTTTCCTTGGATACCGATTCTTTATTTTTCTCATCAGTATCATTTGTGATTGTATTATCAGATTTTCAATTTTTACTCTCCCACCTCCTTTAAAATTCCTAGCCACGGAACCTCCAGGGGAACTATGATAGCTGTTGCTTCTTAAATTGTTTTCCAATATAATTTCCTAAAACCTAGAGTATACTTTAGTAGTCTTTCTAGGCTACTAAAATGTCATGGATGCTTTCTTTGAAAGTTTATTCAGATTCAGGAATAAGCTTGTCTTTGCTGGCCAGAATTAAATCAGGAATAGAAACTCCCTTCATTCTTGTCTTCCACCTGAGGAATGCTGTTTTGGCAAGACAGCAAAATCTTCTCAGATGCTGACTATTAGGAGAAAGGGCCCTCTAGTAAATGCCCAAAGTAGTTGCCATCGAGTTGACTCTGACGCATGATGACCCACTGTGTGAGAGTAGAACTGTACTCCACAGGTTTTCAGTGGCTGATTTTTCAGAAGTAGGTTGTCAGGCCTTTCTTCTGAGGTGTCTCTAGGTGAACTAGAACTTCCTACCTTTCTGTTAACAGTTCAGCATATTAACTGCACCATCCAGGGATTCCTAGTACACGCACAGGTAGTTTAACTTTCCCACAAAATTGCCTTTTACCACTAGTGTAACGAATTCAGACCTTCATCCCAGACCTACAGGCTCAGAAATTCTGGGGGTGGGTCTCAGTAATCTGTATTTTAACAAGCCCTGCAGGTAATTTTCATGTCCACTAATGTTTGAGAACCACTGTTGTAAAGCATCATTCATACCTTCTGACTGGGGAGCAATGCAGAGTATTCTCCCTTAGCCACTTATGTTGGCTCAGATGTTTTCTAGTAATCCCAATTTTCTAAGCAGATGTACCATCTTCTCACTGCATAATAGAATATTCCACCCTTTTCTACTGAATTGTTTCTTTTGAATGGGGAGTCTTCTATATCCCAGACATAGTGGCATCCCAACAATTATTGTGACACCTGTAAGATAATTTAGTGTGCCTGAACCAAGCCATGGTATTTCCAGTTGCCTCATATGCATATGAAAGCTGGACAATGAATAAAGAAGGAAGACTGAAAAACAATTGATGCATTTGAATTATGGTGTTGGCGAAGAATATTGAATATACCATGGACTACCAGAAGAAGGAACAAATCTGTCTTGGAAGAATTACAGCCAGAATGCTCCTTATCAGGAGGGACCAGTCCCTGGAGAAGGACATCATGCTTGGTAAAGTAGAGAGTCAATGAAAAAGAGGAAGACCCTCAGTGAGATGGATTGACACAGTGGCTGCAACAATGGGCTCAAATATAGTAATAATTGTGTAGATGGTGCAGGAGCGGGCAGTGTTTTGTTCTATTGTACATAGGGTCGCAACTTGGTGGCACCTAACAACAACAATGTTAAATTGCCAGTGTTTAAAACATATATTGCCCATTGGGCTGAGTGTATTGGTATGTAAACTCTGGAAGCTTTTCTTATAGTCTGACTCATTCAAGATTATTACCTCCTGAGAACTTCTTAGCACCTCTTCACTATTGTCTTGTTACCTCATACACGATCTCTATGAATGAACCTAGAACACAGCCCTAATTATACCATTTCCTTGTTGACAATTCTTCTTTGATTTTGAATTTCTCAAACTGGCATTTGAGGTACCCTATAATATCACTTCAACCCTCATTTCATGACACCTTTCTTTGTACCCCACGCTCCAGTTCAGTGGGACAAAGGATTGTTCCTTGGACTCTTCGGCCCCTAGGCCTTTGTTCATACTCCCTCTTCCTCTTGATGTGCCATTAACCTTCACTTAAAGGAGTCCCTAGGTGGTACAAACAGTTAACAAGCTTGGCTGCTAACCAAAAGTTTGGAAATTTGAGTCTATCCAGAGGCACCTCAGAAGAAAGGCCTGGTGATCTATTCCAAAAAACCAGTCACTGAAAATCCTATGTAGCCGTTCTGTTCTGACACATATGAGGTCATTATGAGTCGAAATTGACTTGATGCAAACTGGTTATACCCAGTTAAAATCCTTCACTTCACATCTCTGGGAACTCCACTTTTATAAATCATTTTCTGTTAACTCGGTTAAATGTCATCTCCTCCCTCCAGTGAGCACCAGTATAACATGTTTTATATCCTTGATTACATAACTATTTTGTACAATATATGACTGTGAACTTATGATGTATCTTCATTAAGAGGAACTTCTGATGCATGCTTCATTCTTAAAAAATACTTGTTGAATAAACTAATAACATCCTATAGCAATTTGTTCCATTATTTTTTCTAAGCGTTCTTTCTATTTCCCTTTTTTTCGCCTAAAATTTTCTCAAATGCTACAGTTAATTTCAAAGTGCCTAAAAAGAGAATCAAGGACTTTGCTTCCAAATTATTTGAACTTAGTGAAATAATGTATTACTTTTTTAAGTATAGTATTTTTTCAATAAGACTGATGTTAGTTGTTCACCTTTGAATGACTTGTTTCCAACAGGAAATAGGTCGAAAATATTAATTTAAAGAAGCTGGTTGTCAAAAATGATAGTAAATGTGTGTAATGTGTTTGTGTGTGTATGTGTGTGTGTATGAGAGAGAGAGATAGAGAGAGAGAAAGAGAGAAAGATTCACAAAGAATTATCAATCTACTTAACGTTTTGACCAATCTTTTTTTCCTCCTGTCAGTAACACCACTACACACTCAATTTAAGTGAAAATATTGACTAATCACTATAAGGAAATTATTATTTTAATATACACTTACATATGGGTAAGTGCTGGTTTAATTTGAAAATTATTTAAAAAAATGATACCACGTATTTGGACAGTATGTTGGTAGACTTGAGAAGTTTATGAATCATAAAAAAGCAAGGGACAAGGAGACTAAGTTTATAAAAATAGGAGAAGAGTCTTTGCAGTCAACCTCAGGATGAAGTATGTTTCCTTTTTTAACATAATCAACTCATATCTAAGTCTTTAAATGGAAAATGACTTGTATTTAACCTTTTATGATTCAGAGAGCCATTTAATTGTAATTATAGCTAATCCAATTAAAGATGGATTGTAATACCTGCTGAATTAATGGGTCATGAAATAATAACTTTAATTAGTTTATTCCTAGTTATTATTTTCTAAAAAAGAGGAAAATACTCTTTTTGAAGTATCAAGTGAAACTCTTTCAATATGTAGTCTGAACTTAAAATTTTGGAGGTTGTAATATTAAAAAAAAAAAAAGAATAAAGCACAAGAAAGAATGGCATAGCATAAAATTTTGGGGAAAATCTGAGTTCTCAATTTAAGTTTTATTGAATTTAAATTTTTATTTTTGTGTCCAATCTTTAAATAAAAAAATAGTCATTTTTTTATTTTCTCTTCCTGGACAAATTAAGATTGTTAATACATATACTCAATAATAATGAGAATAAAAAGAAAAGCTGACAATTTTACTTTTTTAAGATTACAAATCACAATGCAATCTAAATCATTTGTAGACTCTTTTTAGAGAAAATCGTTCAATTGCAGGTATATTAGGCTAAGTGGCCTACGTTAGCACCAAATGTAATGTTTTAATGTTAATGACTTTTTTTTTTAAAGCTGTGGAAACAAATATGAATAAAATAATTAAAAAAATAATGACTATAGGCATGGCAAATAACTGCACAACTAAAATGAAATGACTGTTTTATTAAATGCATAATACAGATTATACAGTGTGGTAAGTCTCAATCTTTACAGCTAGCCCTACAAGCATATAAAAAGGACTACAGTCCCATAGTTATACACATTAAGGTCAAATTCTCAGATTGGGCGATTTTGGAGCTCTACAAGCAACTCCCTAACCACAAATACCGTATTTCTTTAATTCTATGATACACTATTTTCATAATTTAGCATTTCTGAAATCATTATGCATCTTAAAATTGAAATGTAAGAACAAATGTGGGTTCTTCAAACTCTTGTCCCACTGCATGGGGTATTTGTCAGGGTGACATGAGCTAAAGTATTAAAATGCTTGCCTCCTTTTTCTTGGAGGGCCCATGTCCCACTACTGTCATGGCCAGAATGCATTACTCTAAAGAGAATACCGTTTCTTTCTTTATTTTTTTAATATGCTGATATTTCAATTTTTTCTCTTACAGATTAGCCAGTGGGTTATTTTCAAGATGACTAGAGCTACCTTAATGAGGGAATTAGTGGATATCCCAAAAAAAAAAAAAAAATCAAAATCAAAAGTAATACACTGTTGTTGTGGTTAGGTGCCGTCAAGTTGATATGTATAAAATGAAATTTGCCCAGTCCTGCACCATCCCCACAATTGTTGCTGTGTTTGAGCCCATTGTTGCAGCCACTGTGTTAATCCATCTCACTGAGGATCTTCTTCCTTTTTGCTGACTATCTACTTTACCAAGCATGATGTCCTTCTCCAGGGACTAGTCCCTTCTGATAACATGTCCAAAGTAAGTGAGACGAAGTCTCGTCATCCTCCCTTCCAAGGAGCATTCTGGCTGTACTTCTTCCAAGACAGATCTGTTCATTCTTCTGGCAGTCCATGGTATATTCAATATTTTGTGCCAACACCGCAATTCAAATACGTCAATTCTTCCATCTTCCTTATTCATTGTCCAGCTTTCACATGCATATGAGGCAATTGAAATACCATGGCTTGGGTTGAGTGGACCTTAGTCCTCATAGTGACATCTTTGCTTTTTACGAAAGGAATATACTGTTGGGGAACTCTCAAGGAGTCAATTCTAAGGCCTACATGATGTTCCCAGGATCCTAGTAGTTTTTTTCAGGCTTACACCTAGGTACACAGAAATATAAACTGGCATCACAGTTGAAATACCTAATTTAGGAGCCCCTAGGCCAGGACAGGTTAAGATTAGTCTGAGCTCAATGTGCATATAAGGGGCACCCAGGTATGTCCCAAAGGAAATAGGTGGCTATTGAAAGATATAGTATGGTAATATATACCAGGTACACAAATAACCCGGAATGCACCGTCTGGGCCACATGCTGGAGAGTTCATTGCCTCCTAGGGGATGCTGAAATGTGCTGCTGCAGCACTTGGAATGAAAATGCATTTTCTATGAGCAACAAACTCCTCCAAAGAAATTGCTTTTTCCTTTAGCGTTGGGAAGCTCCTGAGCAACCCATAATCAAGGTTTTCTTAATGTTGTTTTAAACAGGTCCATTATCAGAGTTGCATCTCTCTGAAAGCTGCAGACTTCATTACACTATTAGAAAAAAATTAGCATATTGTACCTGATAAGCTTCTGGCATATTCAAAAATATGTAGCCTTAATAATGCTGACTACCCCAGCACTTTTTTCCTTATTAAAAGTGAATTGCACAGGAATTAAAATACATGATGTTTGTCTACTTTTTTTCTTAAGATAAGAAGGCAACAGTTAACTTGTTCTGAAGTTAATTTTCTATCTATAAGTTCAAGTATTCATTTTTAGCATATTCTTTTCAGTTTCAGAATATATCTGATTGTGCATGGATTTATAAAGGAGAACCAATTCGGGCATGTTTATAATAGGTAACACTGAAAGTAAATTTGAAGGTTAGAGTGACTGGTTAGAATATTTTATTTGCCACTATTCTAACTGAAGAACTGAGAATATTATTGCATTATGTATTATGCTAATCCTCAGTTGTTATTTTATCTATCAGTTCTTAAATACTTTTGAAATTGAGAGATCTGGAAAAAAATGAAAAATATATGTCTAGACATAGAGTAAAAATAACATTTTTAGCTTTTTGAAAATAAGCTTTATCTGTAATAGCAAATTTAAAAAAAAACATTTGTGACAGATACAATTTATTTGGACTTAAGTCTAGTCAGTGAAAGGCTAAACTTATATAAAAGACTGAAAATTGCAATGATCTGAAATCTAAGGTTGCAATGGCAAATCAAGGTTGGAATATGAATCATATCACTATTTAGCACATTAAAATTGTGTAACTTTGTGCTAAGAAATGGTACAAAACAACCCAACCCTACATATCTCAGAACTTTAATGGTAGTCAAAGAGTATATGTATATATATATTACATTAAAATATTAAAAGTAGAAGAATATAGAAGTGAATTGTTTGTTGAGAAGAAAACTTTCTAGGAGCTTTAAGGATTTCTACTAAGCTTAGAGTCACTGACAGGAGGAACAATAACATATAAATAAATAGAGATTATAACCTGAAATGTCCAAGATTTATTGAGCTAGACTGTGTAATATTTAAGTAAAAAGGATTGGGCTTTTCAATTAATGTATAAAAAACTTCAAATTACAAAATTGCACTGTTGCCCAATTTTTGACTTTAGACACAGTCAACTCTGCTCTTGTCATGCCCTAGCACAGTGTTTCCACATTTGCCCAAGTAATTGCACCATGCAAGCAAATCACTGATTTCTCCAAAACAGACAAAGGAACTTGTTGTCTAGTTTAAGCAAAAAATAACCGTTCTTGATTTCGCCAATGTGCCCCTCTTGCAACAATTTTACCTTCCTGGATTTAGGAAAGAGAGGGGTAGGAGACAGGCAGGAAGGGGCTACACTTAAAGATAGAAGAAAAAAATATTCCAGCACCGTTAAGAATTCACACAGATAACAGCTGTGAATTAGGTGGCCCATGTTATTTAAAAACCCTATATAATTTACTCTATTGTTGGTCAATATGTGGCCTTCTGTAAGCATTTACAAAATTTTACCTTGATGAACAATGAGATCGGGTAAATTTTTCTTTCTCCTTGCTGATAGGGAATCACTTGGAAATGGTCAGAGGCAACTGAGATGCCATTAGAGTGCTAGATTCCCTCATGACTTCAGGAAGAGCTTAAAGATCTCATCTGTCAGAAAGTCTGGTAGAGGGAAGGGTAGCTTGGTGCTAATGATCTCATTCATGTACTTAGCATTATAGCTGTCAGGGTAAGAATGTTTCTCTAATCCAAGACATAATTAAAATTGGTAATTCTAAATTATTTAGCTAAATGATAAAATTTGAAAACCCAAAGAAATAATTGACTCATATTTATAAATATAAATAAATAAATGGGAAAAAAGATGGATGAATTGGCTGAAGTGGGAAAAGGGGACATACTTTTAAAGCAGCCAAAGCAACTTTTTCTTTGTAGTTGTGAGACATCTCCACATAGTGAAAGAGGAGAAATTTTGGAGTCTAACCAAGCTGGCTTTTAATCCCAGTTCCCATCACTTACTGTTTTGGGAAAGTTACCCATCCTTTCAAGCCTGTTTCCCTAACTTGACTTTGAGGAGACAGCACCAAGATCATCAGTGTAAACTACCAAATAATTTAATAAGCTTTAGTCATTTTCTCTTCCTTCTAGTTGCATGTATTTTCTTCCTTCATCCCAAACGTAGTAAGGTTTTCCTCTATTACCCAACCTGTCATCATATAGACTTGGCAGATGTATTCACAATTGGGAACACTTCCATAGAAAAGAAATGGTAGATTATTCAGATTGTACTTTTCCCCATCACCTCATTAATTAGCACAGCATATTAAGGACCTATCTTATGTATAAAGTAATATTCAACTAAATATAATGAGTAAAGGTAACAAAATGTTTCAGAACATAAAAAGTATATAGTATGCATTATTTTAATCACTAGGTTTACAAATACCACACTTTTTTGAGGGGGGAAAGTACAGCTTCTTTTTTAAATATCTGCAAAACTGACTAAATCTTTCTATTTCCACCTGGTTTTTTTGTTACATATGCTGATGCTTATTAGTATTCTTTAAAACAAATTTTTATTAAACTACTTTCTATAAAATATTTCATTTTTGCCTGAACTTAAATGAAATTCATGAATTTTGCATATTTTAAATTTTGGAATATTCTTTGTGACTTCAAAAAATTAATCCTTCAAAATGATTTCGAAGTGGAAACACTTAGTACAATATAGCATTGATTATAATAGAAGGGCATTTATACTTCTGTACCATTTGTTTAAAGAAGTTATGAAGCAGGATACCTTTTATTAGAGTTGTGCTGAATGATATTTTTAACTCATAGATGGACTTTCACTATATAACAGCTTGAGAATAATCTTATTTATTTTACTGCTTTGCTATGTCCTCTCTGCAGCATGTACTTTAAGATGTGACTTCTAGTTTACAATAATATTCAATTAGACTAAAATAAGGAGGGAAATTTCACAAGCCATTGAGAGGCTCTAGTTTTCCAAATGTCTTTCCTTCTGTCTTAGGCTGGGTTCTCTTGAAGCAAAAGCATTGAAGCGTATATATGTGTGTATATGTATATGGAGAGAGAGAGAGAGATTTATCTCAAAGTAATGGCTCATATGGTTATAGAGGCCAACAAATCCCAAGTACATGGGTCAGGCATCAGGCTGGAGGCTTGTCTTAACTCACGGAGCTGCAGGAGCTGAAGAACCCAAGATCAGCAGGTCAAACGGCAGCCTGTTGGCTCATGGGTTGTGGAGGCTGACAAATCCAAGATTGGTAGATAAGATGGCAGGCTGCTGGCTCACAGGCTGCAGTGGCTGACAAGTCCCAAGATCAGCAGGCAATATAGCAAGCCACTTGGCACAAGTCCCAAGAACCAGAGGTTACATGATTACAAGCCAGATGCAGGATCCAGAAAGAGCAAAAGCCAGTAGTCTTCGCCAGAACGTCCATAAATATTGGGTGCAGGCCACACCCCCGAGGAAATTCCTCTGACATCTGATTGGCTGATCACATCAGATCACATCAAGGAGGTGATTACATTATATCACAAAATGAAGAATAACTTCATCATTATATAACTGTGAAATTACATCATTATATAACTGCCAAACTACTTATTACATAACAGCCAAACTACTGAGAATCATGGCCCAGACAAATTGACACACAACCTTATCCATCACAGTCCACCCACTGTCAACCTGGCATCTATACACATCTCGTTAAACCATAAACAATCTCTAAATAAAGACAATAACAAAGTCATACTTGAGCTTAACATGATACAAGTAACATGCATAGAACTGAAAACACACTAGCCCCATTTACATCTTACACTTACAGGTAAAGAAAACAAAATATCTGATGCACACATACAAGGAAAGAATACTCATAACAATTACAGTCCTCATTTCTGCAACTAGTCACGTGGTCGTCACTGGTATTTATAACTACCCTTCCACCACACATTCCATATTCCCTTTGCCCTCAGCAAGTACTTCAGCTGGTTGTGGTTTGTTGCCTGGTGGGGTGACCAAAATCTTCATTCCAGAAGGGCCTGGACCGCTAGTAGTCATCTTGGAATTGTGTTGCTATAATTTTCCATTGACTTTAATCACAGGCTATGGTAGTACTAAGAGACATCCTAAGGGATCTCTTGTATTCCAGACATATTCTTCTTTACCTCCATTATGTAATTTCAATCAGATTTCCCCTTTGTAATCAGGATCAGTTACACCAACCAATAATACAGTAACCCTCTTCTTTGCCTGTTGATCCAGAGGCATGAGGAGCCCAAAGTGGGCAGGTGGCATTCTTAGCTTCCAGTTCAGTGGAATCATCATTGTGTCTCCTGGTGGGAGCATTCCTCACTTTGGAACTAAGACCTCTAAATCTGCAGAGCATAGGATCATGGAGAAAGGAAACAAAAATTATGCAAGTGGTTCATTGGGGGTAGTGGTGAGTGGTGCCACTCCCGTTTCTACCCCTTGATTCCTGGACTCATGAATCCCGGCTATGGGAGAAACAGCACCATATACTGGACGCTGGTTTAGAGCATATACAGCCTCCTAGAGAACATTGCCCCAACCATGAAAGGTATTGCCACCTAGATGGCACCATAATTGTGTCTTTAGAAAGTCATTTCATCTTTCTGTCAAGTCCACTGCTTCAGGATGATGGGGAACATGGTAAGACCAATGAATTCCAGGAACATGGGCCCATTACTGCACTTCATTTTCTGTGAAGTAAACCCATTGATCTGAGGCAATGCTGTGTGGAATATCATGACAGTGGATAAGGCATTTTGTTAGTCCACAGATGATAGTTTTGGCAGAAGTACTGCATGCAGGGAAGGCAAATTCGTATCCAGAGTAAGTGTCTATCCCAGTAAGAACAATACACTGCACTGTCCGTGATGGAAATAGTCCAGTGTAATCAACTTACCACCAGGTTACTGGCTGATTACTTCGAGGAATGGTGCCATACTGGGGACTCAGTGTTAGTCCCTGCTACTGGCTGATTGGATACTCAGCAGTGGCTGTGGACAAGTGGGTCTTGATAAGTGGAAGTCCATGTTGCTGAACCCATACATAACCTCCATACCTGCCACCATGGCCGCTTCGTTCATGAACTCATTGGGCAATGACTAGAGTGGCTGAGAAAAGAGGCTGACTGGTTTCCACAGAATGCATCATCCTCTCCACTTTATTAAAATCCTCCTCTGAGGAGGTCACCCTTTGGTGAGCATTCACTTGAGATACAGATATCTTTACTTCTTTGGCCCATTAAGAGAGGTCTATCCTCATACCTCTTCTCCATACCTCTTGTCTCCAGTTTTCCAATCATATTCTTTCCAAGTCCCTAATCATCCAGCCCGTGAATCAGTATACAAACATCTGGCCATTTCTCTTTCCAAGTATAGTGAACAACCCGGTGCACTTCTTGAAGTTCTGCCCATTGGGAGAAATTCCATTCACCACTGTCCTTCAGGGAGTTCCCAGAAAGGAACTGTAGTACTGCCACTGTCTGCTCTTGAGTGGTACCTGCATATCATACAGAGCCATCTATAAACCTAGTACAAGTTTTCTCTTCCTCTGTCAATTGATTCATAAGGAATTCCCCATAAGCACATAGGTGCAGACTGGGAGAGAACAGGTAATGTGACAGGAGTGGAGACCATGGACATTTGAGTCACTTCCTCATGCAACTTACTTGTGCCTTCAGGTTGTGCTCAGGCCTGATCTCATATATATCATTTCCATTTAATGATAGAGTGCTGGTGTGCACATCCGACTTTATGACTCTGTGAGTCAGACAACACCCAGTTCATGATGGACAGCTCAGTCTTCATGATGACTTAGTGGTCCATAGTTAAAACATTCAGTTTCTGCTAAGGCCCAGAAAGAATTCCAAAGCTGATGACAGGGCTTTGCTCCAAACTCCTAAGGGTCTGCGCTGTGATTCACCAATAGGGTCCTGCCAAAGACCAAGCTGCATCTCTATCTGCCACTGACACTTTAAGCACCATTGGATCAGCTAGATCATATGGCCCAAGTAGCAAAGTGGCTTGCACAGCAGCCTGAACCTGTTGCAGAGCCTTCTGTTGTTCTGGGCCCCACTCAAAAGTAGCAGCTTTCCCAGAACATCCATATATTTGTATAGAGGCCACACCCCTGAGGAAATTCACCTTACAACTGATTGGTTGATCACATCAATTCACATCATGAGGGTGATTATGTTATATCACAAAACGGAAGATAACTACATCATTACATAACTGTCAAACCACTGGGAATCATAGGAAGCCAAGTTGACACACAACCTTAACCGTTATATCTTCCAAAAGAGAAATATATGTGTGTGTGTGTGTGTGTGTGTGTGTATAAATCACTCCTTAAGATAGAATTTCATAGGAGCCCTGGTGGCACAGTGGTTAAGCACTCAAATACTAGCCAAAAGTTGGGCAGTTGAAACCCACCAGCTGCTCTGTGGGTGAAAAATGTGACAGTATGCTTTCATAAAGATTACAGCCTTGGAAACCCTATGGGGTAGTTCTACTCTGTCCTATAGGGTCACTGTGAGTCAGAATTGATTTTGATGGCGGTAGGTTATATCATTTGAAACCAGTGATCTTGTTTGGGACAGTGAATAGTAATTGATCTTTCATGGTACGTATCCCAATTAATGAATGCCTCTTTTACGGAAAGTTTAGTTATAACAACTGAGACAGTTACGTATGGAAGAGCTCTTCAGAGAATAAAAGACTCTACTAGATAATGGAGAAGAATTAATTCTGTGTCTACAATAGGTAAGAGCCTATGTGGCGCAAACGGTTTGCACTTGACTATTAACCTAAAAGTTGGTGGTTCAAACCCAACCAGTGGCGCCATGGAAGAAATGCCTTACAATCTGCTTCCGTAAAAATTGCATCCCTCTATAGAGCAGTTCCACTCTGTAACACATGGGGTCACCATGTGTCAGAATTGACTTGAAGTCAATGAGTTTGGTTTTGGATTACTATGCAAGAGGCAAAATTGCCCTACAGAGTGACGCATATCCAGGGATGTGCTTGGGAGCAGCAAGGACAGATTATGGGGAATGAGGCACCCTTGACTTGTGACAAACTTTGAGAACTGGAAGAATTTATATGTGTTTCCTCTTAGTTTTATGATCAATATGAGTTACTCTTCTGTCCTTACATGCTTAAACTCCATTTGCCAGGCGTCAGCCAAGAAACCCATTTTCTAGCTGCTTATTCATGTTTTCTGTCACCTGAAAATTTTTATAAGTGGTAGTCTGTTTCTCTGAGCTTGGCCACATAAATTTGAAATACTTGCTGATCTTATCCATCCAGAAGATACTGGCAGTTTCACACCTGTATAGGGGATCCAGGTATTCTCAGGAGTTCTAATTTGACTCAGAGACTGTGCAAACCATCCAGATCCACAGAAGAAAGAAAGGAGCATCCATCATTTGTGCCAGCCTTTGTCAGGTGACCCACAGAGCCCCATTAGTATGTCTTCTGTAGGGAAAAGCTAGACTGTATTCTCAGGTTAAGGAAAGGTGATGCAATTTATAACTGCTGAGACAGGGCATAGGAGAAAGCAATGGATAAATCAGCTCAAATGAAGCCATAAATAGAAAAGAGCATGAATGCTCACCCCCGTGGTCCTGTACCCCACACCCTCTCCAATTTGCAGAGTAGACATTCATTTTCATAATGATTGCATTCATTCATGTTTATCTTAAAGTGGTGAAAGTCAGGTGATTAAATTCAAATGCTGCTGGATGAGATTTATTACCCAGCAGCACTACAGGCTCAGACCGCTTCGGTTAGGAAAGAGTGAAAGGTGCATTTCGAGGATCAGCTGATCAGTTCTTGGCAGGCAGAGTATTGCTGAAGTAACAATTTGCAGTAGTTTTACACTCCTGTCAGTGCCAGTTGGCAAACTAATGGAGATGATGGAATGAAAGAACAAAATGTCACAACAGAAAGGAGTGAGTTGAAAATTCAAACATTTTCTTATTTCTCCTAATCCTGCTGAATCAAAATTAAATCAGTCTACAAATGAACCAATTCGATATTGAATAAAAGGCAGCTCTCTGCACAATTTTTTCCAAGTAGGAAAATCGATTAACATTCTCGTGACCATTTGCTTGTTCAAAACATCATCATGATTTATAATAACTCAGAGAACTAGTTTATAAACAAGAAAGTATTGATCTTAAGAGAATAAGTTTTAGTTGAGAATAGCAATTGATACAGACATCAAAACCTTACATTAAGGATTCCCTTGTTGTGATGTAGTAGAAGATCAGTGCCAAGGTAGCCAAGGCCAATTGTAAATTATTATTTTACTTATTGCAGATATAATACATCTCGTAGAGGTTCTGTTAGTACTGATCATCTGTGTTCATTATATAATCCTTGCCAGGCACTACAGACTGCACAATGAAAACCAATTCCTTGTACACTTTACAAATCATGTTTTTAACTTCAAAGATTTAATAAGTGTTGTTCACTTCAGTGGTTCACTCAACTTCAAGTGTTTTTGTAACCTAGAGAAATTACCTTAATCTTTGACTCTAGGGGAAAAAAAAAGTAAATTTATTTAGCAAAACAAATAAGAGAAAATCAAATTAGTGCATCACGTCAGAAGTTCAGTGTAAGATAACTAAATGTGAAATACAGATGCTGCCAAACATCTCCTCAGTAAATACACTAAAGAGTAAAATCACTTCAGAGGAACTACAAAACAGCAACCATTAGCACACCAGGAATGAACTACAAGTAACTTGCCAAAGGTTGGAAAGTAATTTTCATCTTAATATGATTTTAGAGTGCAGAGATGTGGTGGCTTATTCATTTTTCTCCCATTGGGTATACTGGAGAAGTTGTTTTAATGTTCACATGAAAAAGATAAATAGCTTTATCTATTGCATGGCAACCATAAAGCTCAGAGCCCAAGTTGTGTATCCTGTCTTAACCTATACATCTAATCTATATAACCTATAAAACAGTATATATTTCTTAATTTCATTTCTGGGTTCCAATCTGATTCTTATACCTCTACTTCACATTTTTACTACTTTGTCATGTTTTCTTCTGTATTTATAAATGATTTGACGTTACATTGAATAAGGTAGGAGCATAGCTTATAGGGTCACTATGAGTTGGAACTGACTCGACGGCAATGTTTTTTTATATAGCTCTTAATCTATTTGTATCTGGTAGTATTTTTTTAAAGATATATAAAATTAAAGATATTCTTATTTCTGTGCAGTGGTTATGTGCCTATTTCTTCTCTAAAGATAACCTGATCTCATTCTATACTAAACTAGTCTCTGGACCAAGCAGATGTATTCAGTTAATTTTATAAACAAACTTGATATCATACAGTCTCTTAATCACTGCTTCTTGATCATTACAGAAACCATATGATGCAGTACCATGCACTGTATTTAAAGGACCTTAAGAATCATACATACAGTTCTTTGTCAGAACTAAGCCAATCCAAAAAAAAAAATCTATCCCATTCTTAGTGAAAAGAAATTATGCATAACTTATCATATGAATATTTTCTGGAACCTTAAAATAAAGCTTTTATGTTGGCAGAATCTAAAATCCTCTGACATCAGTTTTAGCAGAGTGGAGGTTAGTTATTATATGCCAGAATATTTCTCTTATGTATTTCCTGTTGGAGTAAGTGCTGTTACAAAGTACTCTTTTTTGCACTAAGGAAATCAAATTCTTTTCTTACCTTTTTCAATAGAAAGTAGAGGGTCTGAGGTGTAGTGGGGCATGGCCATTTGCTGAATATTTTTCAGGAAACATAGATATTTATACTTCACTCTTCCTATCCAGCCAATCAGCACAATTTGTATATTTACCAGTTGAATGTTTTTCAAATATTTTATCATCTTGACCACTGCTTGCTTTAAACTGTCAGCATTTCTCTCTTGAGCAAGTATTTCTTAGCGACTTTACCCTACTCTCATTTTCTTCTTCCATGCAGTCCATATTCCATATGGACTACAGCTTTATCTTTGTAATTCCAAAATTTGATTGTGTTACTTCTCTGCTTAAAAATGTCAACAGCATCTGATTCTCTACTGGATGAGGTCCAAGTGTGGTATAGAATCTTGCTGCTCAAAGGTGATCCCCAGGCCAGCAACATCTGCATCGCCTGCAATCTTGTAAAAAATACAGAATGACAGGCTCCATCCCTGACCAACTGGATCAGAATTTTTATTTTAACAAGATTCCTCATGTAACTTGTTTACACATTAAAGCTTGAGAAGCCCTAATTCCGTCCACTCTATTTGTATCTATCCATATCTTCCCTCTCCAGCCACATCCTTCCACCACCTCCTTCCCCATCTTCCACTTTGCCTTCCACTGACTGTCATCTCTCTGGACATAGAATGATCTTTTCATGCAGCCATGACTCTATGTAGAGTGGTCTCTTTGTCTAATTTCCTTTCTTGACATCTCTATGTAAGGAATTCCTACGCATGCATAATGGCCCAGACCAACTACCTTCTCATCTGAAATTTGTTTTCAAACAATGGAATCTGACAATTCAAAATTAATTGATTCTTTCTGCTTTGCTTCTATAATACATTTCATGTGTTTCTTTTTAGCATTTATTATATTATCTTCTATTAGAATTAACTACTGACATGTTTCGTTCTCCAACTAGAGTGTGTTTTTTTTCTCCCTGATACCTAGTAGAGTTCAGATAACATGGTAGACCCTTGACAAATGCTTGTTTAATAAATTCACGGAAGAATGGACATTGTAACAGTTCTCTATATCTTACTCAAGGCAAATAAAAACAATATATATCTACTATAAGACTGTTTAAACAATTGCCTTTGGTATCCTCTAGAATAGGGATCCATCAACTGTAGCCTAGGCCTAAGTCTGGTCCGTAGCCACTGTGATGTAACACAGGTTGGCCTCAGAAATCAGCTTTTGTTGCAGATTTTATAATGTTTCTTAATTTAACCTAAAATTAGAAGGCAGACAGAGCTTATATGTGAAACTTTACTGCTGTAAAGTCATTTTGAAGACAACTAGCATTTGAATCACAAAGAATATTAAGCAACTTTATACACTGTCTGCTCTGTAAAACATTAAAACAAGAAGTGAGCTATCTATTCCCCTACAGATTTCCAGTGGATATATTTTGTGAGCTTAAATTACAGTTCCAGCAGCATTTTCCAGACCTTGATGAAAGTGCAAAAGAAGTTTCTGTATTTCAGAATAACTGTGCTCTTGAGAAACTTCCACTTAACCTCCAATTGGAAGTCATCAGTCTGCAATATAATGACATACAAAAGGCAAATATTAAGAGATGAATCTAATAGGATTCTGTAGTGAACATGCTCAAATTAAGACAATTTGCTCATGCATTGAAGCTAGTTATTTAGCACTATGGAGCACAGTTCTACTCTGACACACACGGGGTCACCAGGAGTTGTAATCAACTCAACAGCAAATGTATTTTGTTGTTGTTTGTTTGTTTTAAATATAGGTGAAAAGACATTTTCAAAGATTTAATATGTGAAGTCTCATTAGAGACCTGCACTGACAGAAAAACATTTCAATTGATTTTGATAAGAAACACTACCTTTGAATCTCAATTAAGCAAAATGTTATCACCCAAAAATTCCATTTCTCTCACTAGTACACCTGACCTGTATTGCACAATTTGTATTCAGTTTTTATTATTATGTTTCTAATTTCATTAATAAAAAAGTTGTGGAAGTTTGTTGTTCCTTTGTCATATAATTATCTGTATAATGTCCTTGATTTTGCCTCTTGGCCCACAATGCCTAAAATATTTACTATCTGGATTCTTACAGAAAGTTTGCTGACCCCTGCTCTAGAATGAAATACAGACAGATAAACATTCACAAAAGGGCAACATATTTATTAAGTCTGGAGACAAAGTAGAGATGTTTTCACCAATTTAGAAGTTATGTTATCACAGAGTATATTTCCATATTACCTAAATAATCTTGATAAGATATATGACAATAAAAATTGGTGTATTTGTAAAAGATGTATTAGTATAAATATATTCTGACAGTAATCATCAGGATAAAGGGTCATGAAAAGCATATGGGAAGCAAAAATGGAAATAAACATAAGGATTTTTATATCTGAACAGCTCAAGCCTAGATTAGGTTAAGTTTATAAACATTTTAAATCTACCAAACAAAGAAACCTAGTCTTCAGGAAAATTTATCTCTTTCAGGAAGTAAATTGTTATAATTTTTTAAAAGCTGAAAACAGCCTTCTTATTTAGGTGTGCTGAATAAGCTCTCAGCTCCTGAAACAACCTATGTAATTAAACTCAGCAAGTGTCTCTTCACTGTTTACTGTGCATCTCATCATATGGAGACATTTCTGAACATATGCCGAGAGGGTCCTTTGGAGTTGGACAAAGGGGAATGGTGTTTTGTTTCCCCATGACTAGTATATATCTCTTAAAAACAAAGGAATTTTCTGTGCTGAAACACTGATTCTCTTAGAGCTGTTATGGTGGAGTAGTTATGTCACTTCTGAAATTTTTACTACAAAGTGGTTGCCTGTTACAAACAAGAAAACGAGTTCAAAAACTGGCAGTTGCCCTAGGAAATTGATTGAAGAGGATCAAACGTATCCATGGACACATCTATCTGTTATGAAATGGCATCTAGTCTAAAATTCTTGGTACAAAACCCTCCATTTTGATTAGAACATTGTTGGGGAGCTTACAAATTTGAGACAGAAAAATGTTCTTAAGCTTTAAGGAGTAAATCATAAAGGAATAAAAGAAACTATTCTCTAGTAGATTAATTTTATTCTAACTTTTTGTTTTATCAATATAAACCAAGAACTTACCCACATTTCACTCTTAGCCTTATTTTTTTTTTTCCTTTTCCTGATATTCTATTTGAATCATTGGCTTTCTTCAAATAAGATACAACTCCCTGTCCCCCCCAGACACACTTCAAGAATCATTTACTTAGTTCTTAACCGATTACCAGTATTTTTAGTTTTATTATGGCAAATTTATATGAGTACCTATATAGTATATACTAGTTTGATGTTAAATACATTTCTAAGTCTTATACTTGAGTTAAGGAGCCTTGGTGGTGCAGTGGTTAAGCGCCCAACTGCTAACCTAAAGGTCGGTGGTTCGAACCTACCCAGCAGCTCCACGGGAGGAAAAGCATGGAGATTTGCTCCTGTAAAGATTATAGCCTAGGAAACCCTATGGGGCAGTTCTACTCTGTCATGTAGGACCACTATGAGTCAGAATCAACTCGAAGGCACACAACAACAACATACTAGAGTTGATTATAGGTCTCTAAAATAAATTCTAGTATCATGTAGAGTTTATGGAAATTCTTTTTAAATGTAACTATTCATAACTTTGAGAGACACTGGACTTTTCTAAGATTGCTGAACCAAATAATCTTTTTAACACCTCTGATTATAGACATTCTCTGATACCTTCCGTGTATTGCTACTCACATTTTAAATTCTCATTTTTGAAAAATAGTTGGTTAAAAACATCACAAATATCAGTTAAGAAAAAGAGTGATTTTTTTTTTTTTTTAAACCACAAAGTGTCTATTGGGAATATATGTAGTAGCACTTATTAAAATGGTGCTGTTAGATTGTGATGAAAGTTAGAAAAATGCTATTCTTTCAATAAAATAGCTACCAAAATAAAATGTCATTTTTTCTGAATGACTATTGGTAGTAGAGGTTTGATCTCTTGCTTAAAAGGTTTACAGACTCTTACCAACAATAAGTTACATGCTATACTGAGATTTAGCATTTTTATGAATCCTGTTCTTCAAATGATTATTGATCCCTTTATTTCTTACATGATGATACTCACCATACCTGAGTTTATATCAAAAGATTTCTGAAAGATCAGTCTCATACAGATGTAGACCAGCTCTCAGGAAATACTTTCTTAGATATAAATAGTTCCATTTGGGATAAAATCATGTAGCCATTTTATTAATCTGCTCAGATTTGTTAAAAATCAACAACAAAAATTATAAAATTATTTCCTTTATGGTTATACCCTATGGCTAATATCAACATATAAAATTATTTTAGTAAAGTGTAATAATTGTATATTCATTAGATTATTTATTTATGTGCTAACTGAATATCATTCAGAATTCTATCAGGCAAGTCTTGTGACTTATATTTACTTTATTAAACATTTATTTAATTAAACTTATTTGTATCATTGTATTTTTTCATTTTATTTACACCAAATACATTTTCACAATCCAAATAAAGTTTCACAATTAAATATTATAGTAATAAATAAAATTAAATTATCTTCTACAAAAATAAGTAATATCTGAATTTTATTTTTACATAATATAATTTCTTTGGCTCAAAGGCTATATTCATGTTCTTCACAGTCTGAGTCATTTGTTTGATATTTGCTGTTAAGGTTTTTTGTTTCTTTGTTTCTTTAATCCAAAAGAAAAAATATCCCAAACTTAGTATTGGTTAAGGGCTATAACACACACACACAATTTTCAGGCTTGATTAACTTTTGTTCTCAGGAAAAAGTAAATTTAAGACAGAGCTCATGTCAGTTCTGGGTGTAGATGTTTTTAAACCATAGGGATTAAGAACCAGGCTTTAATGTAGGATAGATCTAAGTTTGAATCCATGCTCTAGTGCTTATCAGTTATGTGCCCTTCTCTGAGCTTCAGTTGCCAACAATATAATGGGATAATTTATACTTACCTCATTAGTAGGTTGTAGATTCGCAATAAGCTAAAGTGCCTGGTGAATACAAAGTCCTCATCAACTGCTAGCTACTATTCATGCCACCTGCTTTTTGAGCAATGTCTATATTAAAATCACTATTTGAGAACTGGTGTTATGTTCATTTTATAAGGTTTAACGTTTATTGAAAAATATCTCATTTTTTTCTACTGTTATTCAAAGTGCTAATTATATTTACCAACACATATATTCAAAAGAATCTAAACAGCTTATTGGAATTGATTTAATGTGATTAAATGCCACATTTATTTCAATTAAGAGAAAATAAACTATTTAGTGAAGAAATATCCAAAACAAAAATACAGCCTATAATCTGTGCATGCATTTACTTTTCATAATCATATCACTGGTATTAATTCATGTAAGTTTGTTTTCTCAATTTGTGTTAACGTATGATACATGATAACTAAGATTTGTAAAGCATTGTAATTACCTTAAAAACTATCAGGATGCAGGCTTCTTTGTCTACTCAACCTGCCGCAGTTATTCATCTGTTACTTTTATCAATTACTGGTAGAGGTAAGAATAATAGAACTGAAATAATCTTTTCTAATTTTGCTACAGTGCCAGTATTCTAACAATAGTGCATAAGCCTAAAATTTTGAAATAAAAAAATGCCTTTAATAAATGATAATATTAATTTTAAATGCTTCTATATAAACTTCAGCATTAATAAAAACAACTTAAGGGCACGTGAACTACTTAGAATGTATATTTTTAGGTTATCAGTTTATTATATAAAAAAGCTTAAATACCATATGTACAGAATAATATGAAGAATCTTAATAAGGACTGATTCAACTATATGAGTAAGAAACAAGTAGCAGTGAATGAGAAATGAACAATACAAAAGAATGTGTAAGACTTGCAACAAATCTTAAAACTCTGTGTTTATAACAACCTAGCATATAGTAAATGCTTAATAAGTGCTATATATCTTGAAGGAGCTAGGACGGGATGGGCCAGGGCTTAATCTTGGTAGAGAACAGAGATGTTCTTTAAACAGAAAAGAATAATTAAATACTGTTGTATTTTTTATTCTAAAGATGAAGGAGACCACCTAGAAACAAAGAAAACTTCTCCCTCAACCTCTAGCTACCAACTTCTTCTTTTTTTTCCTTTAGAGTTTATACACTCTAACTCTATTACTTCACTTCCTACTCACAACCCACCCTGCTTCAGTTTGGTTTTCTATCCCATCTTGCCACATAAACAGCTCTCTATAAAGTCATCAGAGACCTCTAGGTCAGTGAATACAATGAACTTTTTTTAAGTCCTCAGCTTGACTGCTTATCCCGTGAAAACCTTCTCATCCTTCACCTTCCATGACACTCCTGCCCTAGTTCCTCTTACAGCTCTGATAGCTTCTTCTTTGTCATTTTTGCTGGCTCATTCTCATAACCCGGGCTTTAGAGTTCCTCAAGGGACAGTCACAGATTCTTCCCTCTCCTTTCCTCTCTTCTTTCTCTTCATCTTCCTATCTTACTCTAAATTTTCCCGTATACCATATCATCCATACCTGTGACTTTAATTATGATCGATATACTAATGGGTCCCTAATTTATGTCTCCAAGACAGACTTCTGTAAGCTCCAGACTTGGAAATGTAACGGCCTACACGACATGACCATTGGAAATGTCTCAAAAACACTTTAAAAGCACTTACAGCTTAATGTGTCCCAAATCAAACTAATTATCTTTCCACACATAGGCATGCACACATATTGCACATATCAAAATCTGGTTTTCTTTCAGAGTTTCCTGTTTCGATTCAACTCTTTAAGCCAGAAAACCTAAAAGTCATGGTGATATTTGTCCCTCTCTTGTACTTCCCTACCACATGCAGTCTAGCATCAACTAGTGTGGATTTGGCACTCCTAAGTCTGTTGTGAAACTGTCCACTTCTTCCCCTTTTCATCATCCATAATAAAGGTAATATTATAAGGAAATTGTTCATTAAGTCTAGAAATTTCTGCAATAACTAACCATTTACTGTTGGTTAAGAGTTTAACATGTCTTGTTCAAGTAGAAGCCATTAGAAATAAATGCAATGAGACTCAATGTACTAAATAAAAAAGTACCTTGAGGGGATGGGAAATTGATAAGAGGTGGCAACCAGCAATGTGTCAATATAGCAAAAAGGGATTTGCAGGGATTTAGTCTGCAGTAGATTGCTTGCAAATCAACTGTATGGCTCTATTGATTTTTTAAAAGCACACTCTGAGATCCATAAATATAAATATGGTACATGGACTCTCATACAAATTATTTATTTCATATAGCTCTCATTGATACCTTTTCAAGTTGATATTAGTTTACATGTTCCACAATTAAGATTGCCATACAAAATCTGTTTCAATGGATTAACAAAGATTATTAAAGAATATGAAAGTGAAAGTTATAAGGAATAATGCCATGACTTCGAAACATTTTTTTTGGGGGGGGGCGGTTTATAAAAAGCTGTGGAGTAACCTAGCATTCATTTTTATTACAAAAAGATTTATGTTTAAATAAAGCCCTGTCCTTCATTGAAAAGGATTATACTAACAACCAGCATCAGTGTGGCATGCAATTCATATTGTATTGAGGATAATAATTATATATATATATATATTCTCATTTAACTACTTTTTTTTGCGGCGAGGGGGCATCCATATGACCAAAAATACCCATTTTGAGCTTGCTGGCTGTATTAGTAATCTACTTGTGAAAGTAAGCAGACTCAATAGACTGCTAGAGAAATCAGTTTAGAAAGGCTGACCTGTTTGAACTAGCTAAGATAATTGATAGCATGTAATGAATGACCAGCTAACCAGTTCTTTTTTTTCATTCAGTGCCAAAACCAAGAAAATTACCTTAGTTTATAACAAATACTATTAATTTTTTTAAAGGAAGTGTTTTTTTTTTTCCTAAAAAAGAAATCACAAGGGTTTCTATCTTTTGTGGAAAATTAGAAACATAGATTTATAAGTCAGATAGAGGTAGAATGAGATTCTCTCTCAATTTTTCTTGTTGCCTTGTGATTCCTTGACTAGCCAACACCACTGATATAATGAGACAATTTTATTGGGACACAGAAATGTCAAATCTTATTGTAGGATATGCACTAACACTGACATGTGTAGAGAAGTGACTTGAATTACTGTGTTTAGGAAATTAACAGAGACCTCAGGGTCTTCTAAACATAGGCTTAATATCTTGTGAATGCGTGCACATTTTCCACGTCCACAAAAAAACTTTCCCCCTTGTTTTGGAGGACTGTTTTGTCAGCATATGATATCATTTTAAATTGGGCAGTTCTGCTTTAGAAAAACTATTTTTTCTTAATTATAATTTCCCACAAATGATTGTATCTAACGTAAAGTATTTGCACTGATAGTCATGGTAAAATTTAAATATATGATACAATTTAAGTGGATTTAAGAATCTTAAAAAAAGAAAAAAAAACTCAAGTAAAAGAGCACAGAGAATTTCCTAGGCACTGCTGTCACAGTGGAAAAATATCTGAAGCTAATTTTTTCTTTGTACTAATCCATCATGATACCAAGATTTTGCATTATGTGATACTGAAGCTCTCAGAATCAAGGGCTTGGTTGGTCCGCATGTGAATTAACAATCACTTGGTCCTACATGTATTTAGATTTATTATTATTCATATTTTAACTTGGATAACGCCCCCATACTCAAAAGTTTCTAATATGTCCCCACTAAATATATAATAAAGTCCAAACACCTTACCTTTTATTCAGAACATCTGGTCCTTGTTTCAACTCCCTTTCTAGCCTTATCTTACAGCCATATATTACATATTCAATACATGGATCAAAGGAGTTCCTGGGTTGCACTAACAGTTAAGCAGTTGACTACCAAAGAAAAGGTTGGCAGTTTGAACCCACCCAGAGGCACTTCTAAAGAAAGGTCACAGTTTTTAAAACCCGGTGGAATGCAGTTCTACTCTGCACACGTGAGATTGCTATGAATCACAATCGACCGAAGGACAACAGGTAAGGTAAGGTAATATGAGTCAAAACTCTGCTTTACTGCCTCCAAAGTGTTCCTTATATAATTCTCATTCACAGAAAATGCCTAACTCCCTTACTTCACCTATAAAAGTCCTACTCATTCTTGAAGTCCAATTTCAAGGTCAAATGTCATCATCCCCTTTAAACTTTTCCTGGTTCACTGAATGGGAAATAATTTCTTCCTTCCTGCTACTATAAGACTTTTTTTTAACTCTAATTGACATACTTCTCATATTTTTTGTGGAATTATAGTTATGTTGTATGTGCCTTATTTCTTCTTCTATTTGTGAGTTCCATAGGGGCTGGGGCCATATACTCTTCATCTTGGGATTTTCCAAACCACAAAAAAAAAAAAAAAAAAAAGAAAAAAGAGTCATGCATTCAGAGAGTACTTTAAAAAATGTTTATTATTTTGAGTTGAGTGGAATTCACATTTTCAGGTACAGTGTATGGAAAAATAAAATTTATTCTTCATTAAGGAAAATAATTAAGGGTATGTCAAGTCATGGACTGCTTTTGAAAATGATGTAAGCAAAGGGAGTGTCAGCATTTCAGGACAGGAAGAAACATGAAATGGTGACTTCCTTAAGATAACGTTTTGGTTTTATTACCAAGTTATATGTTCATTGTAGAAAATAATAAGAAACAAAGAAGTTCACAAAAATAAAATAACTTTTACTTACACTACCCGAAGATAGCCCCCATGTATATCAAGATACATTTTTAACCCTCCCAGTATTTTTCTATAATTTGTGTTTTTTAATAGATGCTTATTTCTATGTCAATAAATATGCTTCCCAAACACTGTTTTTAATGGTTGCTTAGCATTCTTTTCTTGTCTGTAGAACTCCTGTTCTTAGACATTTCAAATACCCTAGTTTTTCACTATATGTAAAGCATTTTAGCTTTCATCCATGTGATTTAATCTTTATGCTCATCTTAGATTATTTCCTTGGAATGCATTCCTAGAAATAGGATTGCTATGTCCAGGATATAGGTGTATTGTTAACACTATTGATATGCATTAATAACTTGCCCTTCATACATGTTTTGCCAATTTCTAGCGACGGCAGCAATGTTTTAGAGTGCCCAGTAGTGACTTCCTTAACCACCTAGTTTCTGACTCAAATTGTATTTTCTAAAAAATTCCTCAAAACTCAGATATGTCACAATTCTTACCTGCTTGGAAGATATTAGATGAAATCCTTACTAAAGAAAAAGCAGTCAGATTAAAGATTTAATAACTGCAGTTCTCTTTTATCTTATATTTTCTATATATCTGAAAATACATGTCTTGAAGTTAGATGTATTAAAAGACAGTAATGACATGTGGTATGTGGTGACTCAATATTGCAAGTTCAGAAATGCCAACTAAATTGAAGAAGTATGCTGTTGTATATTAGTATTCCAGCTCTGGATTTATACTGCCTAGACTCAAACTGGAGCCCTGGTGGTGCAATGGTTAAGAGTTTGACTGCTAACCGAAAGCTTGGCAGTTCAAATCCACCAGCTGCTCCTTGGAAACCTTATGGGGCAGTTCTACTCTGTCCTGTAGGGTCACTATGAGTCAGAATCCACTTGATATCAACGGGTTTGTTTTGTTTTGTTTTTAGACTCAGACCATTACCTACCACTTACCATTGGTATCATCTAGCAGCTCGAAGCTACCGTTTCTTTATTTACAAAATAGAAATAACAGTACTTTCTCTGAAGGGTGTTTGTGAGAGCTGGATGAGATAATGCATATAAAGTGTGTTGCCCAGTGCCTGCCAACTGAAAGGTCTCTACAAAATAGTAGCCATTATCATTTTTACCTACAATATTTAGAAAGTATCTGCCTAAAACAGAGGTTCATTACTTGATAGATACACTGAGTAAATATTTTATTTATCGTATAGGGAGTTATACTACTTAAAGGGGTAAAACATGCAAAAAATTAAACTTTATCCTCACTTCAGTGACTCTCCATGAAATACGTATATAATCAACCTCTGTACCTCATGAACATTGAAATAATTTGGAAAAACGAAGAAACAAAAAGTCTTTGTGTCGTTTTTGAATAGGTAAAATGAAAAGAATGTGTTGCTCGACATCACTGCATCAATTTGACTTCATACGTATATTTAAAGTGATTCCGGTAATAATTCATGTGGTAAAACCTAAAACAGCCTTTTCAATAAATAAAACGTTTCCAGGTCAGATGTCTTCACTATATTCATACATATTTTCTTGTCTTAAGTTAGCATGTGATAACAGTCAGGGTTACAATTTCACCTATAAATAATGTAAAGAAATAAAACAAGTATAAAGAAAAGAACTGCCTTTCATAACACAAATACAGAATTAAACTGTCAAGATTTGAAATGTGCAATAAACTGCATGTAGGGTAAGATTTTTAAAATTCAAATAATTTTCTTTGAATATGATAGGAAATGAATGTATTGGCCAGAAAATAGTGACAATTAATTGCTGAATTGTAATGAAAGGCTCTAAGGAAAAAAAAAAAAAATGATGAAATGAATGTGCTGTTTGCTTTTAAATTATTTACAGTTGAATAATTTACGTTATTTTTAATTCATCCAGTTAAATTATCCAAGGTGAATACAATATGAATAGAAGAGGTTTGAAATTGTCAGATTTTTGCATTAAAATGTTTGCCAATAGCCACTCTCTTTTATTATTATTATTTTAATGGTTCCTTATATTGTCATATGAGTTAGAAGACTAAGCTAAAGTACACAATGTAATGAGTTTGCAGGGTTATAAATATTTGACTTATATCTTCAGAAATTAAAAGAAAAAATTTATATAGGTAGCTTATGACAAAACTAACTCAGACAAAACTAACCTAATCGAAAAACATTCTTATTTTCTCTCCCCCAAAATTTGACCCACCCCATTCTTCATATCTCTATAAATGGCTAATACCACCTTCCAGCTGTTCATGTGAAATCTTTAGCTTTACCCCTAATTTATTTTTTTCTCAAACCTCATATCCTATCCATCAGCAAATCCTGTCAGAGGCTATCAACAAAATATTTGCAGAATCAGATACTTCTCATAAGTGTCCACTGCTCCCTCTCTTACCCAAGTTACATCTCTCTCTCTTCTGGATTACTGAAATTGTCTCTCAAGTCTTCTCCCTACTTTGGTAGTTGTTCCCTACAGTCTCTTTCCAATACAATAGCCAGAATGATCCTTTATAAATGAAAATCAGAATGTGTCACTCCTCTATTCAGAACTCCCAATGGTTTTCCATCTCACTCAGGGTAAAAGCCAAAGGTTTTATAATGAACTGCACAGCAGTATAATGATCTAGACCCCTGCTACTTCTCTGATTTCATCTCCTACCACACTCTTTTTCCCTCTGCTCTGTCTTCAAACACACTGGTCATACTCTCACCTGAAGGCTACAGCAGCTCCACATATAACAAAGGCATATAATTCCTCATTTTTCTCCACCTTCTACTAATAACCCTACCATTACTTTGATTCTCACCAAGAGAGCCCTGGAATCTCTCTCTAAATGCTAAAAGACTGACTGACTGACTCAATATATACAATAACTTAGGAGGTGATTCATAGTTTAAATAGCACTCTGCCAGTTGTTTTCCCTGCAGAGTTGAAAATAAGACTACCTCCTTAAAAGCTTTCATACCATTAAGAATTAGGTACTGAGTTTGAGCCATAGTTTAGTTAATACATAATTGGCAAAAGGACCAGACAAGCTAGCAAGGTTAAATCCAAATCTTCATGGAACTATTGTCTAGAAGATTGCTGTAGTTCTGAAAAAGAAGCAAGTCAAAAGGAAGCAAGCCCAATTATTCTAAGAACAAATATATGAGGACATATGTCTGAAGATAAATCCAAATCCACAAGGTGGATATCAAGGTTAAGATCCAAGCAGAGGTCGGGCAGAACATAGGAGGACAGCTAAGAGCCATGCTGTAGGTGAAGGTGCTTACCAGAGTTCAGTTGCTACTGGGAAAGAGGCAAAGGTAAGGGAAATACATATAACAATTGTAATCATTTGGGGATATTGGTGTTCAGAAAACGGACATTCCTTGAGATGAGAGATGCCAACAGAGAACAGATTTTGAGGAAAAGACAAGAGAGCAAGAAAAGATCTTCACTGAGAAATCGAGTTTCAGGGTAATGAACATGGTTACTAGGAGAGTAGAATTCAATTTCTGAGTGTCTGGGCAGCCAGACTCACCCAATTTTTAATTAATGAGAAGTCACTTTATCTCCATTGCTTCAGTCAAGAAGTGATCCTGGGATTTAGGAAAAAAACTCAAGTATATCTAGCTGCAGGATTCCACACCACAGACTGCTGTTAGAAAAAAATGGGCTTCACTTTGAGAATAATCTAGAGGTTGTAATTTTCAACAGCATTGTTAAGAAATGTCTGATTGAAAAGTGACATTAAAATAAAAACTTAAAAGGAGGCAGGGGAGAGAGAGCCTTGGAGGTATCTGGTGGAAGAACATTCTAGGCATGGGAAATTAGTACAAGGACTCTCTCTGAAGAATTGCCAGGAGGGTAGTGTAGCTGGATCAGAGTGAGGAGGCAGAGGATAGGTAAGGAGGCTGGATGGGGTCACATCGTGTGGGGCCTTACACACCACCATGGTGAGGACTTTGCCTTTTATTATCAATGAGATGGAAAGCCACAGGATGGTATTTGACAGAATGCGTGATCTGTGAACTTGTGATAAGCTTGAAAGTATGACCTTCATTCCTAGGCTCACCATTGCATGTCATTATACAATAAGGACCTCTAACCATAGGGTTAACTAAGAACTAGAGAGGGAAATGGAGGTCCTTATTGTGTTTGCTTGTTTTTGGTTTTACATGTGATAATATTCTTACGACATGAGTTTCAACAATTTTTTAGGGGCCTTAGTGGTGCAGTAGTTAAGAGCTCAGGCTGCTAACCAAAAGGTTGGCAGTTTGAATCCACCAGCAGTTCCTTGGAAACCCTAGGGGGCATTTCTACTCTGTCCTATAGGGTCGCTGTGAGTCAGAATTGACTCGATGGCAACGGGTTTGGTTTGGCTTGGCTTGGCTTTATGTGAGTTTCGGTAATTTTACATGCTGTTTTATATACATCCTTCCCAGACATCTAATATTAACATTCCAATTTTTTTTCTAATTTTTTTAGCTTAATTGCCCTATAACTAAATTGAATGGCTCAATTAATTAAAATTGAGCCTTTGTAAGGGCAGACACTGTGTTATATACTTTATATACAGAATCTCACTTCTTCAAACAACTCATAATAGTCAGCATCTCCATTTTATAGACAGAGAAACTAACAAAGAGAAGTTTGGAATTCCAGAGCATGTGCCTTGCTTAGGATTGATATAATACTTGTTAGGCCCTGAGTTTCCTCCTCAGATTTTCTTTTTTTTTTCATGTTAGCCAATATTTAGTTAGAAGAGCGTACGTTGTATGGGTTGGACTAGATGGCTAAGTGAGAAGACACAGTCTACATCTTCAGACCTTGTTACAGTGTTAGATACTGCTTAGAAGGCAGTATAGTCCAGTGATTTGACACATGTGCCCTTGAATCAGAAGGAAGGAGTTCCTATCCCACCTCATCCATTTACTAGCTCTGTGGCTGTGAAATCATAGTTTCCATTGTCTCATTTTTGTTCTTCTGTAAAATAGTAGTACCCAAGGTTGCATCCAGGCCTATAAGATATTGAGGTCCCATTTTAAGAGAAAGTGTACAAAACTAGGCATAAAAGTAGATATTTATTTAGCCAGATAAAAAGAAAACATAGCAAAATATAAATTTAAAATTGCTGACGAACACCACAAACATTATAAAATCCAGAAAAAAAAAATCAGTCTTCTTGTTGTATGCCTCAAATAATTCTATAATACTTTTTATTCATTTTAGTTGCATATTTTTTAATCTCTTCTCTACATGACTTCAGTATATAATACATAATCTAAAGAGAGAAAAGAAACAAGACTCAGTCTTTTCTCCAGAAGAATGGATCAAAATTTTCTTTAAATTATTGATAATTAAGACACATAAAACATGAAACTTCAAGGAAGAAGTACTAGCTGTTTGTGGTATGACTACAGGTTTGTACCCTATACTTACAGGAATTCTGATCGTTTCTATTTTGTGCAATTCTCATTAAAAAAAGAAAGAAAACATGTAGTGTGTTTTAGTTACCTACTATTTTGGAAACCCTGGTGGCGTAGTGGTCAAGAGCTACGGCTACAAACCCAAAAGTCAGCAGTTGGAATCCACCAGGCACTACTTGGAAACCTTATGGGGCAGTCTTTTCTGTCCTATAGGATCGCTATGAGTCGGAATTTACTCGACAGCAATGGATTTTTTTTTTTTTTTTTTTTGGTATACTTATTGCGTAGGACCCCTGGTGGCACAGTGCTTAAGAACTAAGCTGCTAACTAAAAAAATCGGCAGGTCAAATCCACCAGCCGTCCTAGAAACCCTATGGGGCAGTTCTACTTCTGTCTTATAGGGTCGCTGTGCGTCAGAATTGACTTGACGGCAATGGGTTTTTTTTTTTTTTTTTGGTGCGGGGGGGAGGTTGTTATTGAGTATATTCCTGATAAGAAAGATGTCCCATTTTAAAGTGACATCAATGAAAATCAAATTCTACAGTTACCATGTTACATATTACTGACAAGAAGATGTACCAAAAAAAACGGAGGTTGTAAGTGCGTACTGAGGTAACTCTAATACGTTGGACGTCAGGGACTACCTGTACTCGGTTTAGAAAAGACTATCAACATGAAGATAAAGTATCAGATTACCTTACATCCGTAAGTGGAACCTTGTTACTGCTTTGGTTTGGGGACAATCCAAACAGTTTTAAACAGCTTTAGTTTATTAGCTGTCTCTCTATATAAATGACTAGTTTTTTTTGTTTTTTACCGTTTAGAATACTAGTGTGTTTTCTCATAACCAGGTACTTTCACCTTAACTGTCAAAAAAGGCCCTTCATTACAAAGCATCACAATAGTAGTCAGTAATGAGTCATTCTACCCAAGCAGTCTTTGTCTAGTGAGGTTAAGTGCAGCAACCTGAAGGAATGGGTATACAAGAAATGCTTTGAGAATGCATGTTGGGGCAACTTCAGTAGCGTGAGAAAATAGCAGCTAAAGTCACGCTGTCTTGGTAGTGCTCTCTCAGGGATGAGGCAGGAATTTCTGGACAAAGGTTTGTTTCCAGCAGGTCGCTGTTACCACACAACATCACACACAAGATCAGTTTTTGAACCTCCAAGCCAATCAAGGAATTACCTTGAAATGTGCATGGTATACATTTTAAATAAAACCAGTCCCCTGTAGGCACTCAATATATATTTGTTTAATTGAATTAAATTTGAGTTAAATTGGGTAAGGCTGGTTCCTTGGTATGAAATATAAATAAGCTTATTGAATTTCAAACTTATTTTTATAGCTATTTTAAGGCAATTGCTAACTTTGACAATAAAAATGTAACAGGACCATAATTTATGACTAGGCTAGCACTTCTTGCTTTCTGTGGGCATTTGTCAATAACTTTTCTAGCAATGGCATAAAGCTGTATATGTATTTGTAATACACTTTACTAATCCATATATAACCAGTATGAAAAGACTAAATACTGTCTACATTTTTCCACAGATCAATTTGTGAAACTATTATTTATTCAGGAACATTATTGAACCAAAACATAGGTGGAAAAAAGCTATCCAGTTGTTATCATGTGGTACGGAAATGCATAGCCCTGTAAGCAGGACCCTACTTCTTATCCAAGTTTGGTGATGTGACCTTGGTCAATGCAGTAAACACTTTTGTGACACAGGTTCCATAGATATAAAATGAGCCAATGACATTGGGTCTTCCTAAAGAAGTAGGGAAAAATTCAACAGCATATACATGTCTGTGTATTTTTTAGTATGGAAACCTATGGGATAACAGCACAATCTAAGAAATATGAAACAATTATATATGCCGAACTAAGAAAATTGGGTATAAACTCTTTTTTTCTTGAAACAGCCTTTGAAGTTGCCAGTAATTAATTTGATATAGTCGTTGAAAAACTGAAACCAGCCTCTTTGAGCTATGGGACCCTGTAGATGGGCCATCTGAAAATATCAGATAACCAGGACAATTTAAATTATGCTTACATAATCTTGAATAAGGAAACTCATTTTGGTCAGAGTTCAAGGGCTTAGAAACATAGAGCATTGCCAACACAGGGAAATTTGAAACTCAATAATAACAAGCAATCTACATGTAGAAGCATCTAGTATGAATAAAAAATATATCTGAAACCAGCCGGAGTCTCTAATAACCCTAACCTCTCACAGAATTAGCTCATGGACTTAACTGCCAGGGAGTGAAACCTAACTAGGTTTTACTCAAGTACTAAAAAACAAACCAGCAAGCCAAACTTTTTGACTAATGAATGCAATTTAGCTGTGAACATTACTGACAGTTCCAATTTTTAGAGAGAAGAAAAGAATAATATTTTGTATGCAATAAGAATAGAAATAGTAACAACTGGAAAACAGGAAGGAAAAATAGGCAAGATTCTCCCTTGATTCTCCATATGAATGCCCTGTGGCTGCTACCAGGCTGTCTTGGAGAACATTAACCAAGTGCTATTGTAGTTTTGGAGAGTGGAAGTTATCTGGAATTTCAAAAATATAATACATTGGCTTTAAAAGACCAACACATTATGAAACGTAATTTCGTGCCTGGTTTCTACAACTGAAATACTCTGAAAAATTAATTCATTTTAAAATAACTGAACTGAATAATATTTAACCAAAGTCTTTCTCAAGGCATACTCTAAACAAACTTTGTACTATTCACTCAGATACGTATAATGAATTATGATGATCATCTGGCAAAAAACATGCTTTTAGAGATTCTACTGCACTTCATAGAATTGACATTTTCCCGAAAGAGAGAATCTTCAGGAATTGCAGCTTTATTGATCTGCCAATTTAGCTAATTTGTATTTATTTTTCAAGCTTTACTTTTATCACCCAGTTGAGAGAAGAGTAGCAGACTGCTTCTGCCTCTAGCTCAGCTGCCCTGCCATAAACTAAATTGGAAAATGCGGAGGTGCCTTGGCTCTTGCTGTTCCTGAGACTTTCCTGTTCAATTAGGAAACATCTACAGGGAAACCCAAAGTGTTTCTTTTAAAGACTGGATTTCTTAGCTCTTTGTCTAGTCTAACTTTAACAGCTTTTCGGATACCAAGATGAAATTTTTGAAGCAAATTATTTTAATTCTGAATAACAGGGAAATCAATCGAAAACATTGATTTTATAATGACCAAAAAGTTCAAAAAAGTACACAAAAGTAAAAGAGAAAAAAATCCTTTTTCACAAAAGGAGGTCAGAGTTCCACTGAAATAAATTTTGGGTTAAGATTGTTTTGCTTGGTAGAATATGACCTTGTATTTGGTACTGCTTATGGGATAAAAAGGTGATCCAACCGAATGTGGAAATTATCAAACAATATCATTAATATCACACGAAAGTAAAATTTTGCTGAAGATCGTCCAAAAGCGGCTGCAGCAGTATGTCGACAAGCAACTGCCAGAAATTCAGGCCGGATTCAGAAGAGGACATGGAACCAGGGATATCACTGCTGATGTCAGATGGATCCTGGCTGAGAGCAGAGAATACCAGAAAGATGTTTACTAGTGTTTTATTGACTATGCAACGGCATTCTATTGTGTGGATCACAACAAATTACAGACAACATTGAGAAGAATGGGAATTCCAGAACACTCAATTGTGCTCATGAGGAACCTGTACACAGACCAAGAGGCAGTCATTCGGACAGAACAAGGGGATACTGTGTGGTTTAAAGTCAGGAAAGGTGCATGTCAGGGTTGCATCCTTTCACCATACCTATTCAATCTCTATGCTGAGCAAATAATCCAGCAGCTGGACTATATGAAGAGGAACGGGGCATCAGGATTGCAGGAAGACTCATTAACAACCTGCGATATGCAGATGACACAACCTTGCTTGCTGAAAGTGAAGAAGACTTGAAGTACTTACTGGTGAAGATCAAAGACCACAGCCTTCAGTATGGATTACACCTCAACATAAAGAGAACAGAATCCTTACAACTGGACCAACAAACAACATCATGATAAACGGACAAAAGATTGAAGTTGTCAAGGATTTCATTTTACTTGGATCCACAATCAACATCCATGAAAGCAGCAGGCAGGAAATCAAAAGACACATTGCATTGGGCAAATATGCTGCAAAAGACCTCTTTAAAGTGTTGAAAAACAAAAATGTCAACTTGAAGACTAAGGTGCGCCTGACCCAAGCCATGGTATTTTTAATCGCATCATATGCACGTAAAAGCTAGGCAATGAATAAGGAAGACCAAAGAAGAATTGATGCCTTTGAATTGTGGTGTTGGCGAAGAATATTGAATATACCATTGACTGCTAAAAGAACGAACAAATCTGTCTTGGAAGAAGTACAACCAGAATGCTCTGTAGAAGGAAGGATGGCAAGACTACGTCTTATATACTTTGGACGTGTTATCAGGAGGGATCAGTCCCTGGAGAAGGACATCATGCTTGGTAAAGTAGAGGGTCAGTGTAAAAGAGGAAGACCCTCAACGAGATGGATTGACACAGTGGCTGCAATAATGGGCTCAAGCATAACAACGATTGTGAGGATGGCACAGGACCAGGCAGTGTTTCGTTCTGTGGTGCATAAGGTCACTATGAGTCGGAACCAACTTGACAGCACCTAAAGACAACATGGGGTAAAACGTCACTTTGGTTTCTAAAGGGTATGTAAGTTAGTATTTTATTTCACTTTGCTATTGTGGTTAACAGGAGCCCTGGTGGAACAATGATTAAGTGCTTGACTGCTAACCAAAAGGTTGGTGGTTCAAACCCACCAGCTCTTCTCAGGAGAGAGATGTGGTATTCTGTTTCCTTAAAGTTTTACAGCTTTGGAAACCCTATGAGACAGTTCTGCTGTGCCCTAGAGAGTCACTGTGATTTGGAATCGGCTGGACAGCAATGGTTTTGCTTCTTTTTTGGTTTATTGTGGTTAAATTCAAGCTTGAGATTATTTTTTGGGCCACTTCCTAGTCCAAAGCATTATCAAATGATAAAGTATACAGTATTTTGTTATATATATTCTACCACTCTTTTTATAAAAAAAGATGATATGTACTATCAAATAGAAGCTTAGAATTATATACATTTCACCCCAGTAATTAGTTAATTGAGATAAACTAATTGTCCTTGGCTAGTGTATACTATCTTTCTTTTCTTCATCTTCCCTTTCCTCTAAGATCCTTTTAAAACAGAGACTATTGGTAACCTGTTGCCATCAAGTTGATTCCGTCTCAGAGCAACCACATAATAATATTATGGTAAAGTATAAGGAGCCCTGGTAGTGCAAATGGTTAAGCGCTTGTCTGATAACCTACAAGTTGGCTGTTAGAACTCACTCAGCGGCCCTGCAGGAGAAAGACCTGGCAATCTTGTTCCATAAAGATTACAGACAAGAAAATCCTATGGGGCAATTCTACTCTGTCACATGGGTTCTCTATGAGTTGAAGTCAACTTGATAACACCTAACAATGACAAAGTATAAAAGATAGCATCTGTAATGTACCTAGAACTCTAACGCTAAACCTTCTTCATTTAGAAAATTTTGAGGCTAACATGAGCTCTGAATGTGAACATGTTTTTTTAATGATGGCTTTGCTTAATCCAATTGAAAATAATATTATAACGACCTTAAGACATACTAATAACGGAAGTCAAAGAGCATACAGTGAAGTGCAGCAGCGACATGTTGACCTAAAATTGTCTTATTCCTTCTGGTGTGCCACAACGACAAGAGACAGTACTTAAAATTGTAATGAAGATTTATTCCATATTGGTAAGATTAAAAAAGAACATTTTAATGCTTATTTCTCTGAGAGAGGAGTGTATGGTAGGTCAATTGAAGGTTTCTGTTGTATCTTAAGATCTGTTGGAAATGTTTGAGTGAATTATGTCTAAGTTGACAGGTGATTGCTTTCCAAGCTAACAATGTATTTCTGTTAACACAGCAAAGAAGGGACTATGTTAAGGAATATATGTTCTTCATAAGCTTTGGCTGAGCAGATAAGATGATATGATGCATGAATTAGGACACAAATAAGCTGGAATTACAACTAAATCCACATAATTCCATTGTGAGATCTCCTTACTTGCAATCCTTTGCAAAGCATGCTGTGCAGTGTGGTAAATGTGCTTGCAGTAAACAATTAAGGGAGCTTCTGACATTGAGAGATGGACAGGCAATTTTAAAAAATGATCTCAATAAATAACTACAGTTCATCTACAGTCAACATGATTTCCTTATGTTGTTCAAAAATGTGTGTGCATAAAGCTATTGCATCTGAAAAATTTACAGTATTCTGTATATACAAATCCAATAATTCTATTTTTCATCAAGTATTGTATTTGTATGTACAAATACTTGGAAATAGTGCTAAAAATGGAGGAAATAATATATTTGTGTTTAGAATACATTTAAGAAACTAAAATTTAAAGGTACACTCAAATTTAAAGATACATTTTTCATTTTATAATTTTCAAAATAATTAGCTCATTTATAAAATGAAATTGTTTGGCAGTATAAAGGATTAGTTCAAAAGAAACTGGTCATGCAAGGAATATTCTCTATTATGTAGAATGAGTATTTAATTTCAAAATGACTTTTTAAAAAGTTCTTACAATAGTACTCTTAAAATCATTGAAAAATTAACGTGTCTTGTAAATAGTCACATTTCCGTTGTTTTATATTAACATGTCATCTATATTTATGTATATAAACTTTTTAACTTTAGCTGAAGATCTCTTCATGTAAAAGATTATAAATGTCCTTTGGAATGAATAAGGCCCAATTAATATTCCATTAATAGCATTGTAATGTTAATGAATGTCCAAATCATAGCCTAAGAAGAAGAAAAAGTTAAGTAATGTCAACGGCTTCGTTTCTTTCAAAGCAGTTAAAACACCCATCCAAATTCTGTATTCCTGCTGGAAAGAATGTGTTTTGTGGAGTAGAGTCTCCAAACCCATAACACAACTGCTTCTCATTATAGAGACCATTTTGCAGTTTATAGGATGATAACAGGAGAACACTAAGCCACCACAAATGTCCAAAGCCTTTTTAAGTTAGCCACATTACCTCTGAATATAACTTGATCTCAAATTATGGATTATGTCTAAAACATGAAGCTTATTTATCTTACATGTATTTCATTTGCTAGGACAAAACGTGTTGGGTTTATTGTGTTCCCTATTACTTTATAATTTTAACACTGTGATGAACACTTTTGTAAATAAAATGAGAATAATTGTGACTTTATTTGTCATGAAAACACATATGTTTAGAAGTCATTTTCAAGGCAAGAAGGACAACCATATTTTGAATTCCATGATGCTGTTATTTCAAAAGGAGCCCTGGTTGCGCAGTGGTTAAAGCAATCAACTGCTAACTGAAACGTCGGTGGTTTGAAACTACCAGTGGCTCCATGGGAGAAAGATGTGGCAGCCTGTTTCTGCAGAGATTTACAGCCTCGGAAACCCTATGGGGTCGCGGAGTCAGAATCAACTCAACAACAGTGGATGGTGGTGGTAGTTATTTCAAAACTTCCTTAAGAACTCACTACTACGTCATACATAAGATAATACTCCTGGGGTAACCAGAGTCAAGCACCTGGATGTAAAGGTATATTTGCATCTATGCCTGTCCTTCATCAGGATCAATTTTTACTTCTATCTATATGTGCAAAATTCTTCACTGCCTCCCATAAAGATGGAAATGAAAGAAATTGAATTATTTTCCTCATTAAATTGCTATTTAGTAGTTATAGTTGATCACTGAAGATTTTGGTTCACTGGCAAAATAAGCAGCAAGTTCTGAGCCTAAATATTAAACTGTATATAATCAGCCCAAAGACAATGTGTTTTAGTGCCCTCTAGGGGAGCCCTGATGGCGCAGTGGTTAAGAGCTATGGCTGCTAACCAAGCTTCAGCAGTTCGAATCCACCACCGCTCCTTGGAAACTCCTTGGGGCAGTTCTACTCTGTCCTATAGAGATGCTATGAGTTGGAATCAACTCGACGGCAAGGGATTAGTGCCCCCTCCCCAGGAGTCCCTGGGTAGCATACAAGGTTAAGTGCTCAACTACTAGCCAAAAGATTAGGGGTTTGAACCCACCCAGAGGTGCCTCAGAAGACAGGTCTGGTGATCTGCTTCCAAAAGGTCAAGTCCTTGAAAACCCTATGGAGCAGTTCTACTCTGTACACATGGGGTTGCCATGTGTCGGAATTAATGGCAACTAACCACAACCACAAAAGTACCCTCTAGAATTTTATTTGTCCAAATATTGTCAGGACAGAAACTGAGCCTCAAAACATGGACCTCATTTATGACTTTAGCAGGTCTCCTCTTTTAAGTTGCCTTCCACGCCTTCACCTGTGTGGAATCTGAAGGGACAAACCTAAAAGGACTCTGTCTATATGGAAGGGAAAGCAGGCTGCGGATGACTTGGAGCCATCTGGCAAAGAATATTAGATGAAGGGAGAATAAAGAAACAATAGCACACTTACTCAGGACATAACAAAGGCATGAAAAGAATGATGGAGGAAGATAATTTAACATGGCAGACTATTCGTGGTTATAGGGAACCATGCTTATTTGAGGAAAATTCAACCCTGATATCTTAACTTCAACTTCTTGTGATCAAATAGTGCGCTTGCATTAATGTGAGAGTTTTGCCTTACTCAAGTGGATTTACCAGTTGAGCTTCAGGGATTTGAAGGGCAGCATAGATTCAGTTTTGGAATAGACATAAATAGTTAATGTGATAAAAGTCAAAGAAATATGTTGACTTCTCTTATTTTTTTATTTCAAGAGAGTCATTATATTTGGAAAGTCATTGAGTTCTAGGAGAAAATACAACCATTTCTGTAGTTTTTGGAATGCTAGAATACAATTTTTTTTAATTCTTTATTTAAAACAAAAAGAATTAGTATGATTATCAGTATGAAGCTTAATTATTGGCAGCATAATCCCCTCTCTCCAATATGTGCATTAACTAATGCCAACTGATGTCAATACAAATTATGACCATGTAAGAAAAACTAATTGTTCCACATTATTTTACAGTTATTATTGATTACCATGCCCTTTGCAAATCAAGACAGAAATAGAAAGTATAATGATCCTTAAGAGCAAATTTAACAGTTACTAGGGAAGAGGAAGGATGTTTTCAAATACTTTCTTAATCAAATATTAAAATCATATGATACATTTAAAGGACTTGAACAAAGTATAAATAAAACCTGACTAATTTTTCTGACATGATCTCTAATGAAATATATACTCTGGTTTAAGAAGAGGCTTTTCTTTTCAAGTTTCGAAATTATTTCTTCTTTCTATCACAGTGGCATCCTCTTCAGTCACAAATAGCTTAAAGGCACAGTGAAAATTGAGATGGGTATATCGACCACAAGGAAAAAAAAATTAGAAAGAATGTTTTGCCCCCTGGCCATGTGGTACAATTTTATTTCAAATGTGTGTTCACATACCACTTAAAATATGTTTGGTTCAGTGCCTTTGTTACATTAAATGAAATGCAGGTAGGTTGAGAGGCTGTATTGCATATTAAAAAAAGAACAAAAACAAAAAACAAAAAAAAAAACATGGAAAGTAGAAAAATGAAAATTGTACATTATAGACTTTTTATCTATATCCTGAGCCGCAACTTCACCTTAACACTCTTACTCTAAACAAACAACCTTATAAACGTCAACCAGAATAAAATCTCAACTTCCCTCCCCTTCAAAAGTTTTTTCTAATATATAGTGGTTAGGTTTCACTGAAGCCAAATTAATAAGTATCAAAAGTAACTACTTGGAATATCAAAGTTCAAGACATTTAAATGTGGCCATTTAAAGAGTCTGAAAACCCAGAGAAGGAGCGGGGAAAAAAAAAAACTAGTCTGTTGCATAGCAAGATGGATCCTTGTGTCTATAAGACCAGTCCCACCATACATGAAAATTCAGAAGTTTCCTTTTTGCTCATTTTTCCGCCTATTTACTTATTCTAACTTTAGAGTTCTCAGGGTTTCAAAGTAATCTCAAAGGTCTCCATCTTGGATTTCAACTCTAAAATCGCTGCAGTTGATCTAGAAGTAGCAAATAAGGACCGGTAGGGCCTGTGTCTGTACAGCATCAAATGGTACAATTCAGCAGGGTATTTCTGGAGTGGGTTCTTTTGTTAGGTTCCCAGTCATGCACTGCTGAGAAATAGGATACGATTACCTTATAGAAATAGTTTGTGCTGTTATGGTTGAGATCTTGGAATTCAGATTTGGAAATTGCATCCAAATGATTTCTTGTACTATTTTCTACATGTCCGATCATGGTTAGTTTCCTAAAAATGAGGAACACCTAGCTTTCTAATATCTAAGGAGAGATGTTAGTTAGAAATAAGAGTCTATTTGGGAGTAGCAAATGAACTCTTCTTTATGGACAGAGAATTAATAATATAGGAATAGAATTTGAGATGTATTCTAGAGAAAGCTCAGAAACCAGATCAAATACCTTCTCCAAAATAAATAGCACTAAAACATCACTCTCTGTCTCCTTCCCCTGATTTGTTGTTATTGTTGTTTGCCATCGAGTTAATTCCGCCTCATAACGACCCTATAGGATCAGGTCGAACTGCTCTTTAGGGTTTTCAAGCCTGTAAATCTTTCTGGATGCAGACTGCCACATCTTTCTCTTGTGGAGTGGCTGGTGGGCTTGAACTGCTGACCTTTCAATTAGCAGACAAGCACGTAACCACTGCACCATCAGGGCTCCTACTATATTGTATACCATTTGCATATCATCTTTTTTTTTGATAAAACTTGAGCTCCATGAGAGCAGTGACACCTGCCTTAAAGAAATCCCTAGTCCATGAGCAAAGCTAGAGAAGAGCTAAACAAACAGCAGTGGATGCGTGTCCCCAACAAAGGGGCAGTTGAGAAAACACCAAGAGAAGCCTTCCTAAGTAAACCCTACATTTCTGGGTTTGTATTGGTTTCCTATTGCTGCTGTAACAAATTACCTTAAAATTAGTGGCTTAAAAACAATACATATTTATTATGCTACAGTTCTGAAGGTCAGAAATCCAAAATGAGTCTTACTGGGCTAATAGCAAGTTGACAATAGGATAGTGCTTATGGAGCTTCTGGTAGAGAATGTGTTTCCTTGCCATTTCCAGCTTCTAGCAGCTGCCCACAATCCTTCGCTCATGGAACTGCATGCATCACATCACCTTTTCTCTCTGCTTCCATTGGCACATTGCCTTCTACTCACTTGATCTCCTGCCTCCCTCTTATAAGGACCTTTGTGATTACATTGGGCCTGCAGGGTCATCCAGGATAATATGTCCATCTCAAAGTCCTTAACTTATTTACATCTGTAAAGACTCTTTTGCCCTGTAAAGTAACATATTCACAGGTTCCCAGGATTACTACATAGACTGTTTTGGGAGCCCTGGTGGTGCAGTGGTTACCTGCTTGACTGCTAACCGAAGGGTTCGTAGTTGGAACCCACCCAGTGGATCCACAGGGAAAGACCTGGCAACAGCTCCCATAAAGATTATAGCCTAGAAAACCTATGGGGCAGTTCTACTCTGTCACAAGGGGTCATTTTGAGCAGAAATTGACTCGACGACACATAACAATTATTCTCTTTCCCCAGCGTTCTAAAGGAACCTCCTTCCCAGCCAATCCTCAATCAATGACAAAGATATTGACCCAGGGGAAAACTGAAGACTTTTCTAAAAGATGGAGCATTCTTTTCTTGCCCATTTTTATACTCCTCAATTTTATTTAATTTTTTTAATCCCAGAAACCATACTAATTATCTTTAAATACCACAAGTTAAGTAAATGTAAATTACTGTGTAGTCATATAAAAGAGTTCTATATATTAAAAAAATAAATATACAGGACCCTCTCTATTTGAAAATAAATGAAGGAGAATATTGAAAAGAATTACTTAAGCAACAAAGTAAAGCTTCATTATTATGATTCCACTTTGTTCACACTGATTCAACCAAAAACAGGAAAAAGCATCAGAGAGACTACAACAGGAATTGTCAATTGCAATGAATAGTCTGCCAGTCCTCTATGAATAGTGTTTCTTTTGACTGAGCTTTAATAAGAGATAATGAGCTCAGCGTTCAAGGTTCAAATCCTGGGCAAGTAGCTGGACTGCAGATGTTTAAGTATCTGATGAAGAAAGCAAGCCATACATTTTTAAAACTATCTTTGTAAGAAGTAGTCACTCTGTCTTATAAAAATAAATCATTCTGAAAAGGTAGTAACACATACCTGCTAGAAAGAGGGTAGGGTTGCAGGACTGAGATGTTTCTGTATTTTAGGAACTTTATTCCCATCCTTTTTTTCCCCAAGTCTTTGGATACTTTGGCATGAAGTGCACATAGGCAGTTCATGGTTTTTAATGACTTAGAGGATTGCATTGAAATTTGGTACTGTGATAATAACCTCCAAATTAATATTTTCCTTCAGATAAATTGCATTTGAAAAAAATCTAATCTTATTGCCCATAAAGTGGCATTATAAAACCAGAATGCCAAATACAGCATTAAAACTCTTACAGCAAATGTTACAGACAGTCCACTTTCCCAGTGTTTGCTCTTTGTGTTTTGCTATTAAAATAAGGGTCTAATTTAAAATGCATGAATGAGCTTCTTATTTGATTGCAGAAAAGCAAAGGAAGTAAATATTTTTTTCTCTCTTTTAGAGAGCTAATGTTCTATCCTTTTTTTTTTTTTTCATGCAATTACAAATAAAGTAGGTGACATGGGGTCGTGGTGGGAGGGGAGAGGGTATTGAGCATAACAGAACATAACTGCTTTACTGTCATGATATTCTCCTTGGTTTCCCTGACGTTTTACTCTGTGACTTTTGCTTAAGCTGGGATTTATAACTGTCATTCAGGAATAGGTGTTTGAGAGGAACCATTAAACAGCTATCAAAGCATTAAACAGCTACACACACGGGAACCCACCACAAGTACCACCATGAGTTGGTTACAGAGGTTCCCTAAGCCTTGCAGCAGGTGTGATGCCACTTAGAGTAAGAGTGTTGGGAGCTGAGAGTTGACAACAATGTCCAAAGGACTGGAGGCGAAAGATCACACAGCTTGGAGTGTGTGAGACAGATGCTGCTTTCTTACTGCTTTCACCATCTCCCACGTGCAATATTTCCAACACATTAACTGAGCATTAGACTTCGTGGCACGCTTAGTGACAGGAATAGAACCATGAAATTGGTAATGTCTTTGCCAGTTTTAAAATGTAGATGAACAATTTCTTGTCAGGGCAATGAAATCTTTCTTATCCTATAAAAAATCCATGTATAACTAATGAAACTCTTGAGCCATCATACCTGCTCTATTTAATTTCTTACACTAGTTTGGTGATTCAACTACCTGTGGCACTTGGACTGGAGAGATGGGTATTTTTAGAATTGATTAACACTTTAATAGATTAATATATAAATGCCCATGTCTGAGATGCATCCTAAATATAATGGGCATATTTGACATGTTAAACCATTTTAAAGCTATTCCTAGTGTTCTTACATCAATTATCAGCCTTCCTTGATGCTTCTTTATACAGAAAACATGTAAATTAGCTTATGTCACACATTGTGGAGGGAGAGCCTGGGGATGGCAGGGTGTCTGAGTACTGCCGTTTGGACTGATTGTGCTCCTGGCAACTTATTATGATAATAGATTGGTTTTTATCATATCACTGCATTTGATATTTAACTACAGAAGATTAAAGACATGTCATGATGCCAAAGAACTTTATGAATGGGCTAGTGCATTTTTGCCACACTGAAAATTAGCAAGCCAGAACAGTAATAAACAATTTGGAGAATACTCAGAGTCAGTCCACTAAAGAATGCACAATTTTTGTCTTTCGGTATTTCCTTCAATTGTTGAGCCAATAAATGTTATTGTTTATTTTTTTTTTGTTAGCACTAGGCTAGGGGCCATGTAGAATACTTGGCCATAATCTATAGTCCTGTCCTCAAAGATCTTGCAGTCAAATTTATCACACATAAGGCAACCTGAGAGAATACAAGATAGTACATACAAGATAGTTTCTAATTTGAATGTTTCAGACAATAAGCCATGTTTGCAAAAAGAGAGAGACATATCAGTTACAAATAGAATTACCTAGAACTGCATTAGGGAGAAGGGAAAAAGGAGAAAGGAAGACATCTTAGATACGGAGATCAACGCATAGAGGTAGAAATGAATGTGTTTATGCAGGAAACAAAGAGCACTGGTGGTGCAGTGGTTAAACACTTGGTTGTTAACTAAAAGGTTGGTGGTTTGAACCCCGTGGGAGAAAAGACCTCGCGATCTGCTGCCATAAAGGTTACAGCCTAGGAAACCCTATGGAGCAATTCTGCTGTGTCCTATAGAATCGTTGTGAGTCTGAATCGGCTTGAGACACATAAGTGAGGGGCAGATACAGTGCTCTGGAGTTCAGAGGAGAAAGATTTACTTCAAGAAGAAGGGGCAAGAGTAGGTGGAAAGACAAACAATAAAGGTATTTTGGAGATAGTACTTGAAATATGTGACTTAAGTGTTGGCAAGAAAAAAAAACAGGAAACCAATTTTAAGGAGAATTAATACCTTGAGTTAAAAGATGGAAAGATATGAAAGGATGAAGTATGGATAGGAAACTGAATACATGGGTTTGCCTGAAGAGCAAAGGGTACATGAATATGTCAGAAAATATCAGCATAATTGACTCAATTCTGCACTATATTCTGCATATCTTTTGTTTCATTCAAAGAAGCTGACGCTGACACCACCAGTCCTAGTGGCACCCAAAATGTTATCAGGTTCAACTGGACCTAACCCAGTTGTCACTCACTACTTTGCCAATTAGGTGAGTGAGACCCCCTCTTCTCTTCGTAAATTCTGCAGCCAGTAGTGGTCTGGAAAAATGCAAAGACTCCATCAGCTAGAAATCCACTGACTATATATTTCTACATGGATTCCCAGGGTGATGCCAAAGATTACCATGCTTGGCTGCTAACCAAAAGGTTGGAGGTTCAATTTCACCCTTAGGCACCTGGGAAGAAAGATCTGGTGATCTAATTCTGAAAAATCAGCGATTGAAAACCTTATGGAGCACAGGGTTTTCTGACACACATGGGGCCGCCATAGTTGGATTTGACTTGATGACAGCTAGTATACAGCATATGCATTTCCACAGCTGTTGGACAGACAAGCCTGTAAATAGTCAATGTTAGTAAAGGTATGAGTCTTCCCTTTCCGACTTCCCCTTCAATCTTCCATGCCTCTTCATGGACTCAGTCCCTCCTTTTCTATCGGCACAATTTAGCCTCCTTGGATGTGTTGGGGGGAAAAAAAATCTATTTGCTTTGAGCTGATGGAATTGAAGTCCCTACGTTGCCTCCCAGAGCACGTAGAAGAGAAACTGTTTTCTTATTGTTGAGCTACAGACAGAAAAGCCCAACTCTGAAACACATTGCAGTTCTTTAATGTATTAGGTAGCTAGAGGAGTATGGAGCACACTGGAAGGAGTTTATTTTCGCTAAATAAGTGTTTGGCTCAAGGTGAGGAAAGGAAACTAATTGTAGTAAATAATACCTCCTCAGCATTTGCTTCTTAATAAATTCATTTTTGGTTTAATAAACATGCTATTTCCTCTTGTATTCAAATATACAGCTCAAATATAGCATGCAGAAAATAATGAATATTTTAAAATATGGTTTTATTAATAAAGATATTAATTGAGGAAGTCAAAAGACTTAATACAAGGGATCTGAGTCAATCAGGGATGGTATAAAGAATGTTCTCAGAAATATTATTTATCAGTATTATACATACTGTACATTAAACATAGAAACGTTTCTAATATAATTTTTAGTCTCCTGCATTGCATCTAGTTATAACGGATCATCTCTCTGTTCGTTTCTTCTTTAATTTCACTGTGGTAACACGCTTGAGCGAACACAGACATGGTACATTTAACCAATTTGGCACTATGCCTTAAGTTTATTAAACAAACAAAGATTTGATGGGCAGTCTCTGAACTCTAGCCCCGCAGGCAATTCCTGCAGCTGTAAATACAGCCCCTAAGGTGACTTTTCACTCTGCTACTGCTGGGACTCAGGACACTGTAAAAGTGAAATCCACACACTTTGGGACCAATGTTTATTCCTTCCATTTCTCTCTTCCTTTTAACCTGAGTATTGTCTTCTCCCTGTTTTACAACTTCCAAAACCCTGACACTTTATTGAACCGAATGGGTATTGTATACACTTCCTTAGGGCTATCACGGTTGAGGATTAAATATTTTTTTTAAGTTAGGAAATGAATGAATTACTCTATAGTCTTTCCCCAATGAACAGGCAAAGTCCTCCTCAGTGATTAATTAGCTGGATTTTTTTCCCCTGGAATTCCTGCCCAAAGTGGGGTGTAAATATCTATCTGTGAGCTCCCAGATTGAGAATTTAGTTTTGTCTCACGTGGAAATTTTTTTTTCAGTATTAAGATACGTATTTCAACATTTTTTCCCCCAAGCCAATCTAGAAAGTGATGCCTAATATTAATTATACATAATTTTAATATGTCATATTAAAAGTGAATGTTGGTTTTTAATCTATATTTCTTCCATGAATATCAGCTTGGCAATAAATTGCATTCTTATTTGCTATCAAAATAAAAATATTTCAAGGCAAATGTCTTCTTAGGTTGCATGTAGGCCAAAAGCAATAGGTGTATTTCACTAGGATAAAAGACAAGTGAACTTAAGGTTGCTTGTCCCTTTGGTAGGAGATTGGTCTAATTCTCTTTTAGCTTGGCACCTACCACAATGTAGATGCATCATAAAGTTTGATCATTACTATGAACATTTTTTATAACCCAAACTTATAGCCCATGAACATCACTTTATCTCTCAGCTAACAGCCCTCTTCCATTTTTGGAGTGTTATCAAGGTGATACATACTACAGAGCGTGTACAGCTGAAGAAATGAGAATTGCAATAGGAATATCTCATGGACATTCAGATTGTAAGCAATTTCCATTATCAGTGATTTGAAATAAGTCTACATAAACTGTAATTCAAGGCAAAACCTTGTCAGAAGGCTGCTTTTCCAAAAGAAACCAAGATAAATTGTAGCATAATTGAAGTTATTTTTACTCACGCATGATTTTAAAAAATTGTACTTTTATATAGCTTTCATGGTGGCTCACTGATAGTGCATACAATAATGGAGGCAAAAGCAAACAGCAAATGACGATGTAGCAAATGCTTAATTGCTTTCAGTTGTGGATAGAAGTCAATGAATTCTATAAGCAACATTTATAAACAATTCATTTTATTTCTGATTTCACTGATGATTGAAATTGGTCAAAAAATGTGGATTTAAACAAAAAAAAATTTTACTTGTCAAATATTACCACCTTTGATCTTTACAGTGGCTCATGTAATTTGATAGTGTCTGTTTTCCTAATAAGGGAGCTGACACAGAAAGATGAAACAATCTACTAAAGATCACAGCAGCCATCTTAAAGTGGCTCCGCATCACATTTGGGAAATGGGTACTGTCCATATGAATAAATCCTTTGAAATGCAGAGCTCTCTGGAGTGCTAATTGCATGATGAGTGAATGCTGTGAGATGATGGTAAAAGTCATCTCTTAAGAGCTTTGTGATCAGATTTATACTCTAGACTTCAGTGACCTAACATTGTTTACTGAATCCTGACATTACCTCTTTGGTGTTTTCCTTCCTGCCTCTAAGAGTTAACATAATCTTCTCTTTATTGCCATAGATATGGATTTTCCCCTTCATATTTCTCTTTTATATGGGCATTAGATATAAACTGCTCAAGATTCTGCAGTTGAGAGAGAGATGGAGCTAAGCACACTGTTTTTAGGGTTGCATCTTCCCAGGTTTCCTCCTCATATGGCCCGCTGAGATGGAATTATGCATTGCCATCTATATGAGCAAAGTTTTTCAGCTGCTGTCAGTTTCATTTAAAGAACCCACAATGAGTGATGCCTGACCACGTGGTGCTGTTTTATGTGCTGAAAATCCTGGGGTGCATAAGGAAACTAAAACCCTGCTGCCTTGTTTATCTCATTTTGGCTGCACTGGGTTGGTCTTCAGTGATGCGCTGCTTCTCCCTAGCATTCTGTCTCAATTTACCGAGGAACTGCGAGCTCAAGTAACTTATCCAAAGTCACACATGAGTGGTTTACCAGAATTCATACCCCAGAACTGTCATGGTTCCTAAATCCTTTATTATCAGCATTATACTATGCCATCCTCCAGGTCTCACTATTAACATCATGTAAATTTATTCTTCAGCATGATTCATTAAAATGAAAATGGGCCATTTTCTCTGATTCTCCAAGCACTTCAGAAGAAGCGTTGCATCCTGAATACAGATTTCATTTCTGAGAAGGAGGCAAGAAAAGAAGCTAAACCTTTACTTGTATTGGAGGTTGGTTCAACTTAAAAGAGCTTTTATTCCAGATTTTGCTTTAAAATATTTAAAGTAAAACCAACCAGTGTTAAGATGAAGAATAGCTACAATTGGATTTTTTAGCAGTAGGTAAAGCAAGGAAACTAAAAAGTGCTTGTTAATTCAGTGGCAGAAACCTAGTGAATTTCCTCAGGATAAAAAAGTTAACTTAAAACTAAATTTTAAAAAGTTTTTTTAAACTCAACCTGTGCTAGACACCCGCTCACATTTTTAAATTCTTTCCGTCATCATAAAATGTATAAGCATCAATTCCCTTTTTCGGTGGTCTAAAATCAATTCAGTTCAGTTCTATTCTGACACTAACTGCAGTACAGTTCTTCTTCTGACCCTAACCAACTGGATTTAGGTCAGTTAGCCCTGTTGGCGCAGTGGTTAAGAGCTTGGCTGCTAACCAAAAGGTCGGCATTTCGAATCCATCAGCTGCTCCTTGGAAACTCTATGGGACAGGTCTGCTTTGTCCTATAGGGTTGCTATGAGTCGGAATCAACTTGATGGCAACAGGTTTGGTACAGATTTTATTACAGGTTAAACAGCACAGTCCTCTAGACTGCCAAATTTGCCCAAGACTACAGACACCAGCCACAAGTTTGTGGGTTCCCAGGGTGCATGTACTTCTGACCAACTGGCTATAAATTCAGGGTTCCCACTACCCTTCAGATTCCATAATTCTCTAGAGCAACTCACAGAACTGAGGAAAGCTGTATGCTTATGATTACAGTTTTATTATAGCAAAAAGTATACAAAAGAAGAGACACATGAGGTGAGGTCTGCGAGGGTCACCGGCATAGAGTTTTCATGTCCCCAAGAACTTGTTACCCTGCTGGTACATCAATGTCTGTCACCATCCAAGAAGCTCACCTAAGCTTTTGTGTCCAAAATTTTTAGTGAGTTTTCATTATGTATGCATGATTGATTTACTCACTGCCTGCTTAATTGAACTCAGTCTCCCTTGAGGTGCAGCTAATACCAAATTGTGGGTTTTCTGAGCCTCACACTCTGAGTCATCTTGTTAGCATATAAGAAGAGGATAGCACGTAAGAAATGCCAAGTAATGGACACAGGCAGTCAATAATACAAGTGTTTGGATGTGAAATCCATAATGTTTGAGCACAAGTGAATCTCCCAGATCAGAGCAGAGGCACAAAGGAAAATGGAAAGAGCCTGACTTTTGAATCCTAATGGATTTATATTCAAATCTCATCTCTACCACTATTAGCTGTGTAACTCAAGCAAGAATTTTAACTTCTCTGATTCTGCATTTATAAAGTGAGTTGAGAATACCTACCCCACAGGGTTATTTTGAGTATTAAATAAGGAAATGTGCATTAACTACTCGAAGGTTGTGCTCATAATAAGTGCAATTTAGTGGTAGTAGCAATGTTTCTAGTGGTGATGGTAATAAGAGTGTTTTTGTAACTCCTGGGACCAAAGCCTGGTGCCAAAAAGGCCCTGATGAATTTTGGTTCCCTTTCCCAAATCCTCCCTTTTCATACATTATATAACTCTTGAATTGTTTGAGTTGAACCTTAAGATAGATCTTGTTGTTGTTGTTGTTGTTATGTGCCGTCGATTCGGTTCTGACTCACAGCAACCCTATGTACAACAAAGCAAAACACTGCTCAGTCCTACACCATCCTCATGATCATTGTTATGATTGAGCCCATTGTTGCAGCCACTGTGTCAATCTATCATTAAGAGTCTTCCTCTTTTTCAATAACCCTCTACGTTACCAAGCATGATGTCCTTCTCCAGGGACTGGACTCGCCTGATAACACGTCCAAAGTATGTAAGACGTAGTCTTGCCATCCTTCCTTCTACAGAGCATTCTGGTTGTACTTCTTCCAAGACAGATTTGTTCATTCTTTTGGCAGTCAATGGTATATTCAATATTCTTCACCAATACCAAAACTTAAAGGCGTCAATCCTTATTCAGTCTTCCTTATTCATTGTCCAGCTTTCAAATGCATATGAGGTGACTGAAAACACCATGGCTTGAGTCAGGCACACCTTAGTCCTCAAAGTGACATCTTTGCTTTTTAACACTTTGAAGAGAGCTATTACAGTAGATTTGCCCAATGCAATGTGTTGTTTCTTAACTGCTGCTTCCATGGGTTTTGATTGTGGATCCAAGTAGAATGAAATCCTTGAAAAGTTCAATCTTTTCTCTGTTTATCATAATGTTGCTTATTGTGAAGGTTTTTGTTTTCTTTACGTTGAGGTGCAATCCCTACTAAAGGCTGTAGTCTTTGATCTTCATCAGTAAGTGTTTCAGATCCTCTTCACAGAAAGCAAGGTTGTGTCATTTGCATAACACAGGTTGTTAATGAGTCTTCCTCCAATTCTGACGCCCCGTTCTTCTTCATGTACTCCAGCTTCTTGGATTATTTGCTCAGCATACAGATTGGATAAATATAGTGAAAGGATACAACCCTGACACACACCTTCCCTGACTTTAAACTACGCAGTATCCCCTTGTTCTGTTCAAATGACTGCCTCTTTATCTATGTACAAGTTCCTCATGAGCACAATTAAGTGTTCTGGAATTCCCATTCTTTGCAATGTTACCCATAATTTATTATGATCCACACAGTCGAATGCCTTTGCATAGTCAATAAAACACAAGTAAACATCTTTCTGGTATTCTCTGCTTTCAGCCATGAACCCTCTGACATCAGCAGTGATAACCCTGGGCCCATGTCCTCTTCTGAATGCAGCTTGAATTTCTGGCAGTTCCCTGTTGATATACTGCTGCAGCCACTTTTGGATGATCTTCAGCAACATTTTACTTGCATGTGATATTGATGATATTGTTCAATAATTTGCCCATTTGGTTGGATCACTTTTCTTTGGAATGGGCATAAATATAGTTCTCTTCCAGTTGGTTGGCCAGGTAGCTGTCTTCCAAACTTCTTGGCATAGTTGAGTGAGCACTTCCAGTGCTGCATCCATTTGTTGAAACATCTTAATTGATATTCCCTTAATTCCTGGAACCATGTTTTTTGCCAGTGTCTGCAGTGCAGCCTGGACTTCTTCCTTCAGTACCATTGGTTCTGGATCTTATGCTACCTCCTTAAATGATTGCATGTCGATCAATTCTTTTTGGTACAGTGACTCTGTATATTCCTTCCATTTTCTTTTGATGCTTCCTGTGTAGTTCAGTATTTTCCCTATAGAATCCTTCAGTATTGCAACTCGAGGCTTGAAGTTTTTCTTCAGTTCTTTCAGCATGAGAAATGCCAAGCATGTTCTTCCCTTTTGGTTTTCTAACTCTAGGTCTTTGCAGATGTCATTATACTACTTTACTTTGTCTTCTCGAACTGTCCTTTGAAATTTTCTGTTCAGCTCTTTTACTTCATCATTTCTTCAATTTGCTTTAGATATTCGACATTCAAGAGCAAGTTTCAAAGTCTCTCCTGACATCCATTTTGGTCTTTTCTTTCTTTCCTGTCTTTTTAATGACCTCTTATTTTCTTCATGTATGATGTCCTTGATGTCATTCCACCGCTAGTCTGGTCTTCGGTCATTAGTGTTCAGCGTGTCAAATCTATTCTTAGATGGTCTCTAAATTCAGGTGGGATACACTCAATGTTGTACTTTGGCTCTAGTGAATTTGATCTAATTTTCTTCAGCTTCATTTTGAACTTGCATATGAGCAGTTGATGGTCTGTTCCCTAGTCGGCCCCTGGCCTTGTTTTGACTTATGATATTGAACTTTTCCATCGTATCTTTCCACAGATGTTGTCGATTTGATTCCTGTGTATTCCATCTGGTGAGGTCCATGTGTATAGTCACCATTTATGTTCTTGAAAAAAGGTATTTGCAATGATAGATAGACCTTAGTTTTTAGGAAATGGAGGTGGATATTGCAGGTGTGACTAAAGAAAAGTCTGGAACTTGGAAATATAATGAAGGTGTTCAGGAAACAATAAATATGCTGTTTTTTGGGGGGGATAGATGCTGATTTGTGGAAAGGAATACTACCACATGCATTTTGAGAGCTGCTCATAACTACTTTTTGACCTTGAAATCACTTTTTTCCATACACATGCCAAACTAATATAGACAACGAAGTTTAATTCAGTTCACTTCATCAAACGTTTATAATTACAGAGTGCCAGATTAGGAATTTTTCTCAATCAATACCTGCATATCTCTTCTAGAAGTAAGTCTCAATAGTGTTACTGTCCATATTGCTATTTCCCATATATACAGAAATCTTAGAGTATTAGACTCTATCCTTTCCTGAAATCACATGTGACAAAGAGATTTGCCTTGTTTCATGCTGAATTTAAGTGCTCGTTCTAGCCTTCAAGTCACTGAGTAGAGATAGTGGGAGGCAGACCATGAAGGGGACAGTGATTTTTAACAATTGGATATGAAAGAAAACTTAAACTGTCATATTAGTCTGTAATCCTTTTACACCTCCCTCACACTGCCACCAAATTTACCTTCCTCCACTCACAGAACTCTCAGCTGGACTTTTGTAACTTTCTTTTTTTTTTTAACTATAAAAGGCTGTGGATGTTAATTTTAATTATTTGTGTGCATGAATATGTGGATTCAGTACTTAACATAACTTGCCAGACTATTATGGCTGTTTTTATCTGCTGTCAAGTGACTCATGGTGACCTTATGTACAGCAGAATGAAACATTGCCCAGTTCTACACCGTCCTCATAATCACCAGCGTGTTTGAGTCCATCTTTGTGGCTACTGTGCCAATCCATCTCACCGAGGGTCTTCCATGCTCTCATTGGTCCTCTGTTTTTAAAACATGATGTCCTCCTGTAGCTATTGATCCCTCCTAATGATGTGTCCAAAGCAAGGAGTCAGACAATATTCTGTTGTAATCAATAAGGTTTTCATTGGTTAATTTTCAGAAGTAGATTGCCAGGCCTTTCTTTCTAGGCTGTCATAGTCTGGAAGCTCTGCCAAAACCTATCCACCATGAGTGATCCTGCTGGTATATGAAATACCAATGGCAAAGCTCCCCCATCATAGCAGCACACAAGCCACCACAGTATAACAAACTGACGGATGGTGGGCCAGAGCATTCAATATATCTAAAGAAAACATTGTAGATGGCAGCAGCTTCAGCAGTGTGGCAGAAGAATGCAGAGAAGATAATTAAAAGACTGTTAAGACAAATAAAATCAACTTTCTAAAATCATGTAGGTGTAGACATGTTCCAAAATGCAGAAAGCATAACTGATAAAATATTCTAGTGAGTATTTTGACATTGCTTACTCTCCTCCACTTTTATTTAAATTAAAATATATTTTATAGTTAAAAGTAAACAATTTTACTCAAGGGGAGAAATTGATTTAGGCATAACAGTTTGGAGAAAATGCACCAATATATATACCAGATGCAGTAAAGATTATCCAGATCTAACTATAAAGGAAGGTCATTCCTCTGTAGACATCCCAGCAAGTAAATAGGCAAAGCAGTTTTAATGAAAACTTATTCCAGGGTAAATACAATTAGTAAACATACAAATTAAAGAACGTTTATCCTCACATATAGTACAAGGAACACATATGTAATAACCTTATGAAACAAGTGATGAAAATTTTTTTAAAAAGTGATAAAATGTTGGCTAAGTCGCAATGGAGTTACTGCATTCATTTGTTTTGGTAACATTGAAAATTGAGTGACTGTTTTAGAAAATCATAAGAGAAAGATGACAAATAGGCTGTATTTAGCTTACTAACTCTAACATTCGATTTGACTAGTAGTGGTTATTTGCAGCACTATGCTGCAAAGATTTCTAAAAGCCACATGTGGTCTTAACAGGAAAGAATACTAGATATGAATGGAGGTGTCTGCCGTGGTTGAGTGAACATTAGTAAGAAGTAAAGATAAAAGATTTTAAATTATTTTAAAATCTGTAAGTAATTCCACTCCCAAGGTCAAGATTCAACAAAAGAAAACAAGACTATATATATATAGTTGCTGTTAGGTGCTGTCGAGTTACTTTCAACTTACAGCGAACCTATGTACAAAAGAAAGAAACACTGTCCAGTCCTGCACCATCCTCACAACTGTTGCTATACTTAAGCCCATTGTTTCAGCCACTGTGTCAGTTCATCTCATTAAGGGTCTTCCTCTTCTTCGCTGACCTTCTACTTTACCAAGGATAGTGTCCTTCTCCAGGGACTGGTCCCTCCTGATAACATGTCCAAAGCACGTGAAATGAAGTCTCGCCATCCCTGCTTCTAATGAGCATGCTGGTTGTACTTCTTCCAAGATAGATTTGTTCTTTTTTCTGGCAATCCATGGTATATTCAGTACTCTTCGCCAGCATCATAATTCAGAGGCATCAATTCTTCTTTGGTCTTCCTTATTCGTTGTCCAAATTTCACATGCATATAAGGCAACTGAAAATACCGTGGCTTGGGTCAGGTGCACCTTAGTCCTCAAAGTGGCATCTTTGCTTTTCAATACTTTAAAGAGGTCTTTTGCAGTAGATTTGCCCAATGCAATTATCATTTGATTTCTTGACTGCTGCTTCTACGGGCATTGATTGTGAATCCATTTATCATGATGTTGCTTATTGGTCCAGTTGTGAGGATTTTTTTTTTTTTTTTTATGTTGAGGTGTAATCCATACTGAAGGATGTAGTCTTTGATTTTCATCAGTATGTGCTTCAAGTCCTCAAGTTGATTCTGACTCATAAAGACCCTGTGGGACAGAGAACTGCCCCATAGGGTTTCCTATGCTGTAATCTTCACAGGAGCAGATCACCATGTCTCTTCTCCCACGGAGCTGCTGGGTGGGTTTGAACCGCCAACCTTTAGGTTAGTAGTCGAGTGCTTAACAATCATGTGACCAGGGCTCATAGATACATAAACGTGTTCATCACAGAATTAACTAAAATGGAAAAAAAAAGCCAACTTCAACAAGTAAAATAAGTAATAAATCATGAAACTTCAACATCATTTAATTTTATGCATTAAAATAATACTTAAAAAAATCAGATAGAAAACTTTAATAATTCCTCCATTATATTTTCTCCATATAATGTGTCCATAGTAGACAACAGAAAATAGTAGCTGAATTGATTAAAAGCACTGAATCACTAGGACAATTTTGCATCATTTCCTCCCATCCTGCCTTTTTTAGTAATAATCATGACTCCTTGACTCTTCGGAAAGAAATCTGATATTTTAGCACAGTTAATTTAGTAGAAATTAAATTTCAGGTGTACTAATTAAATAAATTGGCAAGTCATCAGACTAATTGTTTTATCTTTCTTAAACTAGAATTAAAATGGCTAGAAAGAAATGACATATTCTTCTATCTTGTTCCTCTTTATAGTGACATTTGCTAATTAAACAAAACCTCAGACTACTTAAAAGTGAAACATATTCTCATGCCCTGCATTTCCAGACTTATTACTAAAGTAGACGAGGTCCTTTGCAAAGAAATTTTTCAGAGAAATCTTCAAGACTAAATTATGAAGCATACTGCATTTTCTTTAGATTTATGGAACCCCAATAAACCAAGCACCAAGATGCTGTTAGGAAAATAATTAGTATTATGTTTACTTTTACAGTTATTCATATATGTTTTGGACAAGTCCTAGTATTGCATCTGAAAATACAGGAAGTTCTTTCTTTCAACTTTTCTGTCTTCCATAACAAAAAAATTTTTGTTCTTAATAACATTCTTTTATTTTCTTCCTCAGTACATTACAATGGATGCTGGTCTTTAAAAATGTTTTATTTAACTAGCACATGTAAAATTATAAGTTAGGTTGATTTCGTTTTTTAAGATTTGTTTTTCAAATCTATTTGATCAAATATTTTGCAAAGCATTACACGTAATGAGAAGTAGAAGATGATAATTTGGAAGCAAGTAAGTTTTAGGGTATGTAAAACAGTGGCCTAAATGAACACACGGTTTGCGTTTTACAAAGAGACTACTTTATATAACTAAAGTCTTTATTGCAATCAATCAAGAAAATCATGGAGCATCAAAGCTGGTCTTTTAGATTAATATCTATAAAATCTGTGCAGTTTACCATGTATCTGGAGATATCAAACTGACTCACTTTCTCTACCTCATACAGTGCTCACAAATGTGTCCAAGAAACTGAGGTTGCATTAAAAAAGTGTCTGAATGACTATGAACCTACATGATTTTGTCATAATGTGGTCTAATTGATGGGAGTTCATATGTCCTGTTTATAAGAGGTTACTCTCTGGAGTATGCAATCAGTGTTTAAGCCATTTGTAATGTTTTCTTGGTTCCCCCTGCCTGAATTACACTACACACATCATCACCATTATCATTACACTTTTGTGTAAGGGGGGACTAGTTATAAAAATAAGTTAAGCTGTTTTAGATTAAGTGAAGTTAATAAAGTAGCCTTTATACTTTTCATGGTATCTTAGGTTTACATATTTTTGTATCTTCTCAGGCAGTATTTGTGTAATATGATAAAAAGTACCAAGTTTGTAATACAGATGCCTTAGTGCTTTAAAAAGTTGATAAAGAACTGAAGAAAAATTTTAGATCTTTGAAAACTAATATATGGCACAGTGGTTAAGTGTTTGGCTGCTAACCAAAATATCAGTAGTTCGAATCCACCGGCTGCTCCTTGGAAACCCTATGGGGCAGTTCTACTCTGTCGTATAGGGTCACTTTGAGTCGTAATCGACTCGATGGCAATGGGCTCGAGTTTTGGTATACAAATGAAAAATTTATTTTTAGAAGGTTTCTTAAAGCTTCTATGAAGAAATGACTGAGGTATATAAATTTTGTGAAGGGAAAATAATTTTAATCTTTTGTTTGTACACATATTAGTTAGGATATATTGCAGTAACAATAAGACACAATAATACAGTGGCTGAAAAGATAAAAAACTTTATTCATCTTTCGCATAGCAGTCCAGATCTGCAGAATGTATAAACAGCTTTGTTCCACATGACCATTAAGAGATCCAGGGTATTTTTAACTTGATGATCTGTGATCTTCTAAGGCAAGGGTCAGCAAACTTTTTCTGTAATGGGTCAGATAGTACATATTTTAAACTTGGTGGGCCATATATGGTGTCTGTCATATATTCTTTTTATTTATTTTTTTTAAATCAATCCTTTAAAAATGTAAAAAACATTCTTAGCTTATGGGCCATACAAAAATAGACCATAGGCCAGATTTGTTAACCATCGCTTGCTAACCCCTGTTCTAAGGTAAGTTCCTCATCTGTACATCAGAAGCTGGATCACCTCCACATCAATGTGCCAACTTTCAGGAAGGGGAAGACAAAGGAAGTGCAGGGCAAGCAGTCTCCTTCTAAGGAAGTGGTACAGAAGTTGTTCACATCACACGTCACTTCCACTCATATTCCATTGCCAAGAACTTGGTTATATGGCCATATTTAGTTGCAAGATGGCTGGCAAGTGAAGTCTCTAAATGGGTTGCCACGTGCTTACACTATACATGTCATTCGGGTCCTCTGAGAAGTAGATAGACACTGAGACAAATTCATTTGTGCAAATGTGTATCAGGTGAGTGAAAGATAAAATGAAGAGGAAGCAGAATAGGACAGCTAAAGTCTTCAGACTGTGATGAGGATCTGACATCTATGAAAGGAGAGAGGAAAGGAAGCAGGGTTGGGCAGAGTGAACCTCAGACCATGATGAAATCGATAAAGATTACACCAGCCCAATGAGCATCTCAGAGCAAATAATGCCCATTAGGGGAAACTGTGCTGGGCAGGGAGCTCTGGTGATGCACTGGTTAAGAGCTCAGCTGCTAACCAGAAGGTCGGCAGTTTGAATCCACCAGCCACTCCTTGGAAACCCTATGGGGCAGTTCTACTGTGTCCTACAGGGTCGCTATGAGTCAGAATTGACTTTATGGCAACGGGTTTGGTTTGGTTTCGGTGCTGGGCAGAAATGGTGAGGCCCTAATGTCCCACCATCTCAGTCATTACTTGGAGGCTGCCCAGGAGAAGCTTAACCTGGCTTGAAAGCTGAGGCAAGCCTGAAGGCACTAACAGCTGGAGCTGCTCAGTTAATTACATATCTTGCAGTTAAATGGAATAGTCATTCTTGTGATGTCTGAGATGGGTGCCCAACCTTTTTCAATAATGCCATTGTCTTTCTAAAAATGAACAAACATTTTGAATAATTATTCTTTCCACTTCTTAAGAATGTTTATATTTAGCCATATTTGGAAATTATTGCTTTCCTGTAGGGTCACTCTGCGTCAGAATCTACTTGATGGCAGTAGGTTTTTTTGGTTTTATGGGACTTTAGTCCAGTGCAAATTAAGATGAGGGAATGTTGTGTTTAGCTGTCTAAGATCCTTCTTGCCTCTCTTTATTTTATAGAACTCACACACATGGGACCGGAATTCAGTCTAGGAACTTGTGTATTTTTAAACAGACACATTTTAAAAATCTCTTCCTTATAAGAGACTAGAAAGCTGTATTAATATGTATACGTGGGTGTAGCAAACTTGAAAACAAAGTTAAATATTCATGTTACTTTCTCTATTCTCGCAGACATTGTCATATAATCGATGTTCCTCATTCCTGACCTAATTATTGCCTGATATAATGATCAGGAAGTAGAAGAAAGACATCCTTGGAAGGTTAATAAGCCATCCAGAAAATTAGATTAGCATGATCAAATCTTAATGACTATTGTTTCTCATTATATTAGATCACCTGAAAAGTTTGAGGAAGGAAAAATAAACTGGCATCATTGGACAATTATACTTGTAGTTTTCCACAGTAGATTTTACAGATGATCACCAGTTATGAATTCTTTTCAAATCTAAAACCAGGGATTTTTTTTTTCTTATAAATTACACTACCATTATTATAATAATCAAAGCCCATTTATTTGATCATCATCATAATGGAGTACTTGAGGCATTTTCTCCTTTGCTAATTGACAGTTGGTCAGTTAAGAGGTGCTTTTTACAAAATCTTCCATAATCCGAAGGATTTGAATTAGCTTGTAATAAATGCCCAAGAAGCTCCTCTAGATTCTTAAGTGCATTTGCTAAAACTCCCAACTGCTATTTTCCACCTTCTGGTCAGGAAATGCCTTTGATCTGCCATCTAGCCTTCTTTCTCACATATATCTATCTGTCTCAAGCATTGTAACCCTACTCATCATCACAATGACACATAATCATTTAGATATCATTTTCAGATGCCAGATTTCAGTGAGAAGGAAAATGGAATGCAAAAAGTAGGAAAGGGGTCAAACTGAAGCTCAGATTGTCCTATTTGGAGAATTGCAGGAGGTGACATGTGCTCACAAGTCTGAGCTTTGGACTGGATCCTCACTCCCACCTTAACTGCACACCTAGATACTTCCTATGCTGATTTTTCGGCTCACTGGCAACTCTCTACTTGGTACTTGCCACTTCATCCTATGTGGTGGGAGCCCCCCACCCACCCCCGAGCCTTGCCTCCAGCATATCAACATCCACTTATATGAAATTTCTTCCTTCAATTTCACTTTCCCCGTCACTTCCTAATAAGATGGTGGTGGGAGATTGACATGCACTAAATGAATAAATGAACTTGCTGATTGTTAAAAGAGAGAATGTGTTAAGTATTCAAACATGTCTGAAAGTCATTTCTCACAGTAATGTAATTTCTATGAGGACAGGGAGTTTATTTAGCTTACTGCTATATCCCTATTGTTACCAGATAGAAAGTGTTGAGTAAATGGTGGTGGTGGTTGTCAGCTGTCTCTGAGTTGGCCCTAACTCAGGACAACCCCACGCACAATGGAACTAAACGCTGCCTGGTCCTGCTCCATCCTCATGAGCATTTGTGAATCAAATTGTTGTAATCTCTAGGGTTTTCAGAAGTAATTCATCAGACCTTTACTCCTAGCCCATCTTAGTCTGTAAGCTCCACTGAAACCTGCTCATCATCGTAGCAACATGCTAACCAACACTGGCAGACAGGTGGTGGCTGCACATGAGGTGCATTGGCCAGAAAATGAACCTAGATGACCCACATGGAAGGTGAGAATTCAGACGCTGAACCACCACTGCCCCCTATAAATATACTAGAGAGATTGCCTCATATTGTTAAATTAAAAATTCAATATCTAGCTTTATCTTAACCTCTTATAGTCATTAAAATTTAAGTAAAGAAACATTTAACCTCATCAACCTGTTGCTGTCAAGTTGATTCCGACTCAGAGCTCCCCTACAGAACAGAGCAAAACTGCCCATAGGGTTTCCAAGGTTGTAAATCTTTATGGAAGCAGACTGCCACATCTTACTCCCATGGAGCAGCCGGTGGGATCGAACTGCTGACATTGCAGTTAGCAGCCGACTGCGTAACCACTGTGACACCAGGGCAGCAAAGAAACATTTAGAGAAGATGTTTTAAGATGTGTATTCTCAAATATTAGAAGAACTACTGATTAAAACCTCTGCCAGTATTAGAGGTAGGAGAAAAAGAAATGGGAGAGAGATAGAAGAAAGAGAGGGTAGTAGGGGCAGTGAGGCATACAGCTTTCTCAAATATAACAATGCAATATGTATTTGAGTAAAGGAGTTTCATAACTGTAAATAACCTACTGCTGTCAAGTCGATTCCGACTCACAGCAACCCTGTAGGACAGAGCAGAACTGCCACATACGGTTTCCAAGGCTGTAAATCTTTACAGAAGCAGGCTGCTACTAAAATGCCATGTTTAGTATCTCCCACACTACTTGAATTAATCTGGAAAAGTTAGCAATTGAAAATCTCCTTTTCACCAGCTGAGGTTAGCTTCCTCAGTATGTATTCTAATATTTAAAACAAATATTTTGCAATTAGAGTGAAATATGTTAGTGACAGCTGCAGAGGCTGAAGGCTTCTATTTATTCAGATACCCATTTATTTCCAAAATATCAAGGTAATAGCAGATCCACAGCACATCATAGCTTCTAGATGTGAACACAAAATTAAATCTCTGTATACCTTCCTTTTGCTTTAATCTCCCCCCTAAAATTGCTAATAATGAGAGGACTGTTGATGTCAGTAGAGTAGGTAATTTTCTGGAGGAAATTTTTACCTACCAAAAATGAAGTCTGCCTTATTACAAATAATGTACTGCTCAAGGATCCCACAATGTCTTGGTTTAACTCACATGACTAAGTTTATACATGTAAAAAATAAGGCTGCATAAAAAGAAAGCATAAATTTGCAAGGATATATGAATTATGTATATAATGGTGCTATATTCTAGGCACAATAATTAACCTCAGTGTATGAGATAAGCATGCTAATCTGAACTATAAATATAATTGCAAGCGTAGTAGCCAGAACCTTGGACAGATGAACAAAAATACTCATTATAACCACATTCATTCTTCTGTCTTGTTCTTTTCATCTAATCTGTCAAGCTTCAAGCCACTATGATATGATTATCTGACTATGAGTATGATGGTCATTATAAGAATATTTTGAGAATAAATTACAAAATAGCTATGTTTCCAGCACTTCAGATAAATAAAAATATAAGACTTTGTTAATTAAGAAATTCTGCATGTTTGTTCATTTCTCAAGGGACAAATAGACAAAAGTGATACTCATAGTCATACCTACACATATATGTGTCATGATAAGATATTTTCTGCACTTCATGGGAAGATGAAAATGGTAGCCAGACCATCTCTTACATTATGCAGGTCAAAAGACTAAAAGAAAGTACTGATTTGAGAGGATTGAATTTATGCATAGTGTTATATGCTCTATTTGAGCTATACATTTTCTAGAGCAGTACTCTCTAATAGAATTTTCTGTGTTGATAGCAATAGTCTATATCTGCCCCATCTGATACACGTGTGTCTATTGGACATTTGAAATGTAGCTAGTGGAACTGAGAAACTGGATTTTTAATTTCAATTAATGTAAATTTAAACAACAACAGGTGGCTTCTGGCTACCATATTGTACAGCACAGCCCTAGAGTGTTTGGTTTCTAGTTTTTAAAAGATTTGTTTTCTATAGTAGCAATTTAAAATACTGTTTTTGGTCAAAAATTAACTAAGAAGACATCTGAAATAAATATAGTTTAATCATTATTCAATAAATATGTTTAGAATGTTTTAAGATCACCCCACCAAAGCGGAATTTCTATGTTGCAATAAAATTTCTCCGAGGATAGAAACACAGAGTTTAGTAAATATCCAGTCTACCTACCACCACCTTTTCCTCAATACATCAGGATTTTGGAAATTTGTGGTTTAAAATGTTAAAGCTGAATATACTCATTGCTGAGGTAAGTCACAAGTTCTCAGAACTAGTAGCAGCAACTTAAGGCAGTTTGACACTCAGGTTTGGATACACCACACCAAATGATGCATTAACTTCTCTACTGGCCTACTTGAAGAAAAATTTGATGTCTCAAAGCAAAGACATGAGATTACTATAGGCTCCCACTCTTTTAACCAGCCGACCATTTGATTTATTTGATGAGTGATCTCAGACGACCCTCTCAGTCACTGAACCATCAGAGAGTTATGTTGCCGAGTGATAACAAACCTTCAGAGATACCTAAATCTTCTTTTACCACTAGGAGTTTCATTTGTTCTGGAATAAAGAACATTTTTATGTATGATGTTTCTATCTAGATAGCTATAGGCATATTCGGAAAAGATTCACAGACTTAAATACACACTGACAAGGACCTTAAAACCATACAGTATTTACCAGGAAGATGTTAGACAGCACTTTATTTTATTTTTTTATTTTGTTTCCCAAAGGTTGAAGGAGCGGTTAATGTATTATGCATTGAGAAGTCCATTAATCTTTTGATTAGCATTTGTTTTCCTGTATTTTCCTCAGAGACAAACCAACAAATGAGGAATGTTCTTAATTTGATCTCTGGAGTAATCATAAATATGGATATTGTATCACTTAGCAGATGCACTAAACAAACTAGTAGCTTTTTTAATGTACAGTTCTATCCACCAAGAATACAACTGGCTTCTTAACTTTACTGAAGTTCTTTAACTGAATTTTATTTGCAACCTAAGGTCTGTCTGCTGATCATATATAATCTGGGGCTTTTTAATAGGAGCTAAATCTAAGCAGGTCATGAAGGTAGAAGCTATGCTTACCAGTATTTTAAATACCTGCAGGGTCAGGCATGGTGGGCAGGTTTCAGCAGAGTTTCCATACTAAGACAGACTAGGAAGAAGGACGTGGTGGTCCACTTCTGAAAAATTGATCCAGCTGGAATGAGGAAGCCCAAGCTGCACTGAAGGCATTGGCAAAAAACAAGGCTCCAGGAATTGACAGGATACCAATTTGAGATATTTCAACAAACAGATGCAGCACTGGAAGTGTTACTTATCTATGCCAAGAAATTCGGAAGACAGCTACCTGGCCAACCAACTGGAAGATATGCATATTTGTGCCCATTCCAAAGAAAGGTAATGCAACAGAGTGTGGAAATTATTGAACAATATCATTAACATCACACACAAGTAAAATTTTGCTGAAGATAATCCAAAGATGATTGTAGCAATACACGGAGAGGAAACTGCCATAAATTCAAGTCACTTTCAGAAGTGGACATGGAACAAGGGATATCATTGCTGATGTCAGATGGATCTTGGTTGAAAAGAAGACAATACCAGAAAGATGTTTACCTGCGTTATGTCTATGCAAAGGCATTCGACTATGTGGATCATAACAAATCATTGATAATTTTACAAAGAATGGGAATTCCAGAACACTTAATCGTGCTCACACAGAACCTGTGCATAGACCAAGAGACAGTCATTGGAACAGAACAAGGGAACACTGCATGTTTTAAAATCAAGAAAGGTGTATGTCAGGGTAGTATCCTTTTACCATATTTATTCAATTTGTATGCTGAGCAAACAGTCCAAGAAACTGGACTATATGAAGAAGAACGCAGCATCAGGATTGGAGGAAGACTCATTAGCAACCTGCAATATGCAGATGACACAACCTTGCTTGCTGAAAGTGAAGAGGACTTGAAGTGCTTATTGATGAAGATCAAAGACTACAGACTTCAGTATGGATTACACCTCAACAAAAAGAAAACAAAAATCCTCACAACTGGACCAGTAAGAAACATCATGATAAACAGGGAAAAGATTGAAGTTGTCAAGGATTTCATTTTACTTGGAGCCACAGTCAATGCCCATGGAAGCAGCAGTCAAGAAATCAAATGACGCACTGGATTGGGGAGATCTGCTGCAAAAGACCTCCTTAAAGTGTTAAAAAGTAGAGATGTCACTTTGAGGACTAAGGTGAGCCAGACTCAAGCCATGGTATTTGCAGGTGCCTCCTGTGCATGTGAAAGCTGGACGATGAATAAGGAAGACCGAAGAAGAATTGATGTCTTTGAATTATGGTGTTGGCAAAGGATATTGACTGCCAGAAGAACAAACAAATCTGTCTTGGAGGAAGTACAACCAGAATGTTCTTTAGAAGGGAGGATGATGAGACTTCATGTTACATACTTTGGACATGTTATCAGGAGAGACCAGTCCCTGGAGAAGGACATCATGCTTGGCAAGGTAGAGGGTTATTGAAAAAGAGGAAGACTCTTAATGATAGATTGACACAGTGGTTGCAACAATGGACTCAAGCATAATAACCATTGTGAGGATGGTGCAGGACCAGGCAGTGTTTTGTTCTGTTGTACGTAGGGTCGTTATGAGCCGGAACAGGCTTGACAGCACCTAACAACAACAACAACAAATCCAAGTAATTTTTCTTAAAAAAGTATAGCTGAAATCCTTCCCAGCTGCATTAAAAATGGTGCGAAACCTGCTTGTAAAAACATATACTATAAAAGTGACTCTTTGGCTATTATATCCCACCCATAGACTTCTCTCAATATCCAGTGGTTTTCACTAAGGAGACTTCATTGTTTATAGTCCACTCACCTTGCTCTGGAACTCTGCCAGGTGTAGCTGATATAAAATAGAAGCTGTCCTTAAAACACATCTTCCCCATTTAGAAATTCTTCACTTGGATTTTCTTTTCTTCCATTCCTTTGGAGTAAAACACATGTTCACAAACAAACCAATACTGCAGCCATCTGACCTTCTAAAAAGAAAACGAAGGTACAAGGTTTTTGGAATCCCTTTTTAGGCAAAGGTATGTGGTTAGCAACCTTTCTCTGTGAACTGCTTGTCAGACAGTGCCGGTGCAGAGGAGGAATGAAAACTGTTGTTATGAAAGACAGCCCATGTTTCTGACATGGAATTTAACAACCCAGGCTGAGTCCTCTTCCTTTTTTAATTTCTGCGTTTTGTTGGTGAAGTATTTCTATATGGAAGTGATTTCCTGAAAAATGAATATAATGCCATAAAGATATGATTAGTCTTTATATGTAGGCATATTTTGAAAGAGATAGCACTTAGCAATTTAAACCCCTTTTCTTCCCCCTTCTCCTCCACTGTCAATATCAGTGCTTGTACAGCTACATAATTCTATAAGGACAGTGCTTCAGATATGCAAAGAAAAAGCAATTGAGTATAGAGAGAAAATTAGTTGCTACATAGCAATATTTTGCAAGGCTATACGTATTTCATTTCATTAACATTTTCTTTGAATCACACTACATATTTTTCAGGGAAAGAAACTTTTATTCATTTTATCTGATCTAAAAATACAAATATGCATGAAGCAGCATTAGGGAAAAATGAAAGTAACAGTACAGAATGTTGTGTGGGTATCAATTTGGGCAGGAAGCTGAATATGTTCTGAGAAGGGGAGAAAAAATGTCTATTCATTTGGTTGTTGTTGTTAGGTGCCGTCGAGTCAGTTCCAACTCATAGCGACCCTGTGTACAACAGAACAAAACACTGCCTGGTCCTGTGCCATGCTCACAATCATTGTTATGCTTGAGCCCATTGTTGGAGCCACTATGTCAGTCCATCTTGTTGAGGATCTTCCTCTTTTTCGCTGACCCTGTACTTTCATTTGGGGATGCCCAAAATCAGCCACAATTTGACCTTTATGTCAAAGGTCTTTTGAAGTATGCATGTGAACATAGCTTCTAAAATATCAGTAATTACTAGGAAATGTTTCCTGTATGCTCTGTGAAATTAAAACTGGGCCCAGTTAAGGTTCAAGAACTTAGTATATTCTTGCACCTTTTTGATAGTTATTATCAACATACACTCTATTATAGGCATAAGCTTACTCTGCCCTAAATGTTTCAACAATTCCCTCCTGTCTTCTCCCTGATGAGAGTACAATACCCCTTCCAAACCTTATGTACTCCCCTCTCCTGCATAAAGCAAGGAGGAGGCTACAATTTCTAGATTCTTCCTGCCATTTCCAGACTGTTTTCAATGTAATGTGGCATTGTCACTCGATAAACACTACTTACTAAATGTTGATGCTGTTTGCTTATATCACCCTTCCCCCATACTTTGCTGTATGCTGTTCAGTTTCACATCTCTGCCATTTTTCTCAAAGAATCAACACTTTACTCACTTTCTTATACCCTATTCCAGGGTAATCATCATTGATAGTGGCTGTTGTTGTTGTTAGGTGCCATCAAGTCAATTCCAACTCATAGCGACACTGTGTCCAACAGAACGAAACACTGCCTGGTCCTGTGCCATCCTCACAATCGTTGTTACTCTTGAGCCCACTGTTGCAGGCACTGTGTCAGTCCATTTCATTGAGGGCCTTCTTCTTTTTTACTGAACCTCTACCAACATGATGTCCTTCTTGAGGGAGTAGTCCCTTCTGATAACAAGTCCAAAGTATGTGAGATGTAGTCTCGCCATCCTTGCTTCTAAGGAGAATTCTGGTTGTACTTCTAGTAGTTGAGAATTGCTGGTGAAATTAATAGGCTGAATAGATTGCATTCATGCCTCTTGGCCTCATCTCCTAATGTGTTTAGGCTATGCTAGGTTCTGCAGTGTTAACAAACATCCCTCAAAACTTAGTGGTTGAAAAGTACAAAGGTTTATTTCTCACTCTTATTAAATGGTCATTGCAGTTTGGCTGGGCAAATAGTAGGTGGGGGTGGATAGCTCTGCCCATTCTATTGACTCAGGGACCATCTTGAGCATTGACTTTATACCTGCACCAGTTTATCATAAATTCTGTCAGTTCTCCAAATTATATCCACATCTGACCACTTTTTACTATCTCTCTGCCACACCCTCCTCATTCGGCCTCCACTGTTGTCCCTTTCAGGAGTCCCTGAGTGGCATAAATGGTTAAACACTCAACTACTAACAGAAAGGTTGGTGGTTTAAACCACCCAGAGGTGCTTCAAAAGAAACACCTGGCTGTCTCCTTCCAAAAGATCACAGCCTTGAAAACCCTATGGAACAGTTTTACTGCAGCTGGTTTGATTTGCGACCCAACAGTAACTGGTTTGGTTTTGTTTTGGTTGTCCCTCTCTAGCATCCTTCACATAATAGGGGAAAAGTGCTCTGGAGGCATTTCCAACCAAAAATTAAAAGCTCTGTCCCAAACTGGGAAATCCTTGTAGTGTAGTGGTTAAGTGCTATGGCTGCTAACCAAAAGATTGGTAGTTCGAATCCTCTAGGCACTCACTGAAACTCTATGGGACAGTTCTGCTCTGTCCTATAGGGTTGCTATGAGTCCGAATCGACTCAATGGCAATGGGTTTTTGGGTAAGCCCAAATTGACTGTGTCACTTCTACTCAACAACTCAGTTACAACTGGATACATGGCTTGTCCAACCACAGGGCGTCCAGGAAATGAGGTCCTACCCTGTGCCTGGACATTTTTTAATGTGCAACATTAACAACTACTTCAGAGTCTATTTGATGTTTCTTCTCAACATTTGCCCCATAGATTCTCAGACTCTTCCACTTCGGTTTAGACATCTTGGCAGTGTAGTCAGACCTTGTTATTTTGTTGAACTGTTGGGATCCTAACATCTCAAATTCTGATATTTTCCTCTCTGGCCATTACTTCCTACCATCTCCCAAACCCTGTGCTAAGACTCAGTACAAAGCAAAGGAGAAATAGGACTTGAACTTGAAGAGCTCCCAGGATAATGGGGGAATCAGACAAGTAATTCAAACTCTACAATGTGATAAATACTAAGAAACTGTGCTGGCACAAGGTAAGAGTGATAGAGGATAAGGGAGAAAGGTGAGGAGGTCTTTCATGAACCGAGTGATACTGCTGCTGAATCTTCAAGTTGAGTCAGAATTAACCATGGAGATAGACAGGAGACAAGCTGCTGTATAAAACTGCATATGTAAACAGCATGTGTAAAACCTTAGCAAAGCTGCAAGTATGGCTATAGCACAAGGAGTATATAAGAGGGTCTAGAGATGAAGGTGGAGCGGTAGGTCAGTGTAAATCATGAAAGACTGAATACAATGATAAGGACTATGTACACTTGTCTGAAAGGAATAGGCAGCCATTGAACTGAACAGGGTTGTAGTATAATGAGGTCTGGGTCTTTAAAGTATCATTTAAATTTGTTCATCGCCTAATATTTCACAGTCTTTAGAAATACTTCACTGACTGTTAAACTAAGGCCACAACCTTAAATTAACTGAATGACATTAAAGCTCTTCAAAAATATGTGGATTTTTGTTGTTTTTCTTATTTTATTACTAATTCTATCGATGTAACCCACAATTTTATAATAAAACAAATGCTTTGACCTTTTAAAATGTTTTCTTCTTGGGTTTGTTATATTTACTCATCTGTTTTTATTCATTCACAAAGCTAAACCATATTTTATGCCTGAAAATTTCAGCATATATGTGCATTAACATTATAAATTTTAAAAGAATCACTAAACAAAGTAACAAGCTGCAATCCCTGTACAACCTAAATCTTCATGGTTTAGCCCAAGAGCAATTTTCACAAAAACTTGAAGATTTATTTTTTTTCCAAATCCAAAGGAAATAAGGAAATTGATTCAGCTGCAACTATTTTACAATTCAGTCATAAGGTGTTCAAAGATAAAAGGTTCATGAATCTTGATGAAATTATGAATGAAAGTGCTAGAGTTTGTTAAAAAAAAAAAAAAACTAAAGTTCAGAAAATTGGTCTCATTATAAAATTCCAAAGAGAACACTGTTAACTTTTAAAAAGTTATCTATTTCCATTTGTCTCTAGACAGCCTTGGTGATCTA